>NC_081251.1:116586820-116923551 GCF_030490865.1 Poecile atricapillus
GGGAGGTGGATTCCATGGATGGGTGCCCGGTGTCATTCCAGATGACCTGCACTTGCAGTCTGAAGAGAGCAGCCCCAAACACTTTCAAATCACTGTCCTCAGCAAATTGGACACAGAGGCCTTTGGAATGCTCTGCTGGTTTTATGGAGGATGAAGTTGTAACTTAGAAGCAGTATCTGCACTTCAGGTTAAATTCAGACATTTTCCCTGCTAAAATAATTCCATTTTCTTCATTTGCTTCCTTTTCCTTTAGATCCCTTTCCAATTGATACATTTTATACTGACAGTTTTTACAGATAATGGCACTGGTGAAACAAAATTCCTGACCAGAAGCCAGACAGGAATTTATTGTAAAATTGTATCTCTTTCCTAGTCAGCTGCTGTTCATTTGGGATAGCAGAGAAAGCAGCTTTGAATGTGTATTTTAGTTTTAGTACACAGAGTTAGTGTAGGGCCTTTTTTTCACTTTATAATGATGGAAAGGCTGGTTAGCTGTTACATGTGGGCCATTCTGATGGGTGGAAGCCAGAGAGGAGGAATGGATGCACAGGAATGACTGAAGCAGAGCAGGCTGGTCCGTCTCTGATCTTACATTAGCAGTGGGATCATGATCTTTTTCATCTTCAGTTATGCAGACAGTCCCAAAATCAGTCTTCATGCCCTGAAGCAATACAAATCCTCCATTTCTTTGAGCAGTCTGATGAGAATATTGTATTTAACATTTAGTGGCCACAGGAATGTAATGGTCCTGCTGTCCATCCATACCCTTACAACGCATTCCTCCTAAAGAAATCCTCCAGTACCTTTCAGGCAAAATGATCATCATGGCTGTTGCCTTTTTCATGGTGTCAACAACCAGAAGGGAAGGAAAATGTGCCATTTGTGTGAGCTGGTATTTTAACATGTGTGAAGGGAACAGCAAAGTTCGGGCCGCAGGAATTGGCTCAGAAGATCCTGGGTGTGTGGAGTGCAGTGCAGGCTCAGGGTTTCCAAGTGTCAGGGCTGATGGTCCTTTCTGACTCCACAGGTCAGACTCTCCCCTCAGCAGTCCCTGGGGAGTGAGCCTGAACCATTGCTCTGGATTTAGGAGCACTCCTCGGGTGAAAAGGATTTCCTTGGCTGCAGTGCAAAATGATACAAGTGTATCAGTATTCCTGCATTCTTAAAATTGTAGTGCTGGTTGTCACATTAGCAATACCCACCCACTTGTCCTGAAAATGGGGTTCTTTACAGTGTAACTAGAAGGATGGGAGCACTGAGGAGCCAACCTTCCCTAGAAGGATGTCCTGTCCACACAGTAGCTTCCAGAGAAATGCTTTGAGAGACTCCACTGAGTGGATCTGATGATGCTGCAGGCGATGCTGTTTGATGTCATATAAAAATGCCCAAAAGGATAATGGTTCCCAAGAGAGGGATGGGAAACCAAGGAGAAGTGTAGTCCTAGCTGAAGAGTGGGATTGGAGAGATGGCTTTACTCCCTGTAGCCTTCCTTTATAACATTAGGTTTATGTCTCACAGAAATCATGTTTTAAAAGGTGTTTGGGCCTTGAAGATGCAGGTGAGTTCCTTAGGTTAGATTCAAAGCCTCTAAAAGTGGCTTCCCAGCTTTGATGGACCTGCATCTCGGTTCTTCTCTTGGACAGTGGCTGTAACTGGGGCTCTGCCATGGAGACAGCTGCACCAGAGCCTGTAATGTGCCTGGTACACAGTCCTGCAGGCAGTAAGTTGTCTCCTTGTCTGATCTTCCTCAGTGCTAAATCAGGTCCAGCCTGTGTTAGTGTGCCATGATGCATTGATACAGACAATTTTCCAGCACCTGAAGCTCTGGGTTTGAGATTACCAACTCATTCCATCACCAAGAGGAGTAAGAGCAGGGAAGAAATAAGGTGAGAGTAGGGTAGAAGTCAGGCGCTTGTGTGTGTCCTTGTTTATTTTCCCCCCTTGTTTATTTTCAGTGAAGCATTAATTGGTGACTGAATGCAAAATCTCCTTTCTCCTGCTTGTTCTTACAGGATTCCATATAGGAGTTAGAAAATGTCATGATATAATAATACAAGGGATGGCAAAGTGGAAGTGAAATGCTGTCAGGTCCTAAGGATGCTCCTCTAATAACACTCCTTTGGCAAGATAGGGAGTAGGCAAAGTTTTCTGTGATGTAATGGTCTGACTTGGCATTTACAGCTTGCAAACCACTGTTTAGCAGCTCAGCAGTTTAGGATTACAGAAATATAAGCAGAGAGGAATATTGTTGGTTGAAATTGTGAGATGGTTTGATAAACTTCCATCTTTTACAGATTCGGTTAAACAGCAGAGGACTTATCTATTCCGTTGGTCTCCTGCTGGCATCGGTTTTTGTCACGGTATGTATATAGGCTTTTGTTCTTCTTTTCCAAAAGAGATATTTTTATAGACATTTTCTTCACCTTCTCCTTTCTCAGCTCCAGTTGAAACAGTGTTTGCAAAGTCTGTTGTTAGGGGATAAGGGTGCTCCTTGCTGTTGAAAGCTCCCCAAGGCCTTGATCTGGCTGTTCGCAGGAGCTGTCACCCCCACGGGGTGGCACTCCTGCCTGTGTGTTTTCCACGGGAGGAGCCTGGGAGAGACATCAGTCTGGTATTTCTGTGCTAGAGCTGCAGCAGGTCCCTTGATGCACGATGAGATCCACTGACCTGTGAGACAGGCAGACAAAATGCTCAGCAGGTCCAGAAAAAACAGTGCCTGGCAATGTTTCTGTTGAACTCAGTACTTGGTATTCCCTGACCTTTCTCAGAAATGATAGAAGAGGAATGAGGTGACATCTTCCAAATATTTTGGGGGGGGGGGGGGCCGGGGGGCGGTGTCCTGTGCAACACACTCCAACACAGTTCCCGCAATTCCCACATACACAAGACTTCAATCTTTGGTGGGAGCAAACTATGCAAAGTCAAGCAGTCTTAGACTGTGTGGCTCTAGATTGAGATGCAGAAGAGCACATGAAACATTTTGTGTTTAAAAAAAAATAAAAGGAACCTGGCCTTTAAATCCATTTCTAATTGAATTAAATGAGATTGTTCTTGCCAAAATGAAATTCACTGCAGAAACAGGTGAGGTGAGGTGATCTAAGTCACGGTGGCTTCTGTGACTGCTGCTCTGATTCACTTGAGCTGTGGTTTTCAGCTCACTTGGTGCAGTTTGTGATTGCTTCCAACTAATCATCATCAGTAAGGGGACAGCCCTCTTTTGGCTCCTGTAGCTGAGGAGGGGATTTACCACTTTATTCAAAATGTTCCTGCTGTGGTGGCTTACTCTGTGTTTATTGTAGGTTTTTGGTGTCCACATGAACAAATGGAAACTGGATAAGAAGCTAGGGTGTGTGTGCCTTTCCCTTTACGGCATCTTCCTGTGTTTCTCCATCATGACAGAATTCAATGTTTTCACTTTTGTGAACTTGCCAATGTGCAGAGATCACTAATGCAGGTGGCAGACTGTCGGGAGGAGCTTCCTTTTTACCTGTGCAATACAAGCCACGGCTGGCATCTCCTGGATGCAGTGCACGTCCAAGTCGTGACCTGTTCACTGTTCACTGTTCATAGGACCCGTGGCCCCGTCTAGGTTTGCCCTCTCCTTGGCCCCCACAGCCTGGAACAATCCTTCATCGATGTGAAGAGTTTCTTTCAACATCCACGTGATTTCCTAGCTCAGTTTTTGAACAGTGTGACTGGGACTCAAGATGAACTGGCTGCTAACTGGCGTTAAGCCAGTCAAAACTGATCTGCTACAATTCCTTCTTTTTTTAAGTTATTTGATGGAAGACTAATTAATTTATGACTTAAGACTATTACTACAATGCAGAAGAGGGTACGTCATATGGAGGTTGACTTTCAAGGAGAATCATGGGAATTTTTTTTTTGGTTGTGGGGAGTGTTTTTTGTTTGTTTTTAGCTTTTAGTTTTGGGTTTGCAGGTTTTTTTGTTTGTTTGGGGGTGGGGGTATTGTTTTTGTTCTTTTTTTTTTACTTGCCAGAGATCAACGTCCTCTCTTGCATCCTCTCCTTCTGAGTGCTGGGTCTCCTGTAACAATCCAAAGGCCGCAGGGCAGTGTAAAATGGAAATGCAATTCAAGGAACTCAGCATAAGAATGGATAAAAGATCAAGGAAAAACTGATGACTTTTTGCTATCAATAGTTAACCTTGTACAGGTTTGTTAAAGAATGCAAGCTAAATGTGGATTCCAAGGGTAAACACTGCTACCATTTTACTATGAATGTTGGAGTTTTATTACTAGGGTGTTTGTTATTTCCAAGCAATAGTTTGGTCGCCAGCCCAGAAGGGCTTCCAAGGAGGTGTCCTGGTTTTTAATGGTCTGCACATGGAAATGGAAGGTCAGAACTTTCTCTGCCTCATCAGATTCCTTGTTTTGGGGGGATTCAATAGTTCATGTCTTATTCATTCTGAGAAGGACATAAGTACATGTGAAAACTTTTCTAAATGAGTTACAGACACTGGTTTCTTTAAGAGGAAAGAGGCATATTTTGCACAGACATAGTTACTGAAGTCGTAATTTGCCATTCTTTAAAGAACACACTGGACCTGGCCAGATATTTGTCATCTTAAGCAGTTGAACTTACCTGATAAAAGATTGTGTGGATTCATCACCCCTCCTTCTGGGAGGGAGGAAGACTGAGATGGCGCATTTTAAAATGTGGAATATCTTCAGCGCAGACTCGCTCACAGATCTTAAGTTATTGTGAAAGTTTAGCTAGTCATTGTTCCAATATCCCTGCTAGATTTTGTATAGTTCTGTATTAATATGCAGGCAGATTCCACCCCTGAGGAACACCATCATTACTTCATTTGTATGTATTGATACTGTGGGTTCTTGCCACTGTGGCTCTTGTATTTACTTTAAGCACTGATCGCTTCTGATCCATTTGGTATGTTTTTTCCTCTTGTATATGTTCTGCTATGAAATGTATTAAGAGACTACCAGCTAGGTGAATGTTTTTGTCTATGGTACAAACAGTGGCAAATAATAGTAAAGGTACAGCAAACCCCATATAACAGAAAGAAAAGAAGAAAACCCAAAGCACCAAACCCTAAACTACAGCCCAAAAAGAAAGAGCTCCAGTTTAAAAAAAAAAAAAAAAA
The DNA here is from genome assembly GCF_030490865.1 of Poecile atricapillus. Classification (NCBI taxonomy): domain Eukaryota; kingdom Metazoa; phylum Chordata; class Aves; order Passeriformes; family Paridae; genus Poecile; species Poecile atricapillus. Next base: position 116,591,945 of record NC_081251.1, read on the forward strand.
AAGGAAGAGAGCCACGTTCTTTTCACAGATGAAAAGCCAGTTTTTATTTCATTTGTACTTTCGGAATTGATTTTTTTTAATCTTTGGGAAAAATGTTGTAAATGAAAATATCTGCACCCTGTGGTTTCCCTTCAGCTCAGCAGCTGGTTTTCTTTCTTTGTTACACCAAACACGTGGAGGCACTGCCGGCTCTTGCACTGCGCGTGGCAGCAAAGTCCTGTGGAAAAAGCCACGTCCTGCTGGCCTCGCTCGGGGAACGCTGGATCCCTGGCAAGAAGAAGGAAGGGTCCAGGGACAGACAGCAGAGAGAGTGGATGAGATGCCTGTATCACCGGTTTTCATCCTGGAAAGCAATTGCATTGCTGCTTGTTGAGCTCTGCAACTGAGGTTTGAGCAGCCTTCTCCTACCTGTGCCCTACCTGTGTGATGTGGGATATCTTCTTGCATTAGGAAGCCCACTGTACCTTCCTGTTGTTGGGTTTTTGTTTCTTTTGTTGTCGTTGTTAACAAGATGAATAATAATAATAACAACCACTAAAATGCCTAAAATACTTCCTTAAGTCAAATGATGTTTGCAGTGATGTGGCATGTGTCATTAAAGCCAGCCCACAAACACACAGCTCCACTTCATAGCGAGGTGCAGTTGCTCCCAAGCAGAGTGTGTCCTTGCTGATAAGGTGAAGGAAAAAAAGAAGTTTCATATCAGGGCCTATTATTTCTTCTATTTTGAATATTTATACTGCTGCTCCAATGGAGCCAGTTGGATCTATTTCTGCGAAATAGCCATTACCTATCCCACGGCACAAAAACTGCATGAGTATTTTTTAGGAACTTTTCCTACTGGTGTGCATTAAATACTGTAGTAATTGTAGTTTTGTGTTGTGTGTAAAACCTGAAATACCTTGCTTTGATACTTGTGTGTGTTGCCAGAATGTTCTGCAAGCAGCTTGTTCTAAGCAGCAGCCAAAGGTACCTTGAACTGCCGTTACCTGTGCCGTGGATGGCTCGATAAGCACGTCCTAGAGCGATGCTTCCTGCCAGATGTGCTGAGGATTTGCAGCTGAATCGTCAGGTGCGGGCCTGGTTTGGGATAGAGCAGAAGGACTGAGTGTGCCAGGAGAGAGCACCCCTCTCACGCTCCTTAGCACAGTCATGGTCTGTGTAGAAGGACCCAGAGCAAAAAACAGGCAACTTTTGGCATCCTTCCTTCACACCGTCTTCAAAAGTGGCCTGGGCGGTTCTATTCCAATGTAGGGCGTACTCAGAGCTTTGGGCCTTGCAGAGGACTGAGTCTCCCAGGGGTTCTCCCTTCCCGGGGGGTTCTTCCCTGCGAGGTCAGACCCTGGGGCACTGCAGCCAGACCCTGGAGCACTGCAGTGCCTGGCTGCAGCCAGACCCTGGAGCACTGCAGTCAGAGCCTGGAGCACTGCAGTGTCCTGGCTGCAGTGTCCCCACAGAGGCTCACCTGTGCCCGTGGCTGCCCCAGCCGTCACCAGAGGCCTCGGGAGCCAGCCAGGCTGGCACAGCTGCTGGGGCTGGGGGTGATGCTCTGGGGAGGAGGGAGGGAGCCGAGGGGCTTGGGGGGCTGCAGGGAGCCACTGGGGAAGCTGGGTTCTGTTGGGTATTTTTAGCGTGACTGTGATTCATTTGCAGTTTTCATCTTCTCAAAGCAATGGTCACCTTGGCGTCTGAGGCTGCTCTGGTTCTTGGACCAGTCGACTGTTTTTGTTTCCATGCCTAGCAATTTCAGACAATCTTCAATGAGTATTTCAAAGGGAAATTAAAGAGCCTTTTCCTCCATGGAGAGGCTTCGCTGCAGTTCTGACTTTGACTTAAATAATGTGATCCTTGGCTGGCTTCAGATCTGCTTGACATCGATGGCCTTCCTTTGACAGAGGTACATAGGCAGAATGATAGGAGAGGATATGATAAGAGATGGTCATAAGACATGCTGGGAAAACTGCTTTTGTCCCTACCAAAGGTGAATTTTTTACTTGCCCTTTATTTTTCTTATCCATGTGCTGCGCTTTTTAATAGACTTTTTCTGCAATAGGAGCACCAATATAAAAAGTGTGCATGGGAGATTTTCACTTGCATAATTTACTGGTTTTGCTGTGATGCCACTTGCATGCTTACTTTCCAGCTCTCTGTCCTCAGCTGTGTCGGTGAAATCAATTGATTAGCTTTGTGGAGAATGAGGTGCAGGACTGGGGTTTTTTCTCGACAAAACAAATCAGGTTGAACAGCAGTCAAGTTTTAGAAAAAAACAACATTCGAGGCAGGTGGAACAACCTGAAGGTAACGTTTAATACCCTGCTGTCAGAACAGGGATTTCTGTATGTCTTTTCCAATTGATACTTGTGAGATAAAATGTACATTCAGTATTGTTGAATAGCTTCTTAGAAAACCATAGCTTTCTTCTTATTGACAAATGTTTCTTATATTAATATTTTTTGGAAACCCTAATCCTTTCAGTTAAATTTCACAGAGATGCAATAGAGTGAGATTTATCTATTTCAAAGTTACACCACTGGAGCTTTAAACTTGTTTAAAAATATATTTTAAAAATCAATCTCAGTGGACCGTGCTTACCTGAATTTAATTCTGCCTTGTACTTTCAAAGTTTCACTTGATCAACAGACACTGCAAGTTCGTCTAAAAGAGACTTAAATCCAGGTAAGAGTGTCCCTTTTAGGTTGGTACAACTTTACCTGAACCGGTTTTAAGGAAAGCAGGAGAAGTTTGAATATTTGAAAGAGCTCAGCCACTTCTGACTTAAGGAGCTGCTGCAGAGTCTGAGTGTGCTGAATGGATGTACTAAGCAGAATGCAAGGCTTAGTTTCAGGAGGAGAGTTTCCAGTATTCAGGGACTTGAGTGAAATCTGACCTTTGTGAAATCAGGGCAGAACCTCTGTGTCTGTTGTAGGGTCAGTGATGTGTTTGTAGCAGTGAGTCCGGGAAGGGGTGGGGACACTGCATTTTTTGGGGTGAGTGGCCTTTTTATTTTCTTACCTGAATAGATAAATGACTATTAATTAATAAGACCAAGCACCTTTATGGGAATTTACATTAATACTCTATTAGCACTTTGTGGCCTCAAATCTGAAGCACAGTTCCAAAAAGCATTTACTTCTGCCCAAACTGCTTGCACTTTTTGGACTGAATCTGCAGAATCAAACTCTGGTGAAGACTTGATCCCTGTCTTTTGGAGAAGTTCACTTTATTTCTGGGAAAGCAATAGGGTAAGAAATGGCAGTCTATTTTGTTGTGCTCTGGGAATGTAAATTGGCTATGAAATCGATTATTTGCTGGCCTCAAAGAGTCAAGTTTGCTGAGTTATCCAGGTTTGGGTAGAAGCACCTAATTTCAGGAAGGCTTGTAAAAAAAGCACAGATCGTTTAAAGCAACATATTTTAAAATGTATTTATGTAGCAAAAAATACTTGATTGTGGTATTTTTAGATAGGTTTCTGTTTTTCTAATAGACTTCCTGAAGGAGTTTGAAACCTTCCACACCAGAACCTGACAGAAATCTTGTTAGTGTAATCTTTGTCTGCCAGGTAGGGTTTGAATGGTGCCAAAAGCCAACATGATAATTTTACAGCAGAAATTCAACATACCGTTTTTACTGCCAGCTGAGGAAAAGCACACCCCCATATGCCTGAGCCTGTGAGGATGCTTGCAGCTGGTTACAGATCCACTCTGGTGCTGAGCATTTGTCACTGGGATTTTCCACTGGTGTGCCTGACAAGCAAAGCCAGACCTTGGGTTGCCAGAGGTGCTGAACGTTTTGTCCTGTCAGGAGAGGAGAGGAGAGGGCTGCTGGGGCACAGGCCCCTTGGCTGCTGGTTACTGCTGCCAGTCTGGGGTTACATTTGCTCCTTTTGCAGAGCAGGGGCCTGTGTTTCCCTGAGGACCAAGTCTTTCCTTAGCTCTGGTCAGGGTAATTGCTTTTGGCTGATAATTGCTGGAGCAGGGAGGGAACAAGCGCTCCGTTCACTTCACGTGTGTAGAGGCAGATGCTGTGTCACAGGAGGACTTTGGATGGAGCCTGAATAAATGTAGGGATGTTCCATGAAATCTCTTCCAGGAGCAGACATCCCTGTACACCCAGCAGCCACCCGCTTGCTTCCTTATTTTACCTTGCTTCTTGTGTTGCCAGGATTCTGAATTCTGCTTCCACTTTCTCATGAGCTGCATCCCTCTGGCTTTGCAGGCTGGCCCCCATGCTGCTTTCTGTAACACGGAATTAATGCACTGGGCTAGCACAAACAGTGTGCAGGTTTTGGTCCAGTAGGCTGGTGGGAGAAAATGCCAGGAGATCCTTGCTCGGCACAGCAGCCTCCGAGCACCTGACTCCAAACAGCACAAGCTGCCTGCCTGGACAGTGCCCCAAGCCACTGGGATAACCAGGCACTGCACAGCACCTGGGGACACTTCTCATGTGTTTTCAGAGACTCCCTCAAGGGAAGTTTGCACCCTGTACAAAGACATGCATTATACAATAAATGTAATTGATCTAATTAAGGGATTCTAGATCTGACCTGGGCCTTTTACACTTTGTGAAGCCAGAACTGTGGGAGTTTTACTGAGGGACTCGGTCACAAGTTCATATAATTCATTGACAGGTTTTGGGTTTGTTTTTTTTTTAAATGTATGAACATAGGTTTGTATTGAAGCAAAATACAATATTTATACATATATATATATATACACACTTCACCTAGTAAAGTATACGTGTTAACTGTTGTTAAATTGAAGCCCTGTGCTAACCAGCTGTTTCTGCATAAGAATAAGTTCTTACCATGGCAAGTGCTAAGATGCTGTAAATGTATGAGTATTTAAGACAGTCAAACACATACCTATTTATAAACTCAAGCAAAGTTTTTATTTGTTTTAGCAAGGTATTGTGAGAGGTGCATGGCCGTTGCCTATCTGTAATACATCTGTGTACATTCAGTAATATTTTTAATTACTGATAGTCATTTGAAATTCCAGTTCTATTGCTGAATATAAAGTCATCTTTGGAGAATGAAAAAAAAAAAAAAAAAGAGCATGTGTGAGCCATTGAGGAGGTCAGAAAGCTCTGCAGTATTTATGCATTTTATTTATTTATTTATCAAACACACAGTGCTGAGCCCCTGGTTCAAGAAAACGTTTCCTCACGCTGGCAGATTTAGGAACCTAATTTTGGTCCCCTCCTAAAGCTAATGCCAGGTTTCCCTGGATCAGGGGTCAAGCAGACCAAGCTATTTAAAGCATTGTTCCATCCTTTTAAGTGATCACAAAAAGGGGTGTGACCTTCTGAAATGGTTCTTGTAACTTCTTTTAGTAGAGAAGCTGAGGAAGTGCTGGGACATCCAAAGATGCTTCTGCAGCTGATCTGTAAGAGTAGAAATATGTAAATAGTAAATACTCCTTGCACTTTTAATACTTGTAATATCACTGTCACGAGGTACCATTTGCAATAACCAAAATTCACCTTTTATAAGCTACGCACAAGTAGATTTTTTTATTACTATTTTTAGAGGGTTTTTTTGTTCTCCCTTTTCATTAAGGAAGTAATCTTCCTTTGGCTTGTTTTCCCCAATTCTTTTCAACAGTAAGTGATTTGCTCTGGTTAAATGTGAAGATCCTGCTAAACCAGGTGTCGTGTGCCAGCTAATGCTCAGGGGAAGCAGACATTTATTGTCCCAGCTTTGCAACAGGGTTGTTCCCATTCACAGCAGGCAAGGCCCTCCCACCTTGAAATCCTGCAGCAACGAGGGTCCCACCACTCACAAACACAACACTCCTCTCTTTCCACCACACTGGTCTGGTTTCAGGGGGTTCAGCAGAAACCTGATCCAGATGGGTGTAGAAGAATGTATCACATCATCACTATCAGTGGGGATACTGTCAGGCTTACAGGGGGAAAATACAACAGCAGTGATGGAGTGCTTTTACAGACAGTCTATTGGAGGGGATTTTATTTTGCCAGCTTTTAAAGACATGGGGGAATTTTAGATCAGGAAAGAAATAAAAAGGAAGATAAAGGCTGATTGCACAAAGTACAGCTTCATTCTTTTATGAAGGTTTATATAAGGTTCAAGTTTTGAATAGAGTGAGCTCCCATATTCTGTCATGCATGGAGATCAGCTGAATTGTTCATCCTTGTTTCTCAGAAACAACCTTTTTCTCTCGTGTTTCTCACTGCTGAATCAGGACCTCTGAGCATAACATGCATTTCTGTATCTTGGAACTTCCTTGTGAAATGCTTATAGGTGGAGTGAGCACAGAGATTGAACCACAACGGGTTTTTGAAAGAAGCCGAAGCAAGATGTTTGTGTGGTAACTTCGTTCTGAAGCAATTTTTTAAAAAAAATTGGTGGCAGAACCAAAGCACACAAAGTAGGAACCTGTAATCATGCAGCATCTCTCAGTGGAGAGCAAGTACAAGTGAAAATAGTATGGCATCACTAAAAGTTGTCTGTAATTCAGATGCTGGTAAGTTTCACAGGGGTCACATTTACATGAAGATTTTCCTGGATGCTACTTGATCTCTGCAGCCCTTGGTCTTTGTTCAGGAAGGGTGAGAAGTACTTTGTCCCGTTCTGAGGGAGAAGGGAGAGAGATGCCTCAGCCAGCATCTCTGACTCTCACCCAGGTGTGCCAGTCGCAGTCTGTGTACCTGAGAGTTCACTGGTGTGCAGTGAACTTTGCAGTGTGTTGAAGATTTAGAGATAAATTTTAGTTAGCATTCCCTTGAGGAGCAGTGTGGCTGACTTTGCTGTCTCCCCCCTTGTAAAGCTGAGAATCTCTGCTACGCAGGCAGTATTTGTGTGAGATTACTGTTGGAATGTTACCTTCATCCTGCCATCGCATCTCTGCTTTCAACACTGAAACCCTACTAGGAAGATGTTTGTAATGGTTTGGGGAAATTGTTGGGGGTTTTTTTTTGGTGGGTTTTTTTGGGGTTTTTTTTTGCTGTCTGTCAAAGTCCTGTGCAATATGAACCCTCCTGGCAAGGTCTGGCAATGGTTTGGAAGGGGCACTTCTGCCGAGCACTCCAGCACAGGCCTGGCAGTGGGAGTTGAGACTCAGGTAAACCAGGATTCCACATTTCAAAATGGTGAGCAGAGAGACCTGTTAATCCTCAAGTGTGCTGCACAAGTTTCAGCTCATTCCAGTGTTTTTTACCAAGCCAAGCCCAAACTCTTCCATGTCCATGGTGCCAAGCCAAAGGCAGCCAGGCTCAGCACCCATGGTCAGCCTGGCTCACCAAGGTGTGTGGGGACAGCCCCAGGGCCAGCACTCCATCTGGGGGTGGTGTTTAAATCATTTCAGGGCCCAGCAGTCAGCTGTGCAAGATCTGATAATTTCACAGAGCTGCAACAGAAGATTTGGGTTTGTACTGTTGCTGAAGCCTTAGGCTGCTGAATGCGATCCCTGGCGTGGCTTGTTCGGAAGCAGAGGGCTGAGATGTGCCGGTCTCTGAATCGTGGGCATGGTGAGGTCTCTGCTTGGTGATACAGTCACAGCATCCAAGCTGCAGGAAGCACAGCAATAAAAGTTACTGATAGGAGTGCTTCTTGTTTGATTGGGGATCAGACGACACTCTCTGGGTCCCTCATGTCTGGGCAATTCTCTGATGCTTCTTCTAATCACAAGGAGGGAAATGTAGGTGGAGCTAAGTGCAAATGTACATATGATGTATGTTCATTTACAACCAGCCAGAAAGCAAAAGAAGCAGTGGTTTCTAGTAATACAATTGTACTCAAAATAGCTTTCTATTAAGTCAGCTTAAAAGTGTTAAAGTAGCGGAGCCACAGACAAAACATTTGTTACTTTTTGAAATGATTTGCAATGGTTTTGTCGTACTTGTACAAGTGTTATAAGGTCAGCCTTTCTGTATGTTTTACAACTTACTGTAGTCTCCTATGCATAGCTGTTCCACTTGCCTGTGTAAGTTACAAATCTAACAGAAATGAACGCATGCATTTTTCTCTGTTTGCTGGTAACCTATGAAAATAGAAACTTGTATTTCTGTGTTTTTAATGTGTTATACTATGAACAAAATTCACAGCACTATTGTCTATGGAATAGCAAAAAGTTTTATTAGAATGAATTACTTTAAATGTTTTGTCAATTGATTTAATAATGTGTCAGACATCTACACTAAGACAATATAACGTTTATCAATAAAAATATCCTCTCTTTGTACTACCTTAACATTTCAGGGTGTGCTTGGACATTGGACTAGAGCACCCCTGTTGGTTCCAATCCCAATGATTTATTAATTTTTGGCTAAATTTTGAGAGTACTTTATACCCCTCGTTTGACCTGAGCACTGCATTAGGGAGTGAAGGAAGAAGAAAAGAGAGTTTCTATACATTGTGTTATCTGTGCCACTGGATGTGTGTTTGCTGTAAAAGGTGTGTGTACCACAGCAGTTCCTCTGGAAGTCGTCCAGCACACGTTAGGAATCTGCAGAAACACACACTCTGGGAACTTCGTTTGTTATTATAGAAATAGTCAAATTCTGCTCTTTTACAAGAATGCAGATCTGAAATTACTGCGGTTGCGTTAGTTAATCTCTTGTAGCGCAGGGAAGGGGGGATTGATCGTCACTCTCCCGGCTGGAGGAACCCGTGCGTGTGGCGGCTCAACCCCTGACACCGTGGTGATGAGAGCCAGTCCTTCTGAAGCGCTTCCTGGAGTAAAGTTTTCAGTAACGCTTGGAATAGCGGTGAGGGGGCGGGCAGCTTCCCTCGGAGCGCTGCGGGGCACTCGTGGGCAGGGCTGGTCAGAAGCCCGTGCTTTGAGAGAGGGAAACACTTGTGCTGCTTTTCTACTCCGCATCGGGCAAGGAGCTGCAGTTCCCCCCCAGCTCAGTCTGCCCTGGTGACAGGATACTGCTTCCTCCTGCCTCATCCCATGGACACTTCAGCTGCCCCCCTCTCCCGCTGTACTTTCCCTGGAGGAAGGGCTTGAGATCCTGCAATGAAAAGGCTTTGGGTCTTTAACTGGGTCTGGCTGCCTCACCTTCACCGCCTTTACTTGTGTCTTTGTAACAGCCGCTGCCAAGAGGATCTGTTTATTTCTCAAGTACGAGCCGTGTCTCCAAGAAGCAGTGCTGTGTCTTGGGCAGGTTATTTACACATCCACAGCTCATTCCAGGTACAGAAGAGTCCTGCAGTGCAGAAAAGTCACCCGTGCTGATCCTGTGCCTCTGTGCACGAACGCAGGGATGAGGTGCAGCTTTTGATGTTAATGCAGAAAATGTCTTTGATCGGTGCCAGCCCAGCGGTTGTCTTAAAAATATTTTCCATTGGTGTGATTGTTTGCTTTCCATCTCTGTGTGCTTGCACCCCGAAGCATATGTTGGAATCCATACAGATGCTCCATCTCTGGAGCTGTTTCCCCATGACTGGTTTTCTGGTTCAAAGATAATCTTGTTTCTCCTCACAATTTGCTGCAGCACAAATTTTGCAGGCTGTTGGTCTCTGCAGATACTCCCACTTCCTACCCCCTGCCACGGGTAGGATTCTGCCTTGTGGTTGCTTGACTTTGGAAAATTTTTCTGTAGCTTACAGCCTGGAAAGTTAGAAACTGGTTTTCAGAGATTGGGCAAGTAATTGAATTTCTAACCACTTTCATTAAAATTAGGAAAATCAGAGCATGAAGGCAAGTCATCATTGCTTTCAGGGGAGTAGATATGGATGAAAATGTATTCATATTCATGTATTCACTTTTGGTTTTTTAGAAGCTGTCCTGTGTTGCCTTCACAGTTATTCTTCAGCCATCATAAACCCTGACTAGGCAAAGACGTGAATTCTAACAAACAAACAAAAAAAAAAAACAAAAACAAACCCCAAAACAACAGCAACAAAAAAAAAGTATCAGAGCAAAAGTACAAACTGATTAAAAGAAAACACACCCTCCTCTCCCACATGACTACCTTAAATATCCAAAACTAGAGCACAAATCCTGGTGGTTTTCCCCCTCTTTGGAAGTCACTTCTAGCTTGCTTTACAGAGGCCTGATTTGTATGTTTGCCACCTCAGGAGTTACTTGCTTTGAAATAATACTTGCAGAGAAAAGACATCAATTCTCTGTAAATTGCAGATAAAAATCTCCTTCCAGGCTCTGCCCACTTGATTTTGAGCTGTTTATTTCAGCAGAAAGAGTGTGTGCATGCTGAGCAGGTGGTGGGGCTGCTTGGCATGCCAAGGAAGGCTGGGGCATTTCCGTACAGCGATCGCGGAAACCTCCCGGCTCCAAGCGACACTTCCCACCTGAGGCTTCTCCCATCCATCACGGGCATGCCGGGACGGGGACATCGCAGACATGCTAACCGCACCCCGGGAAACTAGGGCTTAATGGTTAGAGCTTCTAGTGCCAGAATCAAATTGTTGTGCTGCCTGAAACTGTTCAGCCTGTGTGTTGCTGCTGGGCTGCGCGGCTCCTCGCAGCAGACTCTGCTCGCTGGAGCGCTGGGGCAGAGGCAGCGTGTGCCCGTGTCTTGGGACAGCGGTGTGGAGACACGGGACGTGGGATGAACTGCAGGTATGTTGCTTCTGCGCGGTTTTCCTCCCTGCCGCAGCGGTGATCAGCCCTCTGGGCACAGCTGAGCATCTGCCCGCTTCCCCTCCAGCTGCCTTGAGCAGGCTGCAGCATTCAGAGAGGAGGAGGAGGCTGACCTTCAGCCTCTGGCTGTGGGGAACAAACAGCACTCTCTTTACAGTGCCAAGCAAATTGCTAGAGAAGAGCAGCACAGAATAAACAAAAACAATTGAATGCCACAGCCTGGAGAGAGCAGGTGCAGTGAAACTTCAAACTGTGCACAAAAGATTTTACAAGTGAGCCTTTGAAAAATAACCGGGGAAAAGAAAAAGTGGCATAATTAATGTATCAGCTGCAGTGCAAATGTCTCAAACAAGTAACATTTTAAAAAGAGAACTCTGCTTTGTGTGTGAACTTAAATCAACACTTGTCCTGCCTGAAATTCTTTTGTGCTGACTGCCGGGAGAGCTTGGATTTTGGAAGTGTATTTTCTAATGTTGCAGAGTGATGCCATCTAGGGCATAGGGCCTTACAGTTACCAACAGGAATGCTATCCGTCCTTAGTGACAGAGGTTCCTGGATTGAATATTTATAACTGGTTCATCACATCTGCATTAGATCTGTTGAAATTTGTTTGTTTTCAATATCTGCTTCCAGTTTTCTGGATTATGCTCAGTGTCAGGTATCAGTGGGTTGTTTTGACACAACTGGAACATAATGAATTTCTGGATATACCTTATTTCCTCCTTAAATCCTCTTGGTAGCTTTCATGTGTGCAGCTCAGCAGGGATTATTGATGGTCTCTCTAATCTTCAGCTACTCGAAGAATCTGCCTTGGCTGTGATTAGAGCTGCAGTCCACTTGGGCAGTAGATTAAAATATTAAACTGAACAGGCCAGATCTTGTCATCCTCACTCAAAGCTACTCACTGTGTGGCTGAGGCTCTCCTCTGAGCACTCTCCTCTCGAGTGCTGGTCTGCGTTAGCTGAACACACTCCAAGAACCTGGCCTGGTCACAGCCTGTCCTCACTCCTGGCTGATGCAGCTCTCTCCAGGCTGAAGATGAAGTGCCAAACACAAGGTAACAATCTGCTGTGTTTGGTGGAGGACTGTGGCAGTAATGACTTATGAACCTGGACTCATGGGCAGTACATTTTAGGTACCTTCTCTTCCTCTTGCTTCCTGCCATTTGAATTCATAATGCTTGGCCTTTCCAGGGAATGGTAGCAATATTTAGTGGCACTTTAGACAAAGACCGTTTGTCTCTGAAGTGGGTTTTGTTCTATATACATGAGTTTGCTTCCCATTAGAGAAGAGCAAGTGCTTTAGCTCTCAAACCAATCTCAGGACATTCTTCAAACTCCCAAGGCCACACACCAGCTTCTAGACCAGCCAGCTTCTGCCTGCTTCTGTGAGAGTTACATTTGCAGCTGATCATCCTCAAGTTACTGGTCTTGCATGACTTCATTGTTTTTACAAGCAGCTCCAAACCAAAGGCAAAAAACTTGACTACAATTTGAAATCATACTAAGAAATGTTAGTACTTCCACTAATAAACACAAGAGCTTTTAATGTAGCTGCAGGAATTCTTTCCCCCCACTGGAATAATGGCATTCTTGTTTCTATCTGAGCATAGAGGGGGCCTGATTCTCCTCCAGGTTTGTAGTGGTCTGGTTTGGCTGCCAAGAGGTAATAAAGCAAATGCCCAAATGCCTGCTGCTGCCTTAGAACAGCATTGTCTGTGGGCACTCCAAGTCTGGGGAATGGTTGTAATGAAGAAGCATAAAGTACATTAGTAATTGAATTTTTGTAGGGTCTAGTTAAACAGCGCACTGTCAAAACTTGATGCTGAAGTGACAAATAATTGGTTCATCACAGTTCTCCCTAATGATCTGTTGTCCCGTAAATTGGTATGGTGTATGTCACTCCTCACTGTAACTGGAGATCTGGAGCACAGATGACTTTATTTAGAAGATAATTTTAAAGCCAGGCTACAAACACTGTGTTTTTCCCTCTTCAGTCTAAAGATAAAAGGATGAATCACAGTCATTACTTTCCTGCAAGTTAAGACAGCTGTGAGAGAAAGACTGGAAATACCAGCCTGGTATTTTTTGAATGTGGTGACAGCATGCTGGTTTCTGCCAGGTCCCCATCCACCATAGTGAAGGCAGAGGCTGGTTTACTCAGTAGCTGGTACTTCCAAGTGCAGACTTGGATCAGCTCAATTTGCTGTGCTTCAGTGGTGTGTCAGAGACAGCATCAGGGATGCTGAACTCGGGTGCACTGGGGAAATTCCTTACCGAAACACAGGTCCTACCACTGCTTCTCCCCTGCCCACACAGTGCCACCCAAAAAAAAGATACGTGTTCAGCAGCAAGAATCAGAATATGGCTCTGATCACTCCCAAGTTCCTGAGGATTATTCACAGCTGGTGTCAGGCAGTCATCATCCACCTTGACAGAGATCTCATCACTACTGCCGTGTTACTTTGGCTTGGACTGTAGAGAAAGGAATAGCTTTTGGCAGGTACACAGCTGGAATGAGCTTTCATTGGCAGCTGGAGGCTCATTATTGCACCTCCCTTCTTGCTCCCTGAGCTAGTGAGGCTGCTGGTGAGGAGATGGATGAGATGCCATGGCCCTCACATCTTCCTTACACAGTGCTTGGAGAGGGCAAGACGTGTGTGGTGGTTCTCTGTTGCTCTGACTCTGCAGGGGCTTTCTGAGAAACTTGGGCTTCTGCTGCACACCTTCTTTTGGAGCTGAGATGTCCCAAGTGTTTGCACATCCCCGTACAAGTACACGTTCTGTTTAAATACTGTTGTCAAAAAAATCTCAAAATTAAAAGAGAAGGAAGGTAAAAAGTAAGTGCTGCTGAGCTGGAAATACAGTTATGCAGGTTTTCCACTTGTTAATTTCCTGTCTGGTCAGGAAGTTTAGCTGTTGTTAGCTCTCTCATCAGCACCCCGCCATGGAGATCTGTGTTGAGGTGAGGGAGTGTTGGAAAGCTGTTGGCCAGATCTACCTTCACAGGACAAGGCTGAGAGAAGGGGAAGGGGTGGAACAAGGAGAGATCCTGCCTCACTGTGTGTTGTGGGGCAACAGAACAGGGCAAAGAACAACTCAGGATCCCAATACTAGCCTAGCTACAAAAAACTAGTCTTGCAGAAAAACTAGGTGGCTCAGTTCTGTGGGGTTTTGTTCACTTGTTGGTTAGGGGGGTTTTTTGGTGGTTTATTTTCTTTGTGTCTGTGTGTGTAATTATGTTCCCTCTGATATGTTCACACTGTATGAAAAAGTAATCGGGAAAAGTAAACAAAACATCTCAGTCTATTTTGCTCTTAAGCAGTTTTTGCTGTGCCTCCTTCATGCAGTTTGATTCCCATCTCCCTCCTCCCTTGCTATAAGGAACAGCTGAGTGCAAATCAGAACAAGAAATCCAGCTTGAAGCCAAAAGTACAATACACATAATGCTGCCAAGGGTAAGATTTGGAATGCACTGAAGTAATCACCATCACATGCTATAAAATGAAACAGGCATTATGTTTTCAGGTGAGAAAAGGTCACTCTGAAGTCACTGGTGGACATGGCTGGGTTGTGGAGGCTGGGGTGGATGCACTTCCATGGCTGGGAGATGGCACAGCTGTTCCTGTGGTGCAGCAGCAGCGTGTTCAGCTCTCAGGAGAGAGATCCAAGCGACTCAGCTCTGTCTTTTCCTGTGCTGCAGTTTCTCTTCTCACTCCCACAGAGCTCACAGCAGTGTGACAGGCGTCTAGGGCAGGAGCCAGAGCAAGAGGAAAGTGTCTCGACGCAGGAATCTTGGCTGCCATGGGAGAAGCTAGCCAAAGGAATTAACAGTTTCTGCTCCGTGCTGCAGCTGCCACAGTGTGACAATAGATAAGCAAGTCTATGTTCTATCCCTGTGGTATCTGCTCAGGACACTGGAGATCTGTCCCGGTAACATGCTTTTCCTTTGTGCCTGGGAGGTGATTTTTATAGCTAAAGTACATACTGCCCTGGCCCAGCCAACCCCACCTTCCATGGGAAAGCTTCCCTCACCTCTCCATGGTTTATAACACAACAGAGCAGCAGCTCGGGGAAGGCTGTGTGCCAGTCTTGTCCAGACTAGTCAGGTGCTCAGGGGCATCCCACCTTAAATTCTTCTGCCTGCACATTGGTCTCTGACCTACACCCATATGATGAGAAACACAGCCCAGCTGTTCAGGGCTTGGAAAAATACCCTGCTGTTCTGCAGGCTTACTGTACATATAGGAAACCATGCCAAGGCTATCTCACAGCTGGATTGAGGTGAGCGGTCTCGGGGATAAATACGAAACACAAGCCATGAAACTTGATGCCATATCTCAGATTCTTCAAAGGCAAAGGCTTTTCCAGTGAATTTTTTCCAGTCCTGATAGCTCAGTTCCGCTCTAGTTTGGCAGGGCTGGCTATGTCCTAACCTGCCTCTTCTTTACCGCCTTTTCTTCTCTTGTTTTCCTCTGCAGCTGGCAGTTCATCTCACTGCTCTCAAATGTTTGGCTGGGAGAGGGGAGCAGCAATGTCTTCCCCTCCCTCTGTAAAAGGGTAGCTAAGGGCTCTGATGGCTCTACCAAACCAGGCACTGCAAAGCTGGACTTCAGTTCCGTCTTCTAGGCTCCTGAAGAAATACCAGCAGCTCCCATTGGACTGAGACGTTAGTCACGATATAGCTTGTATTAAATGCATTTTAATGTCCCAGTTCTGTGTGGTATTCATGCAGATGCAGCCATTGCCAGAGGCCCTGGAGACACCTTGTAGAGTTCATCACTGCTGCCACAGTCGGCAAGCAGGACTGCTTCAGCTCGTGCCAGAGTTCACCCCTCTCTAAAAAGGCAGCTGTAGATTGCTCTAAAAAGGAAGCTGCAGCAACAGGAGCTGCTCAGCGGGGCCAACCAGGGCTCTTGAGCCTGAAGATAAATGGGAACTTTCATGGAAGCCATGGATTAATATAAAAATCACCCTCTTGGACATGAGACAGCATTCCTTTGTCCTGCCTCTTCAAAGCTAGGTAAGCATCCACTTTTCATTTAATGGTCTCAATTTTGGAATTATTTATACGCCCTTTCAGCAGATTTTGCCACTGTGGTGTGTCAATTGAACACGTTGGTAACCAGGCTTGACACGGCAGCTGCTCCTCAGTGTGGTCACTGGCATTCTTAGTGGGCACTGCTGCCAGCTGCCGGAATGGAAGGGAAGTGTTGCTCTCGTTGTTTTGTTACTGAGATAACTTGCACTGAAATACATCCTGGAACGAGCTGCGGAAAATACACAGCCTAACAGCATCGAGGCTGTGAATGATCTTAACCAGGTTCTTTGGCCCAAGTCGGAGAACCGCGCACATCGCACGGGTCCTTGGTGACCTGGAGACATCTGTGAGCGCACCCCGCCCCACGAGCAGGTGCCGGCACGCTGAGACGCGGAGCCCGCCCGGCTCCGTGGGTGTCCCCGGTGCCCTGAGGGGCTCTGCCCGGCTCCGTGGGTGTCCCCGGTGCCCTGAGGGGCTCTGCCCGGCCCGAGCTGTCCCCGGGGCCCTGAGGGGCTCTGCCCGGCCTGAGCTGTCCCCGGTGCCGTGAGGGGCTCTGCCCGGCCCGAGCTGTCCCCGGTGCCCTGAGGGGCTCTGCCCGGCCCGAGCTGTCCCCGGTGCCCTGAGGGGCTCTGCCCGGCCCGAGCTGTCCCCGGGGCCCTGAGGGGCTCTGCCCGGCCCGAGCTGTCCCCGGTGCCCTGAGGGGCTCTGCCCGGCTCCGTGGGTGTCCCCGGTTCCCTGAGGGGCTCTGCCCGGCTCCGTGGGTGTCCCCGGTGCCCTGAGGGGCTCTGCCCGGCTCCGTGGGTGTCCCCGGTGCCCTGAGGGGCTCTGCCCGGCTCCGTGGGTGTCCCCGGTGCCCTGAGGGGCTCTGCCCGGCCCGAGCTGTCCCCGGTGCCCTGAGGGGCTCTGCCCGGCCCGAGCTGTTCCCGGTGCCCTGAGGGGCTCTGCCCGGCCCGAGCTGTCCCCGGTGCCCTGAGGGGCTCTGCCCGGCCCGCCCCGTGCTCCGGCTGTCCCCGGTTCCCCGAGGGAGGCGGCGCGCGCGGCGGGAGCGGCGCATGCGCAGGGGCCGGGCCCGGGGGCTGCGGACGGCGGCGCAGAGCCGGCCCCTCCCCGCGCCTCGCCCGGCCCGGCCGGCCGGGGCGGCTCCGACTGCGGTGCCCGGCGCTGCCGCCGACGCGCGGGAGGCGAGGCGAGGTGAGGCGAAGCGGGGTGAGGGAGGGGCGCCGGGCCGTGTGGGGTCGCGGCGGTCGGTGCGGCTCGTGGGGTCCCATGGAAACCACCCCCGCGAGAGCGCCGCGGGTGCGGGAAGGCCGGGCCCAGCCGAGCCCCAGGCGCCGGTGCCGCGGGGCAGCGTTGTCCTCGCCCTACTCTTACCAGACTCTGCCCCTCTCCCAGCCAAGGGCGGCCGAGTTGGGCCGGGCCCCGGGCCGGGGACCTTACTGGTGTCCGTCCCGCCAGCTCCCTGTCCCTTGGGGTGTCCCGGACTCGCGTGAGGGGAGCGCGGTGCGAGCCCGGAGCGCGGCCCCGGCCCTGGCCCCGCCGTGGGCAGGAGTCCAGCCCCGGCTCCACGAGGAATCCTCAGTCCGGGCGGCCCCCCCACCCCCCCTTTGCTGGCTGAAACGGGGGCTCCTGGGGCCTAAAACGCGGGGATGCGGTGTGCGTCTGGCTGCGTTGTTTACAATGTTTCCTTGTAAATATGTCAAAAGTTTCTTTTAGCTCACGCAGGTGTGGTGTGGTAGATGTAGAAAAGCAGACGCTGTGTTTTCCTCTGTGAGGTCGTCTTCTCATCTTTCCAGGCTACTCACCTCTCATTTGTTTTATTTGCCGATTTCCCAAAGTGTAACTCTTAAGCTCTATTAAATAATAATAATAAATAATAATTACGTCTTTATGTGCCTTTGCCAGCCCAGCTGAGTGGATGAGGAGTGCGCAGAACAGAATTTCCGCCAGGTATTTGCGTGACAGCAGAAGCCCTGGGGGTGAACAGGACAGTACTGGCCGGAGCCCTTTCTCCCTCAGAGGATAGCTTGAGGTGACAGGTGAGGAACTGGTCAGGTGAGTGGAGTAGTGGTACCTGCAGAGGTGTGTGTTTGCTAGGTGGGGGCTGGAAGGCCGATGGACCAGTGCTTGGAAAGGCAAGGGCTCAACAGCCCTGACTCTGCTGCTCCACAGCAGCTGTGTGTTCAATTCACCTGTGTCTGCACTGGTTCCATGAGTAATTCTGTGTTTTGTTGTGGTAAAAGCATGCCAGTATAGCCCTTGACTTTCCTCAGGACAGATCTATATTAAGGTGCATTAGTTTCAGCTGTATTTAGCTCCAAAAAAACCAGTTGATTTCTTAGGACTTGACAATTTAATTAGATCAGTAGGAGGAAGTGGGATGAGGCTGGCTAGGGGTCTGTTGGCAGCCGGTGCTGCTGGCACAGCTGGATACAGTATCTTGGGGGGTTCTTGTGAGTGTCTGCGGTAGATGGCTCTGTCACCCTTGTTGCACTCCCAGCCGGCTCAGTGTCTCTCACTTGGCCTCTAGGAAAATGGTTATGGTGTCTGTGTCTGGTGTCTGCACCAGTGTCCCCTCCTCCCATCCTTGCTGAAGCATTTGGTGAGTGGGCAGCTGGAAAGGTGTTCTGGTATGTAGCTGACAGGACCAAGAGGGGTGGCTCCTGTTTCTCTTGGTCTAGAAGAAGACTAGCTCTTCTACTTAACTATTGGGATATTTTTCAGTTGTTTTTAAAGCTAGTTCAAGCAGTGGTTACTGAGAGAATGAATGAACAGAAGGGTGACTGAATATTTTTCAGAAGGGACCTACTGCCTTAAAAAAGAGAAGAACAGCACTGTTACTACAGCAGTTAAAGAGCTGCTGTTGTGTATGAGGATAATGTGGCTGTCACATCATAGTGATAAGTGAGGTAATTAATCTCCCATCAGCAGCAGGAGATTGATAGAGTATCAAGTAGATATGGACTTGGGTGTTTTCTTAACATCTCACTAAACCATAGCCACAGTTTATTGTTCCAGTAGGATCACCAAGAGTCTCTGTATCAGGAGGAGAAAGGGGATCAACAGCAAAGTCATGCTCTTACCTTGCAGACATGGTGACTTCAAACATTGGTGGAGCAACACGCAGAAAACTGGTTCTGTGGTCAAATGTATTGCAGGCTCTGTGGTTGCGTAGCTCTTGCCTGTGGCTGTAATAAATACTTGGCATACCATACAGATCTCGAGAGCAAGAGGTTTAGGAGTAAGAGAGTAAGAGGCTTTACATACTTCTAATATGCAATTGGAGATTTCTCAAGATGTGTCTCAAAAAACCCCTCTAAAATTCCTCAGTGAAGAGTTGCTGTGGAGACAATTGCTAGGTAGAGTCAAGCGTTCCGGTCGCTTTTTTTTTTTTGTTTGGGTCACATACCATTCAGGTGGTAATGCCTGTCAGGAGAGGGGTTGGAAATGTAGCTGAATATTCGGTACCCTGTGTTACATTGAATCATCGTGTAGCAAAGTGGAGATGTTGTGGTATGAATTGAATGGCTATGAAGCTCTAGTTTTCCAATACATGTCTTACTTCAGAACACTGGAAATAACTTTCTCCTGACACATGAAATGCTACATTGAGACATTTAATGCAATACAGTTATCCCATGTCTTCTCATGGGGCACATTACTGGCAGCTAGAAAGGAGGTCATGCATGCTTCTTAGCGTTCATGAGTAAGACTACTGTGGACATTACTGGTGCCTGGCATTCTACCACCTGCAGTTATCCAGTGCTGAGGTGCTCTGGTTCACCTTGCCATACGTGTTCAGGAGTCCTGAGCATTTGCAGCTAGAACAGGACAAGGAAAAAGAGGTGGCAGGGACATGGAATTTTCTTTGTCTCAGCTGCTCTGAGCCATGACATGGTTCGTTTGTGGAATGTCAGCTGCTGCTGCTTCACATTCTTGTCTGTAGAGTCTGAAGTGTGTACGTGCTCTGATCTTGCTTTTGGTCCAGGCCCTGTGTGATCCTTACCTGGCAGGCTGGACATGCTGCGCTGTAACCCAACCTGTGTTAATTTGGCTTTAAGGACATTTTTGTAGGTAGACCAAGGCAAACACAGAGTCCTTTCTCTGCCGACTTCTTCTACAAGGCTGCTGCAGAAATGAAAGGTGGTGAAGGACCTGCCAGGTGTCTTGCAGCAGTCCATGGCTGCCTCCACGCTGGACATTCTGCCCCAAAAAGCATCGCCTGTCTCATCTGATGATGTGACTGGCAAGACAAGAGGCAGAGATTTGTGCAGTGTGGAAGCACAGGTCCTTTTCTCATTCAGGCGTTGTGCTGCTGGGAAAAATGTGGGTGAAGTGCATGCTGCTGCTCTGTGCCCGAGCAGGCAGGGCAGGAGTCTCTGCATGGAAGTGTTTGTAGCTGCCTGTTTCAGCTGAGGGCTGCTGCTTAAAGTTTTCAGGCAAAATAAAAAGCACAATAATGTAGCATAGCATTCTCAGGTTCTCCCATGCTTGTGAAGTCCATTCTTTATGAGGATCATTCTTTAGTCAAAGGAGGGTGGGTCTAGTTCTCTGTTGACAGCATGTTTTATGCTTTATTGACTTCAGGGGAGTTGCTTCTGAATTTATGCTGTTGTGAAGGCTGAATCAGGCCCAAGAGCTTGTCTTTATCCATGTAACTTTGGTTGCCTTGTGTAGGTTTTATCAGCCTGCACACATAGAACCCATTGTTTTTTAAATAAAACTGAAAATTTTGCAGAATAGCTAAAGCCATATTTCTGCCTTAAGATCAGCAGAGCGAAACTACACATAAAGGAAAAGAAATTGTGGAGCTGCAGTCGTGTTCTGTTATTAGGTTCATTCTGGTTTCATTTGGAAATTTTGATCTAAACAATTAGTTCAGTTGAAAATGGTTGTGTGTTAATGCTGTACTGTTCCCTTTGGAGCTGGTAAGGATTTTGCCGTCAGCGTGGGAGATGAGTATGAAGATCTCACCATGGTAAAGTGAAAGTAGCAAAAGGAAGTTCCTGGAGTCCTCTGGCAGGAATAAGAGTATTTTGTGGTATGTAATCGTCATATACTGTTTGGAATTAGTGCACCCATTTGTGTTGGGTGTTGTGTGAGAAAACAGGTAACGATGCTGCACCAGGGAGGATTCTGGTCTGTGAGCACTGTATAATGAGAGGGTAGGATAAGAAAAGGGAAGTGCATTTTCCTCCTGATCTTGGAACAGGGTTTTCAAGACAGCCTTGTAAATTAATGTTCATGGAGGATGTCTTATCTGTAACTTGTCTTTGAAGAGTAAAAGCCCTGCTTTGCACATAAGCAGGAGTTGTCTTTCTGAGTCCTGAAAAGTCTGAAAGCACTGGATCGTTTGTATGGCATTCAGAAACTAAAGGACAAATCTTTTGCTGCAAATTGCTGTTGCTCCATTACAACCAGCAGACCACTGCAGATTGACTCTGGTGAGGGATGTTAAGTCACCTCCCCAACCTCATGTACACATGCTTAGAGGCAGACACAATTCTTTCCTGAGGGGCTTTTCTCAAAAAAAAAAAAAGCCCCAAAACTATTCTTTTTCCGCACTCCACCAGCTCCAGAATGTGAATGTCATCTGGCCAGATGCCCAGGACTAAATACAGTGCTCTAAACAAGGTCTCACAAGTGACTTGTATGGGAAAAGAAAAGAACCACAATAGCCAGATACTTTTTTGACTTTTAAATGGCTCTTTTGCGCTTTTTTTTGTATCAAAAATGATGCTTTTGGCTTCTACTTTATATTTGCTAACTACAAATCTGTGCTTTCCAGGCAATAACTCCAGGGCTTCTCAGTGCTGACTTTGTTGAAACATACATACTTGCAACATGAGTATAACCCAAAACATTACCGATTTTGCTTTCATGAATGGTGTGTATTGTATATGCTGACATGCCCTTCTTAACTTGACTGTGGATCTGTAGCCTTGTCTTCCTCTAAATCCTTTGCTTAATATTTTCTCCTAATGGATGATGATTTGTGCCATGCCAAGACGTGTCTCTAAATGCACTTGAGAGTGAATGTGTGGAAAACAAGGGGAGCACTGATTTGGCCCCCTGGTTCAGGTGAGGACCTGGAGCCGTGGAGCATGTGGGGATGGCAGAAGGCAGACCTGAGTGAGTGGTCAGAGCAGCACAGGGAGCCAGTGCCCAGAGATCTGCTGTTTACAAGCCCCCTCTTTTATCTCGCTGCCCTGCAGGTGCCTGCTCAGGTGCTCAGTGCAAAAGCCAGATGCTGTGCAGCTCCTGTGTGGAGCGGTCGACGGAATTCCCAGCTGTTGTGTTCCAGCCCAACCTGCGTGCCTGAGCTACTGTGGCAAGGTGTTGCCATGTACTCCAGCTTTGTGCTGGCTCTGTAAGTGAGCCTTGTGATAATTTTAACTTGGGAATTAAAAAAGACCTGTATTGAGGCCTGGGGATACCTGCTGCCTGTTTTGGGTCTGCTTGTGTGGGAAACTGCTCACTGTCTTTTGCAAAGAAGTTAGGTTTTTAAACTGTTTTTTTGGTTTTTTTTAAATGTAGCCACAAACCAAAACCATAACCTTCACAGAAATAAACATGCATCCTTGTGCCAGCTGGGGCCTTGGCATGCTTTATGCTGTATAACTTGCTGAGACTGTAATTTCTTAGGAAAGCAGTTAGATATTGGCAACTATGAAATGTCAGCCCTCAGTAAATGTTGTAATAAGTTGTTTTAGCTACAGCTGGGGATTTAAAAGGCAATTATTTACTCACAGCGTTCTTGGTAGTTAGTGCAAGAATAAAAATCAGAGTTTGGACATGCTGAATAGCTTGGGAGAAGGAAGCAGGGTTCTCATGGTGTGTGGATGCATGATTGGGAACCTTTAGGGTGTGCTAAGTTATTTGAGTTGTGTATACACCTGTGCCACAACATATCCCTAAATTTTTACTTTGGTTTTACTAGATCTATCTTGATACAGCTGTTAAAATGATGGTTGTTTTGGAAGTTTATGATAATTCCGTTTCAGAAGGAAGTAGAAAATGTGCTGGTAACTTGAACTTGATTGACTTAAGTAGTAGGTGCAGTAAAACTCATCCTGAAGTATTTCTCTGAATGTGTGCTAGAGCTGGGAATTGATGCTGAAGTCTTTGTAAAATGCTTTTAAGTAACTGGAACTGTTGGAGCCAGAGGCACAGAGAATATTCCCTGATCTGTGCTGACAAGCTCTGACTCTTGAGAGAACACTGAGTTTAACTTAAAACCATGGAGAAAAAGACTTCTAGATCTAAGTAGAGAAACTGAGAATGTGAGTGTGTAAGTTAGAATTATATTAAGTCACTGGGTGAGAAATTTGGAGTTGAGTTATATTAGTGAATCAGTGAATAAGAGACAACATGGAGGGTTTGGGGCATTGTCCTTTTCTCCTTTTTCTCCTTCTTCTTCTAGTTTTTTTGGGTAATATTAGGGGATTGGATGAAAGAATCTGCATTGTGAGATGTGGATGTTGGGTTAGTAATGAAAATAAGTTACTTGGCATTTCACTACTGGATGGGTTGACACTTAAAACACCTTGAAGAGGTACTTCTTCAGCCATTTTGCACTTTGTTAGCCTAGTCTATATAGCTCCTTGTACACTGTAAATATCTAATATAGATAAGGAAAAATAAACAACTGAGCCTGAACAGGAAAACAAATCTCTCTCTCTCTCTCTTGTCGGTCTTGGTCCTGGGAAAAAGAACCAAGCCACCAGTGTTGCACCCAGACATGAAACTTTAGGAAATGATCTTTGAGGGGTTAGGTAGAAAGGCTCAGTTCTAACTTACGTTGATGTTCTTCATTTATGTAGCATATCCTCTGCAAACTGTATTGCTTGGAATTTTTAGCAGAAGAAAAAATGAGTTCACCATTAATTGAGCAGCCCTCTTTCCTTTCGAAGTTCAAAGTTTCTATTTAGTGGTTCCATAAAAATTTTTGGTTCATGTTTGTTACACTGATAGATGCACAGCTCCTATGCTTTGGCAGGACGCCCTTCAAAGATATTTTCAGCATCTGTTTTGCAGTATGTCTCTTTAAATGTTTAACTTTATTGCAATTTTTTTTTTTGCTAGAAGATATGATCTGCCAAAGTAAATATTTGGTTTCTTACAGTGCAGGTTCATTTTTTTTATGTTTATATGAAAAATATTTTTTCATCCTTTTTCATGAATGCCTGGGCATATGTTAGCTATCACTTACAGTGATACATCGTGGTAGCTATGGTGTATTTCCACGTGGTTTACAACAGCTCTGGAAGCCAGATAAATGTTTTAGCCGGATCCTGTGTGGTTTGATCCTTGCTGGAGCGGTGCACTCTCTTGGCAGACACACCAGGCACCTTCCCATGCTGCTGGTGGCCTTCTGTTTGCCATGTCCCAGAGAACCATGGCTTTTACTACTCCACAGTGAGCTGGAGGAGGCAGCTGCTTTTTTTCTCCTCTTCGGTATGGCACCCTGAGAGCTGTGTCTAAATTCAACCTTTTAATTAAGGTTTATTTCAGGGCAAGGAGTGCATAGTACTGTGGCAGTTCCACTGATGTTCTGTGTGTTTCTTTTAATTGTTTTATGTGTTCTAAGAACACACAGTGGGTGAGAGTTGTTTTTCAGTAGTTACTGTCAATATTCTAATCGTGACTAGAGGAATGTTAGCTCACATAATCTCAATAATGGCTTTTGGTTGCATCACCAGAGTACAGAATGTAAAACTAAGGAGGCCTTGGGGTTAGCTGGGTAATATGTTTAACTGAGGATTGCTGGACTGAGACCCTAACTTGGACCAGTGAATTTAAGAAAGTAGTTGTAATATCAAAACATTGTTTCATACCACCTTTTCCTTCACAAAGGCCTATGTTCCTAAGTTTGGTTAAAACTGTTGCTAGGAGGCAATGTGTGAGTCAGGATGAGAAGACTCTTGGGGTTGTAGTTTTTGGGCCTTCCAGCTCCCACGTGCAGGTGGATGCTGTGTTCCCTGCACAGTTCTGTCCGTGGGGATATATCCTTTGCTGTACAGGATTGGATTGTAATGATGGCTACAGGCATTTGCCTTGTATTGAGGCAAGGTATGCAGCAGAATGGCAGGACAGCCTTGATTTTGCTAGTGGAAACCTTCCTTTGGAGCATTTCACTGAAATCTGGTGCATTAGAAGGACAAGAAATTTAAGAAAGGTAAACTGTAGGTTCAGGTCATTTGTCAGTAAGCTTTCGATCCAACAAAGTGTTTATATGCCATATATGTAATTTTAGCCTTGAATGGGCCATCATTTTTTCTCTGTTCATGCTTTTCCTAGCTTTCCCAGCTCCTTGCTGGGCATTGTTCATGTTCACCTTCTCCAGTAGGCAGGAATGGAACTTTGCAAAGTAGGAAGAGAAGCAGGACAGCAGTCCTGGCCACTTGAGGTCATGGTCCACAAACTGTGGAAGATGTTTGTTTTCTCCTTGATTTGCCCTTTGGTGCTGTGGTTTTGGAACAAAGGATGACTGACTGGGAACAAAAAGATTAATTTTAAGGCTGGATTGAGTTCCCCTAGCTCAGTCACAGCAGGTCAAGTTACTCGAGAGATTTGTGACTCCCCAGGGACATGGCTTCATGTTTGTGCAGGGGATACGTCATAGCAGAGGTACAGAAGACAGAGATGGACTTGTTGGTGTTTATTTTAAGAGCAGTTGAAAGACCTGGAAAGTTTTTTTTCCATGTTGTTGAATTTATACAAAGAAGCTGTATAAAAATAACTGTCACCGGATGTAGAAGCAATAAACTAATTCCATGTTAAGACTTGAAACTGTGCTATGTAACCTAAGAAGTATTTTCACCTATTGACAGCTTCCTCTTTATTATCTGCAGAACAAGAGTGATGGAATTTACTAGCTGTTAAACAATTTAGTTTTTCATTTTTAAGAGGACTAAGTAAACCTCTATCTCACTACACTTAGTCTGATTTCCCCATACACAATGATTGCCGATGTTTGTTTCTGGCAGTCACGGGAATCTTTTGGTACCAGTGTGTCAGCAAGAATTAAACCTAGGAAACAGCCTGTCACCTGACTGCTGCCTTACTTTCTGGGTTTGACTGCATTTGGTTCCGATCCCAAAGAAGAAAAGCGACACCAACAGACTCTGTCTGACCTGTGTGCATAACGTAACCCCCCAGTACAGTAAATATGTGGAGCCACAAATGTGTTTGGGACGCTCTGCTTTTGGCAGTGCTTGGACCCAGTTTCACCATTTCAACAAACGAGGTTTAGTGCCTTCTAAAAAGTCTGTTTCCAAACACACTGTCCCAGGAGAGAGAAAACAAATTGTTTACATAAGCAAAGTAACAGAGAAAAACTAAACACCCACGCTTCTTTCTTCAGGAGTTCCCCTGCTAGGAGTTTCTATGAACTCATTAATCCAGTGAGTAAGGAGAAACTTTTTAGTTCTAATCAAATGGGTCTTGATGTGACCGCTGATTGCTGCTGAGGAAGGAAAGTTTGGTTTTGATGCTATCCCCTATTCAACTGGGGGATCAAAAAGAAGTTAGAGGAGGGAAAAATGCTCATCCCAAAAGCTGGGGAGGACCTTCATTCCTCCTAGTCTGGAAGAAGACAGCCTAGGAGAGGCTTTAAGCTGTTCTCCTTGCTGTTAGAGCCAGCTGTGGCATCAGTTCCTCCCTCTTGATCTGTGGGCTGTATGTATCCTGGCCTTTTGAGGGACTGGAGAAAAGAAGCAGATGGGGAGTGACTAGGGTATGTTGATCTTGGTCCACCTTCTTAAATACAGATGTGATGGAAGAAGGGGAAGGGATGAGAGAGGGCTGCTCAAACCTGCATGAAGTGAAGGTGTTGTGGAATGTGTCCACCTTGTAGTGGAAGGTGTCCCTGCCCATGGCAGGGGTGTTGGAACTAGATGATCTTTAGGGCCCCTTCCAACCTAGACTGTTCTATGATTCTATGATTATGAAATCCCACCTGTCTGGGATCCGTATGCAGGTGGCTTGGGAAAAAGGGGTAGAGAAGGAGAGGGGCTTTAGTAGGAAGTAGAAAACAGTGAAAACTGAAAAGCAGGAGGATTGGGTTGGTGGATGGAAACCTTACAGATTCAGGGAAGGAAGCTGGCAAAGTCCTGAGACTTCATCCTCAGGGGCTCAGCTGCAAGAGTGAAAGCAAGCTGGGTGTAGGGGCTGTGCTAGGGGAGTCTGGGGCTGCTCAGGATCAGCAGAGAAAGAGGACGGTCCAAGTGATGAACAGCCTGATGGGAAAAGGGAAGAGGGTTGGCAAAGCAGCAGAAACCTTTGCACTGCTGATGAATTTGCGAGTCAGACGTGACAGAAGGTGATGGGGTTATCAGAGGGAAGAGCTGCAGGGAGCAGTCTGAGGGAACAATTGCCCTGGGAAGGAGGATCAAGAAGAGCACCATGAGGACAGGAAGGGTGACCTGTGCTTACGTGACTTCGAAGTTACACAGGTTGGGACCGGAGGCAGGAAGTTTGGTTGAGGCTGACATGGACAGTCCCATAGTGCACATATAGAAAACAGGAAGAGGAGTGGAATTAACTTGAGACAGATATTTCAACAGCCGTCAGTTTTGAGTTTCCTGGGTTTCATTGCTCTGTGTCATAACCTTGTTTTCACTATTTAATATTTCTTTTCCATTAAGAAATAGAACAAGAAACATTTAAGACTATTTATCAGAGCCATGTACTATGATTGACTTTTCTCTTTTGTTTGGTAAATATATATTTAGAAATTAAATTGCAGATTCTAAATATTTGAATATTTGGAACTCCCTTGTCCCTCAAAAAGAAAACATCTCCAAGGTGAATCTCTCCACCTCCTCAGTCCCTCAGATAAGCAGTAGTTCAGTAGTTGTGTGGAAAAAAAGAAAATATTTCAGAGCATAGTTGGTCAAAGTTGTGCATGGATTTTATAGAACAGTCATTCTTTATAACCAGTTTTATAGACCAGATCATTATGAGGAATAGACAAGTGTCTGAAATTATTTTGAGAATTTAAAATGACCTCCAGATTTTTACAGATAGGTCATGTATGGCCAATACCATGCATGATGCGATCTGCAGACTTTGTTCTGAAGAATTGTTATATTGCCCTATTCATGCCTCCCCTCTGTCCCCAACCAGATCCTCTAGCAGGCAACAAATAAACACTGTGCAAATAGAGTTTTTTTCTCCAGGATTTGATTTGTGGTTTTGTTTTGGTTTTTAACTTCCTAGTAACACAAAATAAGCATAGGCATTTTGTCTAGGCATTCCATCTCCTATGATGTGTATATGGCACAGCTGATAGAACAGTGAGAATGTGTTCTTTGGGTGTATCCTGCTTGCTGTGTTGGCACACTCGTGCAGCAGTGAGCTGGCACACATTCGTGGCTCAGTCTGCTTTTTCCTGTCTGTGTAGTCCGAGTGTGGTTCAGGAACAAATGACACATTCTGAGCCTGCTGGTGCCTTTCCCTCTACATAATACAGGTTAGCTGTGCTGTGCTGTGCTGCTGCAGAAGGTGTCAAGTCCCTCATGGGGCTAACCCAGTTCCCAAGCTTGTCTCCACAGCCCAGACAAGCAATGATGCAAGCAGCTTATGTGTTCATTGCCAGTGGATCCGAGCTAGGTTAGGGCAGTGAAAACTCTGCTACAATCAGAAGTGTTACATGGATCATCCTTGTGTAGAGAGCAGTGACCTTGGTTTACTTAATGCAAGATTTTCTTGGAGTCTCTTCTGTGCATAAACCAAAATAAACGCGTCAAGACATCAGCACTGTTCTTAAGTTTTTCTAGTGAAAATAGTTTCTTTTGTTCATTGAGAAATAAATCTTCTACTTGGTACTCAGCCTCATGGTTTGCTGTGTTTGTGCACCCTCGAGGGTGGGGAACCACACTAGAAGTGTGCTACAAGAAGTGCTTCTTAAAGCAATCAACAGCATTCTTCAAAAATTAGTAGTGAGTGCTGAGTGAATAAAGAAGCAAACTGTCCGTCATATCTGATGTCCAGCTGTTTAAAATAAACAGTGCAACCACAAAAGCTCACTTGTGATCTTCCTCATACAGTCTGTTGGATTACATTAACCTCTTGGTCAGAAAGCACTAGTGCAAATATAACTAATGAGATGCAAACAAAATCATTCTTGAACAGAAAGCAAATCCACGCCTGCAGCTGGAATGCCCTCAGGTTAGTCACTTGCTGCTGACCTGGTGTGGTTCAGGATGTGGGATGCTCTGCATTCTTAAATAGGCAGCTTGAAAATGGATCCTTTCAAGGGCCAAGAATTTCAGTGCCTTCACACTACCTGACCCACAACACTCAGTGTACTTGCTTTTGGAGGCAAAAAGTCAGATTCAATCACTGCAATTTTTCCCCATTTGTTTAAACTTGGATAAATGTTTGCATATCATTTACTAGGTGCACTGCCCAGGGTATTTTGAAACATTTTCCAGTGGATAAATAATAGCTGTCGTTTGTTTAGTCAGGTTATCCCTGTAAAAAACATACATCAAAATTTTTATTCCTCCTGTTGATATGTAACTCCAACAGTACATTAATTTGTTTGCTCCAAGTTTAGGTGTTTTTTCACCCGGTTTGTGCTTGTGTGTGTGCTCAGGTGTGTGTCATTTGCTAATAAGTACAAAGTTAAAAGTCTGATTTATTAATTTTTTAAGCTGATATTATGCTTTTTGACTTAGTGCTTCCTTTTGGGTTATGGGAATTTAGCAATTCGTGTGTGATGAAATATAAAAAAGGATTTTGGTGTGGTGGAGGGCTTCCACCCCTGTGTGAAACTGAGTAAAAAAAAATTCATGCTTTCCCTCTGATATCTTGGCGTTGCAAAAGAAGCAAAAAAAAAAAAAAAAAAAGAAGCCAAAACCCTACCAAAAATAATACTCAACCTCCCCAACACACACTTCCCTGTTCCTTCCCACTTTGTGACATCTTTGTAAAAACCAGAGGGGCTTGCAGAGTTTGGCTAGTCCAGCCCTCCCTCCAGGCTTATCAGGAGCTTGGGACCTTGTCCCCTTCCTCTGATCACACCTTTCTTTCCTCTTCACATGTCCTAGTGACAGTGAGGGGTTCCTGTGGATCACCCCCATCAGTGCAGTGTCTGGAATTGTCACTGCTGAGTGCTTCACTCCTGGAGAAAACCCTCTGACCTAGGGCAGTACTGTTCCCAAATTTCATGGGGAGCAAAAACTAATTACACATCAAGCTTCTCACCAAATGTGAGGCCCATTTCTTAAATCAGGAGGGTGCATTAACTGCTGGTACTTCTGCACCGTGCATAGGCCAAAGATGGCACATGTGCTTCCTTGAAATCCTAAAACATCTTTCTCTTTTAAAGATGATGCCACACTATTTAGATTTGATAAATGATACTTGTGAACATAGCATTTGGTAGAAAGCCTGAGTTTTTGGGGCCCACAAAATTACTCTTGCATGTAATATGCTAAAAGTGTGGATAAAGGAGAAAGGGTGAAATTGTTCCTAGCTAATGCTAAGGGCTAAACTGAGAAGTGTCCCAGGTGATTGTGTCTTAACAGTTTTGATTAAGGAATTCAAATATTAGCCTTTACCATGGACTTGGCTGAAATAAACATTATCTTTCGAATGTGTCATGAGGAAGATGAGCATAAGGTCAACACCAGAATAAAGAGAGGGGTGTTTGTTCCCTGGTTAATCATTGCCCTGATGCCTCTGGCTGTGCTGAAGCTGAGGTGCACAGCACAAGCTTTTAAATGGAGCTTGGAATAACATCCTGAGGGGCTCCTGATGTTACAGATTCTTCTTGCACACCTTTTAGTGTGCTGTGCTAAGCTCATTCCAGTAATTACGGCCATCAATGGAAATCTTTCTGTTAGTTCTATGAAACATTGGCTGCTTCCTGAACAGCAGTTTACTTTGCAAAACATTTCATAGGGAATAATTGAAATAAATGAAACCATTGCTTGCTACTATAAGGAGTTATTTTCTTACAAGGAGATACCTATTAAGTATATTGGTGATGCAACAAACACAACTAGAAAATGCTATTGCATTAGGATTAAAAGAAGCTATATTTTGTCGTTGTTCATGGTGTACAAACTATTTAACCTTTGCTTCTTTTTTTTTCTTTTTTCTTTTTTTTTTTAAGTAGTAAAGAGCCTAAAAGATATTTAGGGTTTAAAACAAAATCGCAGCTTTTGCAGTTCTTCTAAGATCACTTTTCTGTCTCACAATCCATGTATCATATTTGCTTTTAAGGTCAAACAACTTTTAAATCTGTCTGCCTTATTTTCCCATTTGTGTGTTGCTTTGGGTGAACAAATACAATCCTTTTCAATGAGTTATGAGAAGAAGAATTTATCAAAAGAATTTGTGTTCCCCTAGCTCTGAAAAGAGAATTGCTCTTACTGGACATCAGCTGAAATTTTTCTGTAAGCACTGAGCAAAATGAGCACAAACTTTGATGTACATAATGCTCTGTCACACAGGAGAAATGTTTTAAGCTGGGAAAAGGGGGAGTGGCTTCAAACCGAGAGAGGCTAGGTTGGATTGGATATTAGGAAGGAATTCTTCCCTGTGAGGGTGCCCAGAGAGCCTGTGACTGCCCCATCCCTGGAAATGCCCTAGGCCAGGTTGGACAAGGCTTGATGCAAGCTGGGATAGTGGAAGGTGTCCCTGCCCACAGCAGGGGAGTGGAACAAGACCCTCTTAGATCTCCAACCCAAGCCATGCTGCAATTCCAGGATCATGGAAATATGCGAGTAGATGGAAGTGTTCAGGCTCTCAGAACCATCAGAAGTCAGGTCTCTTCTTCCCCCTTGCTGCATGGAGGATTTTCACTCTGGCAGTGGAGTGGACAGAGCTGTGTTTTGATGCCTCTTTTGGGCCAGGAGATAAGAGTTAGGAACTGAGCACTGAAACCCCCATCCTGCTCTGGCTTTCATGGTACAGGGGAGAGATGCTTTTCCCAGGTGCCTAAAATAAGCCGGGGTCAAGCCCAGCAGATAGTTGTCTTCTGAGTGTCCATCTAATGCAGGTGCTGTACCCCATGTCCTTTTGCATGGAAGTGTTGCTATGAATTCTGGAGTTTCTCTAGACAGTGAAGCTAATATTGTAATTCAAGCAATTACTTTTCCTTGCTTCTTCCAGGAAGTGCAGCTCTACGATAAACTTTTTTAAGATGTTTGGAAACACTTGTGAATGTTTTTATTTGTATTATTCAGTGGTTTTGGTAGGGATAGTAAGTGGAAATTACAGAAATACCACAAGAAATGCTAGTTTTTGTGAAGTATCTAGGCCAGGGAATTTGGGAAGAATAGAAACCTTCTGAAAGGTTATCCAAATCAAAATCAGTCTCTTCCTAAATGTATTTCTCTGACATTTCCAGAGGCAAAACAAGACATGGATGTATCAACAAACAATTATTCTCTTATAAGAGATTTAGTAGTATCCTCCATGACTAAATGCTGTGCCAGAGGAAATGACTTGGGGTTTTATTCCTTTTCAGTAATGTGGAAAGTATGCCATGGCAGCTAGCAGGAAGAGGTTGTTTAGTGGAAGAGAGGAAGAAGAAACTTGGGAAGGGGCACAGAGAGACAGCACTAGCAGCAAACAGAACTCTCCGTGCTCTGCAAAGCTTGAGGATTGGCTGTTCTGAGGCATTCAGTGTTTGCATATGCTCCTGCTGGAAAGAGTGATGCCATGTCTGCTCATGTTGGTGGGAGCAGAGCCAGGCCACTTCTTGTGCCCTTTTCAGACAGGATTTTCAGATGCTTTCATTTTTGAATTTATGGCTTCATAGATAAAGGAAGTGGGTAGACAGCTGAGAGTGAGACAGTGGATCTGCCCAAAATCTGATGGGACTTAAAGCCTCTCCTGAAAGTGCTGTGGTAAAACGAGATCAAAGTAATAACTCCTCTTTATCCTTTAGTCTCATAAAAGGCTGCCAGCAAGTAGGATCTGGAATCAAGGGGGAAAAAATAAGCCTGCAGGCAAAAGATGGGTTGAGGCAGGAGTGATGACTGGCTGAAACCAGATGTAGAAAGATCAGTGGATAAGTCTGGTAGTGATGTTCCCACTTCAGGCTGACTCCGATGATGATGATGATGATAAATATGTCATGACCGACACATAGGCTGGATCACAGCTCCTGAAAATCGATCTGTCTGGGTGAGTTTCTTGTCACAGTCCCTGAAGATCATTCTGTCCACGTGTCTTTCTTAAGCACTAGCTAGTACTTGGTGGCTTAAGGCATGGTGAGGTGGAGTTTCCTTGGAGAGATGGTTGTAATTTAACAGCATTGTTATGTTAAGCGAGATGAGCAGCATTGATACAGTTTACCTGTGACCCCCTCTTTGCCTTTGAAAAGTTGGGAGTGTTGCATATTTATGTTTCCTTTGCAGTTTATGAAGACAGTATTGTTTCCTGGAAAGGATTGCAAACAGTCGTGTGTAGGGAATGTCTATCTTTGTAAGATCTTTTTTACATCTAGGACAGAAATACTGACTTAAGTACTCAGTGACATCATACTGGTGGCTTTCCTCAGGGGAGCATCTCACACAAACACATTCTGTTCAGGCAGCAAAGATAAAAGTATAAAGAGTGCTTGAAGGAAAAGGAGGGTGAGGGAATTTTTGTTACTTCCAAGGTTTTTTAAACTCTTTCAATAAAATGGCAAAATAGAAAAATCCACCAGTGTAAAGGTTGACTTTCCATTTTTGCTGTATTTCTTACTTGGTTTTCTACAAGTAATGTGCCCTTGCATTACTTGAATTTTAAAAAAAAGAAAAAAAAAAAAGACTGTAAACCCTTTCTGCAGCCAGAAGAATGATGGAAATTAGAATTTCTTTTTACATAATCCTCTCGCATTTTGCTTGTGGATACAGCTGTGTTAACACAATGCGACATTTGAGTTGAGAGGTCTTCCAGATCCTGGCACCAGTGATAGTTTGCAGACTGAAGGTCTTATTTGATAGATTTTCAAAGTGATACTGTGCTCAGTTGTATCTATGTTCTTGGAAGGAGGCTTGCAGTCAGCTTCTCAGAGGAAATACTTTCAAAAAGGAAAAGTTTAATTTTGCCAAGATTCAGATAAGGTCAGAGTAATTGGACAAACCAGAGCTTTGTAGGTTAGAGATGAGCACAGCCTGCTCCCTGGGACTGACAAATGCACTAGGAGAACAGGGAAATGAACTGCATGAGGATGATTGCATTTGCTGAAAATCTGAAGTACTGTTTATATTTCTTGGCATATTGTCAAGTGTAAAGTTGCAATTGAGCAGGGTGGGGTATTTTTACTTTTTAAAATTACGTAAAATGTATTTATCCTTCCTGTTTCTGGTTTCCACTTTAACCCAACAGAAAATGGGTTCACCAAATGAATTTTAGTTGTTTCAATAGTATGTATTTATAAATTGCTGTAAAAATTGATTGTAATATGACACTAATTCACCATAGGTTTTACAAATAGATCTGCAGTGGCTTCTGCCTAGCTTCCATGCTCTTCTGTTATGGGGCAGTAGGGATTGTATTCCAGCTGTACCCCACTGTTGGCCAAGGGGATGCACTGACACGTAGCAATCAGCATTAGCTTCTGACATCAGCTGACCTTTGCCAGCTTATACATAAGGTCTGGACTGATATTTTCTCCTGTGTTTTCTTGGCTGCAGAACGGTAAAACCCTTTCTTAATTTACCTGAGGTAGTGTCTGTGACAGTCTGCGCTCAGTGATTGCACAGCCTTTACAGATGGAGAATGAAAGAGGGCAGACTGAGTTTCTTCAGTGCAGTAACTTATATTTAAAATACAGGGGGAAAAGGGTTATAATTCTGTGGGTCAGCCAGCAAAAGGAAGGCTGCAGGTCTCTTCCTTCACTGGTGGCATACATGGACTCTCTTCCTGCTATCTTTTTGTCTGTGTTTTGTCAGTCAGGTCTTGTTAGGTTGTCCAAAAGATCAAAAAGCCTAGTTAGGACCTAAGGAAGAGGAAGCTGGTGCAGTTGGATAGCCTTGATTGCTTAGGAAGTTGAGCAGAGACGGGTTAAGGAGGGGCAGGGACTTCATACGTTCCTCAGATTGCTGTGGCTGAGCTCAGGAGGGGCATACAGACAGACTGTCTGTCTTTGCTAGGACTTCCAGCTAAAAAAAATGGGATGTTTTGCTTCATAGAGGTAGGAGTGGAATGAGAAGATTAAAGGGAAGGATCCTGAAAAGTCCAGTGAGGTGGTCATTAGCTTTAGTATAGTTAAGTATAAGAACATGCAAAAAAAACCAAATAAAATTGCAGTAGAGGGAGTAAAGTAGGAGCTGTTTTGATGAGGAGTCAGAAGTCAGGTTGCATACAGGCGTGTGAAAGGTGCTCTGGCATTCCTGTGTGAAGGAAAACAGCAGAGAAGGGAATGGAAGAAAGACTCCTTTCTTTTTGCAACATACAGCTTGCATGGGCGTGAGCATCCATGCCAATGGCACTGAACATGAGGGAAATTTTCCAAGCAGTCAGATCTTGCCCTTCTCCCTGCCCTGCCCTGTCTTGTCAGTCACACACAGGATCTCTGTCCTGGGTGTGGGGAGCTGCAGGAAGGCAGTGCTGTGGGTAGGAACTGTCTGGCATCTGCTGCCTGCAGAGAGCTGGGACAAAGCACTGGGATGCAGAGAAGGCTTCTCTCCAGATGGCCGGGCAAAAGGCCATGTGAATTACACAGTGAGCTGGCTCCTGCAGCCTGGTGACATTTCCAGGTGGCTTTCTGAGCAGGCAGCACCTGGGCAGGGTCTGGGTGAATCTGTCTGGGCTCTCTGCCTCAGTGCCTGGAACACAGGAGGAGAAGAAAAGACTTCTCTCCAGTAGGTACAGGAGATTACATGTTTTGCAGACTTTCTCCACCTAGCTTCCTAATCAGAGGAGGGAGATTTTTTGTTTCTGACAGCCTCATACGGTCCAAACTCAACAAGGACGACCTCAGAGCAGTGGTTTTCCAGCCTGTTGGATCTGAGTAAGAATCAGATGTGCACAGCTGTTTAGAGAAATGGAACATTCTGACAGAAGGTTTGTTTTTCTGCAGTTTTTTCTGCATGTTGTGGAGGTACCTATCAGCTCCAAAGTAGGAGCCCATCCCCAGGTTTTCACTCAGCCTGGCCATCAATTTTACCAGCAAGCTCTAGTGTTTTCTTGTGTATTGGATGGTGAAAAAGAGGTATCTGCATCAAAAGAACCCTTCCCAACAAATACATAAAAGCCCAGCAGAGTTTCCCATTGTGCTGATTTTAGTCAGAAATACTAAAACCCACTCAAACATGAAACATTATTTAGGTTACCCTAAATTAGGGTGAAATTACATTGTTGACCACAAAAGGTGGTGGGGATTGATTCACTGGCTGTGTGGAGCTGAGAAGAGCCCAGCTGAGGCTCAGAGTTAAGGTCCTACAGATAGCAGTAATGCTGCATAAATAGTGACAGTAATAGAAGTTATGAAGAGGTTTAAGAGTTCCAGAACCTCTTACAAGTGAAATAAGCAGTGGTTTTGTTTGAGGCTTTCTTCTGACTGGAGTCATACCGCTCTTTGAATGGCAAAAACTCTTTATTTGTGTGTTTTCCTTCCTCTGGACATTTGAGTGGAGAATGTTAAAGTCCCAGCATGGTCTTATTTTGGTAATCGGATTGCATGCAGACATCCTTGTGGTTAAATTGAAAAAAAAAAATTTAAACCCGTGAGATTTCCTGCGAAGGGGTTGTTGTTTGCAAATGGAGTGATTAATGACTGAGACTAGAGATGTACAGACAACTGCAGATCATAACCCTCTAAAATGTAACTCCTTTAAAATCTCTGGGTTTCTTTCTGTGTCATTTAATTTGGTGTTCTCATTAAGGGAATAGGATCAACTTGGAAATTTGAGGGTTTTTTCTAATTCTTTTTTGGGTTTTTTGGGTCTCCCTCCACTGTAACACTCTCAGGTGCAAAATTTCTTTCCAGAATTTATGTAAAGATCTCTTTTTAAAAAAAAAAAAAAAATTTCTTATGCTCCCCAGAGGGCAACAACTGCTCTGTACCCTTGTGTATGTGGTAAATGTGGAGATGGAGCTTAACTCATTTAACCTGCAAACCACCTACTTGCCTGAACATCATCTCTTACGGGATTAATGTAGTCAAGTTTTTTAGGTGCACTTCTAGGCAAAGAAACACAGTTCACAATTCTTTAGAGCTTCACCAGGAGTGTATCCTTTAAATATACTGATTTAGAAAGAAAGTTGAAATTTTTTATTTTTAATTTTTTTTTCCCCAGCAATGTTTTGGTTTGTTTTTTTTTCTTCTCTTGCGCATCCTCTAGTGTTTGGTTTTGCACAGTAATGCAGAATTCAAGATTTTTCTTTCAGCCCTCAAAGTCTGCAAATCCTGCCTGGAAAACAGACAGGTTCCTGAGCTTTCTGGTATGGCTGCTTTTTAGCCCGAATCCAAGTGGAAAAATGTAACCTTTTCTAGTGCTGTTGTGGTAGGACCTCTGGAAACAAGGCGAACTATTTAAAGCTTCTTGCTACATGTTAAAACTAAAATGTTTCTTTTCTCCTGCTTGTATCTCTCAGTTTTCTCATGTACTTTTGTTCGCCAGGGTTTTTCATTTAACCCTTTTTTTCATTTAAGCTCCTTCTGCCTTGGTCTTCCTTACCCGTGTCAAATCTTTCTCACAAGGCATTAGAGGGAAGCAGAAGCCTGTGTGTGTTTGATGTGGGGTATGTGTCAAATTTGGGTTTTTACCTGTCAGCATTCTCTGTCCCAGCTGCTTTGTTCTGCTCCATCTCCCTCTGCAGCCACACCACTAAACTTGGGTTTTTCACTGCTGCTGACAGCTTTTTTTTTTTTTTTTTTTTTTAAATTTCTGCTTGTATAAAATCAAAAGCTGTGTCTCTATCTCTGCTCTGTAATGTTTTGCAGTTGCATTATTTTCCCTTTGGTAGCTGAAACTTTCAACATAACTCCCTGCTATGTGTTTGGAAAATGTGTAGGCAAGGAGATAAATTAGGCTTTTTAAATGTGATTACAGCTCACCGGTAAAAAACCTAGGAGGACTTTTTAGCCATGGAACTGACTCCTCCTTAGTTCAGAAGCTGACTCACAAATTGCTGGTGTGATTTGGTTGTGACTTTAGAGGAACTCTGCCTCTCTACTTTCAGATGGTAATTGATATTCCTCATATGATGGATGCATTAGTGTATTGTCCTGGGCTTCACTTTTTCTGAAAGCAGAAAATGCAACTTCTTCCTAACTTCATCTTCAGTTCCTGACTTGAATATGACTCAATTGCATTTTAGAAACCTGAAGCAGCATTTTTTGGGGGGTGTTTGGTCTTTTTGTTGCTGTTGTTTGTTGGTTTTTACTTTATTGGTAGAGTGTTTCCTCCCTTGTGGGTGATTTTAAACCAGTTTTTCCCCTCCAGATAAGTCCTGCTAATTCTGTAACATTTGAAAGTGCATTGTAATGACATCTAACATTTTGTTCTGTTTGTTCTGCAGACTGAGGTCAAGTAAACAAAGAAAGCAATCATTATGTTTTAGAATTCCTTTTTAATGAGCACATTAAAATCTAGTCACAGCTACAGGATCAGCTGTGAAAAGAAGGGAGAGATAGAGAACTCTGAGCAGCACTGTATTTTTGAAGCAATTTATGGAAAAATAATGAACTGAAGGGATATGTAAGGACTCTGGTAGGAAATAAATGGCACAATGCTGTTGACAGAAAGGGTTTGGCAGAAGGCTTGTTGTGACTGTTTCTGTGGCTTGGAATTGCAGAGGAATTTCCTACAGACTGGACTAACCATTACAAATGTGTGTCTCCTTTTAGGAGATCAAGGCATACAGTGGAGTCTTCTCAGGGAAGATGTCGTCTTTGACAATGAAAACCCGTTGTGTGGACAAAAGAGGAAGTTTCTTTAAGGTAAAGAGGATATTTATGCAGAACATAAAGTATGTGGGTTTATGTGAAATGAGTGCTGCAGAATGTGCAGTACTCTGTGATACATAGTAAGCCTTTTCTGTAAAACAGAAAGTACTTCTTGAGCATTTCTTTTTAGAGGCAGATTTGTGGCTAATTTACCCCCCAGGTATTTCACTTGTATATTTTTTTCTGTACATGGAATAGAATATTTGGTGTAAAGTAGGTGATGGCTTTCTTTGCCACTAGTGCTGAGAACATAAGCTTTATTATGCACAGGCATAAAATTATTGAAGCCTTCATAAACTGGATTTGTGTCACTTAAAGTTGTCATACAGGTTTATGATTTCCATTACTGGACTGAAAATTGGTTTCACTTCCTTGCCTAATTTGAGAACAATAGGCATCCTAAAAAGCCAGGCTGCAGTGCAGTTTTCAAAAGATGACTGAATCCTGTTAACTATGTGCCAGTGTCACAGTGGCTGCCTTGCTGGGCAGGGTTTTGCTCTAGGGAGCCATCAAAATTTGCAAGTGTTTCTGAGCACTAAATTAATTTACCGTGATCACATCCCTTAGAATATTCATCACTTGCTGAAGCCTCTTCCAGTGAAAGATGCTAATGCTGCCATCTTGGGGTTGCTGTTCCCATTCCTTCTCTTCCTCTGGGGCAGAAGTCACCATGAATAAGTAGTTCTGTTTTATCTTAGGGAGCAGATCTCCGAGGACGGAGCCTTTCAGAGGACTGGCCTTCCTCCACAATTGTCAATTAGAAAACTAAGGTCCTAAATTTTCTTAAGGATATGCTGGCAGGGAAAAAGATTCCTCTGAGCTACTTTTCCAGACCTCTCACCATCTCTGGGAAGTTGCACTGCTGGACCATTGTTCTGAGCACAGAGTGTGGGATTGGGATTGGAAGCTGCAGGCCATCAGTGTGCCCAGCCTGTGTGCAGTGCACCTGATAGCTTGTGTGTGTACAGTGAAATTATCTTTTTTTTCCTTCCCTCCTCCATGTCAGTAGAATTGTGACAGCAGTTACATTTGTTTGCTACAGCTGAGCTGGTGAGCAAGCAAAATACTTGGCACCCCAGATTTTTTGGTTTGAATTATTTTAATTTGCCTGTCTGTCTGTGTTTATGAGACCTAGTAAGCAAGCTATGGCTTTTTATCCCTGCTGATCTGTTCTTCAGAGTGCTCTCCCCCGTGCACAGACTGTGCTCTGTACTTGCATATGGCTCTCATGTTGTGCTTGTTAAGTTGCCTAAGAAACCTTTACCACACATGCACATTCTCAGGGTGCTTAAATCTTCTTAAGGGAGTATCTTACCATCCTCAGCAACATTTGCCAGAAGAATCACTGACAAAAATACCAGTGGGAAATTCCAACTTGATATTTTTTTCCTGGCTCTTGCAGCAGTTCTCATTGCTACAGCTTCTGACCATCTCTTAGTTTTTTTCACAGGCATTCTTTTGACTGTTAGTACACAAGGAAAACAGTATTGTCCCCATTTTAGACAGAGCAGAAGTCTAGTTTTAGAGTCTAAATTCTGTGGACTCTACATTGTGTCATTGCTGAATGCTCAGAGCCAGCAAGTAGTAAGAATGAAGAAAGATGGGGCTAGTCTTGGATAATTCTGGGACTGAATAGCTTGCCAGTGGTTACAGAGAGAATCTGTGGTAAGGCAAGGGGCTGAATATGTGTCTCTGACAAATGTCCTCTTTACTGAATTATTCTCCTTCTCATCAAAATGTTCCAGTGTTTGCTGAACTGGCATCAGAGATTTTACACCAGTAAAGCTTTTCTGTTCCAAAACCAAGCATCAGGTGTAACTTTGTTTCTAATGACTAAGATGCTGAACAATGTCAGTGGCGCTGCAAATTCATAGCTCACTGTGCAAAATAACCAGAATCTGCAGCCGTATCTCAAAATATTGGACTGTGTTCAGAGGCTTGCACGAGTCCAGAAGCAGCGTTCTAGTCGGGCTTGTCTCTGGCATTTGGCCACCTCGTCACACAGGGCCCTCTGTGAGGGTTGCTACATTCTGCTTATCAAAACAGGAAGGAAAAGATGTGATGCCAAAGAGGATGCAGGTCTCCAGAAAGAATGAAAAATGGGATGCTGGCAGGAAGGGGGAGTGGTAAGCGCTGAGGCTCATTTGTCCAGCCTGATACTGATCTCGCTGTCTTCAGCCTATGTCCCCTTGCCAGATTAGAAGCACCCATCTTACTGTTTCCTCTTGAGCTCTTGTAAATCTCAGGGCTTGGAAACATTCTGCAGTGGTCATCTTGGCTGACTCTTTCAGTGCGCTCTCAGAATGATGGCAGTTTCGTTAATTCTCTTATTTACATTTCAACACAAAAAGCAGGAATTCAGTTGTCACACGGCTTTTTCTGAAAATGTCTGGGAACAGACATCAAATCAAAGCCACCTGTCTTCTTCTTGGGAACAGGAAACTCTTCAAGTCAAGTGAGTAATAAGAGCTGTAGTTATGCTGGGCTTCTGGGAGAGGCACTGTCTATATCTGGTACTGGGCACGCGCTTTTCCTGATGCATGACAGTAATGTGAGTGTCGACAGAACAGCTTCACAAGTGCAACTGGAGCCCCTGAGGAGTGAGTTGCTTCTGGTGAACACACTGGCTCTGATTTTTGCTGCTTGTACAACATCCTGAATTATGCAAAGCAAAAATAGATGTTGTGGTGAGAGAGTGATGGGGTGCTGAGGTGCCATGTTTGTGGCCTGTATGTAGGAGTTTCACTGTCACCCTTGCCAGTCCCCAAAAGCTGAGCTCAGTCTTGTTGAGCTCAGAATCAATTGACAATAAGCAGACTGTGGTGCCTTATGAAAGGAAATACTGTAGTTTAAGATGTTTGCATTTCATTATTTCATTCATAAATGTTAGGAATGTAAACAGTTAGTACATGAGTATTTGGCAATCTAATGTTTAGGATTGATTTGGTTGGGCAATACTGTATGGGGCTGCTATGTGAATTCATGTTGCCTGAGTCATAATTATTATTTGGGTTTACAGTGGTTATACTGTAGTGTCTTTTGAATTAACAGACGGAGCTTTATATATAAGTAGAGAAATAAATTCCCAATTAATTTATATTTATTGTAAACAGAAATAAATTCCAAAGGAAAATAATTACAAAAAAAATAGCTATTTTATCATGTTATATAAGATCTCATTTTAATTTTGATTTTTAAGAGATACTGATTAATTAACCACCTGAGAAGATGTCATGCTTCCCAATGCATTTTTCAGGTAAACCTCCTCTTTCTATGGCATAGCAGGGTAATATCTATTTCACAGACCTAGACAGCCCACAACAGATTCTTTCTGATTACTTTTTAAGTCTTTGGGCTTATGTATGCTGTTTTACACCAACAGTGGCCTCTGACAAATGTATACATCCACTTCAGTTGCATTTTCCTTTGGAAGTTGCTAATTACCATGTTGGTTTTAAGTCTACTGAAACAAAAGGGTGAGTTTTCCCATTATTTCCAGCCAAAGAGCTACCACACTTCTTGCGAATAGAGAAGTCTCTTTGAAGAATTCCAATATTCTTAGCCTTGCACCAAAAAGGCAGAGCCTTCTGCTGCTGTGTGTTTCCCCAGGGCTGGAGGCAGTGATAGTACATAGCCAGGATCCTTCCTGTGTTTTGTAGGAACATGTTATTAACAGCTCATCTTGTCATGTGTGCATCGCGTGCGCTGTGTAATCATCACAAGTGTAATTGATGCTAAATACTGGGAAATGCTGCCATAAAATCATGAGTACACCTTATATTATTTGATAGAAAAATTCTATTGTAACAGTTTGTGTCAGTTAATTGCAGGGATGCACAAATGATACAACTCCATAAGACTTTCTTTTCTTAAATCAAGAGAAGAGCAACTTTTTTTTGTCATTAAAGAGACTTTAAGGAAAATTAGTTTGAAATTGCAGAAAATATCAGTGGTTTATTCTAGAAAAAAATGAGAGGCTTCTTCCTAGAGGTCAGTGTTTTAGTTCAGGTGGAGTACACGGTGGTAGGTGATTAGTCTTGGTTGGGT
Source organism: Poecile atricapillus (assembly GCF_030490865.1). Classification (NCBI taxonomy): domain Eukaryota; kingdom Metazoa; phylum Chordata; class Aves; order Passeriformes; family Paridae; genus Poecile; species Poecile atricapillus. The sequence continues at coordinate 116,634,503 of NC_081251.1, forward strand.
TGCGGTGTGTGTTCTGTCCTGGGGAACTTCACAGATCAGTTTGGGGTTTGATGCCACACTTGCCTGGTTTCCTTGTCCAGAGTGTATTGACTGCTCAGAGACTAAGGCTGACTTGTCATGGAGGCTATGTAGTACACCCAAGAAATTTAGCCTGTAGAATAGAATGTGAGCATAAGGTTGCTTGAGATTTGCCATTTTGTTTAAGTCCTCTTTAGAAAAAGAAGCAAAATTGCTAAACATGGAAGAATTCCTCTCGGGAATGATAATTTCTGCAGAGTTCTTATCAGGGCAGGCATACAATTTCAAAAGCATTAGAATTACTTCACTGTTATTACATTTTGGATGAGAGTTCTTTGCTGTAGTTTTAGCCCCAAGATTCTGTTTTCTGGGAGGGAGGTGGGTTTTGTCACAGCCCTGGTCAAAGCCTACTAGCACAGTTAACTCAGTTGCCAGCAAGGCAGGTGTGGAGGAGGTGGCTGAAAACACATGGACGCTTCTGTAGAGAGCTCATACATTGTACTTTGCAGGGAGAGGTGCTGAGAAGCTCCTTTGTTGTGGAGACCATTGGCCTGGGAGACACAGCCTCTGTAGACGTGCCAGAGAACAGGACACACCACTGTGATGGCTCTTTATGGCCACAGACTTGAGGTGACGCTGCCCACGAAGAGGAGCTCCTTGAACAGAGCTGACTGATGGGGAGTAGCAGCTCAGCTTTCATGCAGTCACCAGCCCAAGCAGCTTTGCTGGCAATCCTTAAATTCACCCCACTCTGGCTGCTCCCTGAGGCTGGCCTGGGCTCCTCCAGATGCCCCCTGAAGAGCCAGGGAGGCAGTGCTCGCATCTGGCTGCCGTGACTCAGGGGTGTTTGGGAATCAGCAGGTGGAACGTCTTCGTGGGGTCAGTGGCACATGTGGCTGGTGTCACCGAAACTACGGGCAAAACAAAAACTCTCCAACAGCAATCTTTAGTGCTAGAGACTTAAGGCATGAGTTTATTCTGGCCAGGATGTGCAACAGAAACCAGGTCATCCACACACTGATTGCCCTGTTTGTGCAGAGGAAATCATTCCATCACACAAGTCTTTATTAGATTTTTCGCATTCAGTCAAAACCCAGAGAAATGAATTGGTTCAATGTTCACCGGTCCCAAGGTCTTAGTATTTGGTTTCCTATTGGTTATTGATCCGTTCACCTCTAATGTTAATTAGGTTACCAGTCTTCATTCTCTTATGTATCTCTTCCCAGACCAGGAGTCTCGGACCATGCCAGGGCCGATGTTTGGAGCTGGCTTTCCTTAATGGTTGTTATCTTTTGTGTGTCTTCCATGCTGATCCCAGTCTGCTGAGATGTTAAGCTCATCAGACCTCAGGCGTGGAATAGTTCTTTGAAAAGAAACTTCAGTTCCTTTTCCTCTGGGCAAAGGCAAACAAAACCCCTGACTAAAGTTATATTAAAAAATGTTGAACTTTGTATAATTTCCAACACTGGGAGCTATGACTTGGACAGAAAAAACCCCTTAGGACATGGGTAATAGTAATTCATTCTTACATAAGGTGTATTTATTGGAGTTGGTCAGTTGTAAGTAGAGACTAAAACTACTTTTGAATTGATTGGAATAATGCTGCTCAGCAAAGGGGAGAGTGCTGAAAATCTTGGAGGTGGAGGAAAACTTCCAATGTAACAATTTACAGGGAAAATGATGCCTACAATTCTTTGAAAGTGCTGCTGTACTGAGTTGCCTGCCCTGAGTGGGACTTGGGCTCATTCCTTCAGGGCAGCTGTGAAGACTGTTCTGACTTGGACCCCAAAGCTGTTTTTGCTTCTTGTGCCAGGGTTTTTGTTTGCTGTGGTGTGCAGGGGTGGTGGTAGAGATCACTACATCACTGCACACCTTTCATTAGGTTCCCTCCCGGCCGGAGAGAGGGAACCCTGCTAGGGTTTATAGGCTGTCTTGGTGTGGTGTGACAAACAAACTTTAGCTACAGAGCGTTCAAGAAAGCAGGCTTTGCAAATTTCATGGTTGGCTTCTGCTCAACAAAGTGTTTTGCTGAAGTCTTGCTGTAGCAAATTCTGCATTTCTCAGGGTACAACCTTAGTGCTAATCTTGCCCACCTTAAAATGAGTTTTTGCCCTCGTACCCAGAATTAGGTTGGTGTTCTACCTGAGCTGAAGGGTTGCAGGGCAATTCTTTTTTAATTGAATTGTTGCGTTCAAATGGAGTCCAAAACCTAATGTGAAAAGCAGCCACCCACTCCCTTCTTTCTTCATTGCTTTTCGTCCTCCACAGTATTGCAATGCTGGCTTAGTGTCTCTTCTGTCCCTTCTGAAATAAAACTCTTGCACGTGGAATTCTTCTAATTTTTTTTTTTTTTTTTTTTATGAGAAGGTAAATGCTATGAACAGTTAAATAATTTAGTTCTTGTAAGATGATTTATAATGCACAGAGGCTGCAAATTTTATCCATTAAATTAGAAGGCTAGCCAAACTGTAAGGTTTTGTACTGGCACAAAACAGGAATTACTCTTCCTCTGAGAACCTTTATACATGACCCTAACCTTTACATCTTCCTTTGCAAGGGGAAGTCCAAATAGGATGCAATTTTACAAAAAAAAGAAAAAGTTTGTAATCTCTGGTGACTAAGCTTGCCCCGGCTTCTTTGCCACGCCTCTTCCACTCACTTGATGTCATACTATTTTTTGTCCCTTTCCAGCTCATTGACACAATTGCCTCAGAAATCGGAGAACTGAAACAGGAGATGGTGCAGACAGATCTCACTGTGGAAGATGAACCTGCTGATTGGCAAAGGTGATTAAAATGTTTCTTTTCATGATTCTGGAGGGTCTGCCATGACAGGAATGTTTTCACCCTGCTTTCTTCTTGGGTCACTTATGGTCGCTCCCTTGCAGCATGGGAGGTGTAGATAATCTTGCTCTTGAGCCAAGGAATTTGCCTTTGTGCAGGAGATTCAGTTGTTTGGTGTATTTGCCTTAATATCTTCTAATTGCAACTGAGCTTCACTTCTACTTCCTTGTTAAAAACCTTGGATAATGATGACTGTCTAAAGCAGGAAACTACTAATATTATTACCATTGTCTGTGGCACAGCTCTGCTTTCACGCTGGAAAGATAAAATGTCCATTGCTTCAAGTGGCTCTTTGAAGATTCAAGGCACAATAACATGATTTATTTATGCTCTCAGGTTGGGAAGTAAAATATGGACTGCTATGAGCTGATGCATATGTGGGTTATGTGTTTAAGTTAATTTATATATGAGTAACTTGCACATAAAAAAAGTGAAATTGTACCTTTAAGTGGACAGAATGAGACCCCAGCATTTTGGCTTTTCTTGAACAGTAACATCTGCTAAATTGACATCTGGAGGATAATCAATATTTTAGTCATTTTGTCAACAAGAGAACACATTTTTGTACTTACCTGAAATATTTGTTGCAAGAGGAAAGCAACCAATGTAGATGTGTTTTATCTGTCTGCGTAGCCTTGGCTAGCCCTGGAGCTGCTGGGCTTTGTTCTTCTAGCAGTGAGTTAATGAAGTGGAAAATTGCTTTTAGAATTACATCCAAGATTTTTACTTCTTTTTCTTCCTATGAATTCTCTTGAAATCTGCTAGAATTTACTGCAAAACATATGTAGATTATTTTCAAAAACATTAAGCAGCAGCTTTGTTGCCCAAGTATTAAAAAAGAATGTAAGACAGCTGAACTAATTAAAGTCCTTGGCTATGGCCCTGGTTGAACTTTATTCAAGTTTTAAACCTTTTGAGAGCACAGTTCTTTTAGAGGGGCAGAAAGGATACTTTCTTCATTTTGTGAATTCAGCTAATTAACTTCAGAGCTCATCAGCTACTTTTCAGTTAAGAAAAGGCTTCTTGTATCTTTGAATACATCATATGCATGAAAGGATAAGATCTACCGATTCTAAAATCTTGGTGGAAGCACTTAGCTGGAAACAGTAAACTAAACCTCCCCATTTTACAGATCATTAGTTTTCTTTTTATTGATTATTGAATGGTTTTTAATCTTCATTTGTTAATCTTGACTGCAAAATATATTTTGGTTTTAGATATGTAAGTAAACCTACCATTAAAAAGTGAATAATGCAGTTTCCATGAAAAGTAATAATAGTTATCAAAAAGTATTATTTTCTCTCACTTCAAGATGATAATGTGAAATATGAAGTCTGAATTAATGAGCTAAAGTCAAACCTGCTGTGACTACACAATTCTGAACTGGATGCTTCTATATAAGGAAGAAGTTGTATCAAAGTTGGTGTAAATTATGTAATTTAGTTTTGCACTGACACCTTTTTCTTTTTATATAGAGCTACAGAGCAAGATTATAGTAATTTCAACAAAGGTTTTCCAGAGTTCTGGTTTAAACTAGACACCCCACAAGGCTGTGTTTACTGTCATAACTTTATTTCTTTGTAGTTAATTTAAAACTCAGCAATTAATGTAGCTTGCTGTTCTTATTGCATGCTCTGCTGTTCAGAAGTTGGTGTCTTGATATGACCTTTGGATTTGCATCTAGGGAAATTTGAGCTCAATGGAATGTCCTTTCTCCTCACTCTTTTTCCACCTTAGCAGGTATCCACAGACACCCTGAGCAGTTCTCCAAAGGCAGCAGTTGCAGAGCTCTCGGCTGAATTCAGAAAAATAAGGACATGAAATTGTGGCAACCTTAGTACTGTAGTGTGGGTTTTTTTGTGGTTATGTGGTGACTTTCAGATTTATACTCCTCACCTTATATACTCCTTCACTTTGGGCTCATCTTTCCTTTTAACATATGGCCCAAGTAATATCAAGAATGATTCAAGGGCTTACCACTTTGGCTTGTAAATATGTAAAACCCAGGCAAAAAAAAAACAAAAAGGCTTGAAAAAATGTGTTTTAAGGGGGAGTGTTTCAGTATCCCATTTTTTTGATGCCTGACCTTTTTCCCAGTGCAGACATTTATCTCAATAATGCAATTGAGCAGAGTTGTCAGAAAATGGAATTAGTAGGACAGATTTCTGTCCTGCCGTTCCAATGACCTTTGGAAGAGTAACGAGAGAGCTTCTGCATGCAATGGCAGGAGCATGTGGGACGGGACTGGTGCCACCTGGATTTACCTGGATGATCTTTTAGGAGTCCCCAGCCCCCCTGCACATCTGTGTGAGTGTCCATGAGGGGATGATGCTTCCTGCTGTCCTTCTGGAGCGAAGGCTGTAAAGCTCCAGGCTTCCCGGGGTGCTTGGTGCCTGTGGAATGGTTCAGGAATGTTTTGCTGGTGGTGGCAGCTGCAGCAGCTTATTCCCTTCCTGCTCTCTTCCCATGGAAGGAGCAGGGGCAGAGCTTTGCTCCCTGCCTTGTGTCCTGCACTGCACAGCCCTCGTGCTACTGTCTTTTCCACAGCAGTTACTCACTTCAGCAGAGCCATCTTCTGTCCTGCACAGAGAACCACTTCTGTTGTTGCTGGCTGGTAGGCAAGTATCCAGAAAACTTCTTCCCAGCTACCTTGTCTTGTTCTTGTAGCTGTAATGGGATGCAGCAGCAAGTTACCAGTGGCTCTCTGCCCCTCCCAGCTGATGCTCAGTATGACTGTATAGACTGGGCTGGGGTGATTATGAGCTTGTGATGTACAGAAATCCAGACATTTTGCAGTGGGTAGTCAAACTGAGTTAACTGTGAGGTGGTTAGCTTTGGTGGGACTGGAGCAAGGTTCACACCATGACCAAGGATCATCCTGGTTACAAGCTTCAGCCTGTTCCTTGTCTTTTTTACTGTGAGCCAAGTCTAATCAGGAATGCAGCACGATATTGTTTATCTTGGCAATTAGCTCTCTGTACTTCCCACGTGTTTATGAGTTTTCCCAGTTCTAAGGAAACTTGCATGAATCATGTGTTTTCTTTAGTTTCATCATGAGTAGTGTTGAAACCTACCTTTCCCACAGAAGAGGAACCGTGTAGCAGCCCTCAATTGAAGCAGACCATCCATGAAGGCTGATTTGTGGTTTGATTTTAAGTTTAATGTGACCTGGTCAGATTGTCTTTTATCAGGAATATTTTTTTTTTTTTTTCAAAATCCCGAACAAGTAGCGCAAACCAAGCGACCAAACATCCTCCAAACGAAAGTAAAACCAGGAGAGGAATTTAGTTGTTGCATAATATACAACATAATTTGCTAGCATTTAGGTTACAGCAACTTCTTGTTCTTGTTCAGTGCACTTGAGTTAGTCTGTTGCTCATGTATTCAAATGGTTATTCTTTCCATGCAATTGTTTCCAAAGTCGTTACACTCATCCCAGTCCCAAGTAATTTTAGTCTAACTCTTAGTACATAACAAGTTTTGAGAACTCCCATGTGTCAGGGGTTTGACTTTATGTCTAATGCCAAGACCATTAATTAAAATTATTTTAAGAATAAAAAAGAAAACTGGGAATATGATGCTCTGTAGTGCTAGACCACTGCAAATAGGCTGTCAAAACACACCAGTGGGGCTTTTTACTGCATTTACTCCCAGGCCTTGGGAAGTGGCCTCTCATAGGTTGTATGTGGTTTGCCAGGTGTGGTTTTTCCAAGGTATGCTTTTTCCAGAGTTTGCCAGGTTAGATCTTTCTCTCTGCCTCCTTCTTTATTATTTGGGAATAGGAATTAACTTTTTTAAAGTTTCTTATTCCTGTGTGCCTCCCCACGGATTGCAATAGCTAATTCTGGTGCTGATTTAGCTGAATTGCATTGGTGTTGTTGGAACCATTAGTGTTTAGGAGTGGCAGAAATTGTGGTCGTGATCAGATATTCATAATCTTTGGCTTATTTCTTGAGGGAGCAGAAGTAGCTGCAGCAAGGAGGTGCCCGTGGATGTAGGTCAGAGAGCTTCCTCCTTGGATCTCAGCATGTGGGAGGGATTGCGCACGTAAGTACCTGGAGGTTCCAAAACCCTGATCACTCCCCTTTCAAATTAGTCTGCTGATTTATGGTGGTCTAGGGGATGTGGGACAACATGAAACCACTCATACCAAAGAGGAACACCGTGACCCTACGTGCCTGTGCAAACTCTTGCCTGCTTTAGGTGGTTTTGTGGTAGCAAGCAATGCTAGGCATTCTAGCTCTAGGTACTGCTAGAATGTAGTACCAGTCACACACCTTCTTTTGAATGTGAGGTACCTGTCTTTAGTAGGCAAAGAACTTTTTCCTTTTGGACATATTCCCCCTGCAGCATATTTCATTTTCACCTCCTGGCCAAGGGGAGTGGGAATTATTTATATCTGTCTAAGCTTGTAGCCAGCATTGCTGTGTAACTTGCTCTTTGCCACAGCTCCCTTCGGTTTGTAGTGCAGCTAACTGGCACTGAGGATGAGTAGGAAATTTCTGAGCAATATTTACTGGAGGTGCAGCTCAGAAAAACACTTTTGTGGTTCATGATCTGACTTTTGGAGATTCATCCATTGCAACACTAGTCTCTGCTGGAACTGGTTGAGGAGGGAACCTAGTATTCCTACTGAGACAGTTTCAGACCCAGTTGTGACTGATGTAAAAGGTACTTCCCACCTGCACTCAATGTGTTTCTGTGTATTTTGTGCCCCTTGAAGATGTACTGGCAGTTAATAAAAGCTTCTGATGCTTGAGGGGGTGGGGGGGTGGGAGTGGTGGGGTGGTGGAAATCATCTGCATTTGAGATGCCTTGGAAATCTGAAAAGCATCACATCATAAATAAGTAAACAGAACGAGGGAAAAAGAAAGAGGCAAATGCTGGTAGTGGTAATTGATCCAGGTAATGACAAGTCAAATGATTTTGCCTGTTCTTATCTGATCATACAGTGAAAGTTCTCTTCCCCATTTACTTTCCTTGCTTGCCCTCTCCAGAGATGTTGCTGAGCCAAGCTAGAAGAAAGCAGTTTGGTCATTTGGTTTTTTTCTGTTGTTTGGTTGATGGGTTTTAATTTGGTTTGGCTTGTTTTCTTTGGTGTGGGTGTTTTTTTGCGGGGGGCAAAGAGGCTTTTTGTTTGTTTTTTGAGTATTCGGTGCTCCTGTGCTTGTGAACTCTGTACCCACTTGCTGAGGGTACAGTAACTGGCTTAATGAAGATGGTAGATGCTGTTAGTGATGCTTAGGACCTGTCCAAAAGCTGAGAATTCAGAAGAGCTGCACAGTGTGCAGTGGGGAGGTGGAGCTGTGTTGCCCTCTGCCGCCCAGGGCCTCTCCTGCCACAGCAAAGTCTGTAAGTGGAACACATCCTCTGCCTGACATCTCAGGGAGTTGACAGAACTTGCAGGGAGCTTTTTGTCCGTTCCTAAGTTTTGTCATCAGGAGGCTGTTACCAGAGTAGCTGCTCCATGGTGATTTCTGGCATGGGGAGAATCACAGGATGTACTTCTAGCTCAAAAATGAGAAATTTGAGTCAGCAACACGTGCACTTGTACTGGGTGTTCTGTGTTATATGGATGGAGGTGAAGCTTTGCATAACAAAAGGAGTTCTCAAAGTATTCTGTTTATTTGGATTTTTAATAACAAGAATCTGTAGCCTCCAAGAACTGTACTTCATTACTGAATGTAGAAGTAACTTTAGATGCCCTGCCCCAAATAAATTTTAACCTTACATTACTTTGCAGCATTCACACTTAGCTTAGCCTTTATTTCTCACATAGCAGTCAATCCACAGCCAAAGGAATTTGGAGCGTAAATATACAATTCCTTACTTGTTTCTGATCCTGGGAAGTGTTGTATTAAAATGTAAGGTAAGGACCTTTCATGACAAAATGGAAAAAATATAAATATTTACAGAACTTAGCAGGAGTACGATAAGAAGTGACTGCCACTTAGATTTTTTTAAGGAAGCTGCGCCTTAGGGAGGGTTATTTGGGGGTTTAACAATTTTTTTCTTGTTTCTTTTTTGGGTTTCTCATCTCTTTCTCACTTCATCTCACTTCTCACTCTGACCTCTTAGCTGAGGGGAGCAAAGATGGATATGCAGCTGTGAAGGCAACAGAGCTGCTGGAGCAGAGACAGTAGTCTGGGCATAAGGTGAAGTGATGCTGGTTTGTGGAGTTGTGTTGTGAAAATAATCTCTCCAGACAGACAAAGTTCTTGTGCCTGGTGCAGCGATCACCAATAGGTTGTGGATTGCTCCATTGTCAGAGTATTGAACAGATTTTTCTGGCAGGCAGGAGAGAGCAAGATTTCTGTGGGTTGCAGCATTTGCAATCGATCTGGGAGTAGAAATGTCTGAATTGCATAAATATCCTTGAAGAGAAGTTTTTCTGTATATTAGCACAGCAAAGAAGGCAAGCAAAATGTTCCGTTAATCACATCAGCGCATACAACAGTACCTGAAGTGATGGCTGAATTTCTCCCACCTCACAGAAGAATGCTAAGGCTTATCTTCAAGCTGGCTTTGAATTGAGAACCTTTAAAGAGAATCTTTGTGTGTGCTAAATATAAGAATTCTCAGTAGGAGAAGTACCAGCCCAGAGTGTCAGCAGTACCATGAGCTTTGTGATAATTCTATTCACTGATCTGAGTGATTGTTCCTAGGAGGTTAGCGTGTCTAATTTTTTTTTTTTTTCCTATATTTTCCACAGTCTTATAAAGGACATGGGTAATGTCTCTCCTGAGAAAAATGATGTAAAAAGCTGCCCCCGGGACTCTGGATATGACAGCCTATCCAACAAACTAAGCATATTGGACAAGCTCCTCCATACTCACCCTGTGTGGCTGCAGCTTGGTCTGAGTGACACTGAAGCCATGGAAATTTTGCAGACACAGCCTCCTGGGGTAAGAAGAATCTCAGTTTCTTTGAGGACATGCTTTTCCCAAATGTTGTGCTGCCATTTTACACCCAATGGTGTTGGACCCAATACAGTAATGACCAAGTAAAATTATGGTATGTTTTAGAGCAGACGTCATGAGGCTGTTCTGGTTCCTTTTTGTATGTGATCTGTATTTATTCTGGCATCTGTGATGAAGCTAAAATCATGTCCTTCTGCCTTCTCCACCACAGATATTTCTGGTTAGGAAATCTGCAAGGCTGCAGAAGAAAGTCATCTCTCTGCGTCTGTCTAGTGACTGTGGGGCCTGCCTGAAAGAATTTGCCATAAAAGAAAGTACATACAGTAAGTTGTGAGTTACATACTTTTCAGCTGTTCCTGAGATACCTTTTCCCTGTGGGATGCAGGAGCATTCACACTGCTGAAACCCACAGCAGAGGGTACCCAAAGTCCTGCAAATAATGTCATGGGCTGCCTGTCCTGCTCTCTGAGGTGGGCTCTGGGAGTGGGTCAGGCATATTCTGCCACGAGGAGAGCACACATGTAGAAACACTTAAGGTTGCTGCAAGTGGAATATTTCCATTGTGTACCTTACTGAATCCAGGATTAATTTCTTTTTATGGGTAGTTATCCTCTTAGAAACTTACATGTCTTTTGTAGAAACAGAGTCTGCAATCCTGTCTGCTTTCAGTGAAATGTCTTTGCATTTCCTTGTGCTCATCCTTGTTCTTGGAAGCAACTCTGTCATGAGCTCTCTCTGTCTGCAATTTAGGTGTGGGATGGATTGTTTGGTTTGGTTTTGTTGGTGGTGGTTTTTGTTGGTGGTTTGTTTGGTTTTTTGGTTTTGGTTTTTTTTTTTGTGTAATAACTAAATGGATTTTAGCCCTTTAGAACTGTTTCTGTTGCAAGATCAATTTTTTTCTCTTTTTAATTCAAACTATATTTGTTCTTTCTTTTTTTAGTAGAAAAGTTAGCGCTCCAAATTGTTTTGAACCAATAATGCCCTCATATCTTTAGAAGGGAGGGTGTGAAAAATAAGTTTGAGATTTAGGAATGAAAAAAGGAAGCTGCAGCTGGTGAGTGTATGTGGTGCTGAAACTGCAAGTGGAGCAAATATTTAATTTTTTTATTATTATTATTTAATTTTAATTTTAAAATGGGAGAAAATTAGCAACAATTTCAGTTAAACATCCCTGAAACAGAGTCTATAGTTAATTTCTATTTCTGTTTGTAAACTGATATTGAGTTTTTCCTTTTTTTATCTCTCCCTCCCCTGCACCCAGGAACAAAAAGTTAATTCTATGTGTCTGGTTTTAGTTCCATTTACAAGCAAGGCAAGGCAAAGAGAAGAGAAAATTGTCATTAATAGTTGATCTAAGTGTGGCCTAAGGCTGTGTTTATAGGCTTGTTATACTAATAAATTCCCATCTAGAAAATAATTATATACTGTCTTTTATGAACAACGTTCTTCCACAAGGGGGAAGTGTTTACTGATGGTTTTAGCCATGTGTCATAGCTGAGGTTTTAGACCAGAGGCAAAAGATCTGGATCATTTCCCTCTAGGAGCTGCTTCTGCTTATCCTGTGTAGTCATGGGGTGAGATTTGCTACTGGCATCAGAGAGAGCCTGAGTAATAATTGTCATTACTACTGAGAACAAGCATTTGTATCAATAAGAAACAATGATGTCAAGTGGGGAAAAATGAAAGGCAGTGCCCGTGTCTTCCTTCCTCTCCCTTTGTGCAAGTCACTGGCATGCAACAGAACTGTCTGAGTTTTTCAATGGTTTTCAGGTTAAAATGTTTTCTTGGAGTGAATGAAAATTTATCTCCCTTTTGGCTCTACACGCCTAGGGTGAGGACAAGTGAGTAGAATAGAATTCAAGAAGAGGAAATAAGAGATTTCAAATTAGGCATATTAGTACACTGGACAAACGAAGCCTCAGTTATTGATTTGTTGTCTATTGGCAAAACATTGTGCAGGCCTCATCACACTTCATCTGTTTTACAAGGAATTAGACCACATGCTTGGAACACAAAAGCAAACCAGCCACCAAGATTGCCAGTATATCCTTGAAAATGCCTTCAGCAGGGATATGTACTCCTCTACAGAGTTATTTTCTCTTAACCAAATAGTAGCTAGCTTGATGGTGAAAACTTATTAACTTCATGCTAAAACCTAAGATGCGTTTTATCAAACTGTTTTAAGAAACAGTGGATTTATGTGTGATTCTTTCTTGTAACTTTCTTTGCAGCGTTTTCCTTGGAGGGGTCTGGAATAAGTTTTGCTGATTTGTTCAGACTCATTGCTTTCTACTGTATTAGCAGGTAAGATGGTGCTGTGCTCCAAGTCACATCTGCTAGACTGTCTCCAGAAAATGAGTGTTGAGGACGTGGTTCAGCATGATATTTATGTTGCCAATCTGCAAATATTCCTGGGTAGCCTTAGAAGGTAATGGTAGAAATCAGAGGGGAGTCTTGGAAGCGAGTGTCTCTGTCTTACTTCATTCTGGTTATTGAGAGGCTGCTATGATTTTACCCACCCAACTGTGCAGTGGTGCCAAACTGAACTTTACTTTAGCTAATATTCTGTGATGCTTTCTTAAGTGCTCGGTAGCCCATTTAAAAGCAATCATAAGCTAGCTTGCAAAGTCCATTTCTTGGGATTGCTGGTGAAAAGAATTTTTGGAGCATAATGGAAAAATGTCAGATACATAGAATATGACAGAGAGCAGCCACTGCCAGTGCTGAAAAAAACCTCAACTTTTAAAACTATGAATGTTGCTGAAAAACATAATGGTTTTTCTCTTTCAAAACAGGGATGTCCTTCCATTCACACTGAAGTTGCCTCATGCAATTGCTGCAGCAAAGACAGAAGCTGAACTTGAAGAGATTGCTCAGCTTGGACTGAGTAAGTGGTTCTCAGCATAGATGTCCTTCCCTGTAGCACTCCTGTAACATTGGAAAAATAGGCTGTATCAGTAAATAGTTTGTCTTGGTTAGTGATGATACAAATTTAGTTTAGAAAAGCAGTTTCTCTTATTTGGGAAGGCCAGACCTTCTTCTGGACAAGGATTGGTGCTCTTCCTTTCTTCTGTGCCTTCTGTGATATTTTTGTTAGTGCTCCTTCTTTTTTCCTTCTTCTCTCCCCTCTCTGAGCAGCCCTTGGGCAAAGCAAAACTCAGTGTCCCCACACAGAGGTTGATGTGGCTTCTGCTCCAAGACCTAACATTGTCTGCATGCTCACATAGCAGGCACCGGCTTTATAATTTATTGTGAGGAGAGTGCAGGAACTGAGGACCCCTGTTAATGAAACTTCTGTTCAGATTGACATGCAAACTTAAAATAGTGAATTTTGAGATCAGTGCCTCAATGAAGTGGCATATTTAGAAAATGAGGAGTGTGTATATAGGATGTGTAGAATGTATCCATGGGCAGGGGTTAGGCAAAATTTTTAAAATTCCAAAACACAATGCAAGGACATGTCCTTGCATGGCTTGGCTGATGCAGCCGAGCACAGGCTCATTGTAAAGCATTCCTTGAGCTCAGAGGAGATGGATGCAAAGACTGGTGGGATTTGAAGCTTGGGCAACACCCATATGAATCATTGAGCAACTCCACATTGAGCAAAGTGCTGAGTGGCCTCATTTCCTTCTCCAGGAAGGGAAGGTTGACTGTCAGCAGTCTTTGTTGCAGTAGGTTTTTTAATCATCTTTGATTTTGAAAAGGATCCTCTCTAAATCAATGTTAGCATGAGGATCTCTTGAACTGTCAGGTGGGACTTTGCAGTGAAGTCATACCTCGGGATGTGTCACAGTGCTTTGCATTTTTGTTTGCTGCAGGAGCCATGTAATTAAGGAAAGGGTTTGTTTTAGAGAGGAGAGAAGTTACTTCTGCACTGCTTGTCTGCAAGTTTAGGTAATCAGGTGAAACTATGGATCACCATGGGAATAGAGTCAAATGTACTATTGAGGTCAATGTTTAGATGGCAAAAAGAAAGTAAAAGGTCTGACTGGCATAGAGTGTAATGAAGACAGTGTGCCAGTGACATGTGGAAGCCTTAAAGTAACATGAGGCGAGTCTCTCCAGAGAGGATGATAATGGTAATATTGATCAATTTCTCCAGGCTAACCACGCTTTGTCACCAGTACCCCAGAGCACTGTGGCCTACTTGCTGCAGAATTAGGCTTGCTCTTGAACAGTCTCTGCATTGTGTATGTTTTTTTCCTTAGCTACTACATTCGAGAGCTGATGAGGAGATGGATGGATCAGTGTCTGTGTGGTTGCTGTATTTGGGATCAATTACCTGATATACACCAGATTAAAATCACAGTTTCCATGAGCTAAAGGAGGCAACAAAGTTGAGATTTTGATGGAGTTTTAAGTGTCCGTGTGCAGAGGAGCACACCAGAAAGTCAGCCTTTCAATGCTGTGCACTCAAGAGAGGCCTAAAAACTCCCAACAACCCTTTCTGTTAAGTGTGAGCTTTCTTTGAGGAACATGGAGGCACAAAACCCCATGGTGTGTGGACACAGGGCTGTATCCCCTGTCAGAGCTCTCTTGTGCAGTAGTCTCAGAGGGAGAGCTGCACAACACAAATCAACAGCATGTAGCCCAGCAAACCACATCAGGAGGAACTTCCACTAAAGACTTCAAGGCTGTTGCCAACCTGTAAGGTTTCATGTGCTGAACATATGATTCTCTCTCAGCCTCCCTTGCAGCAGCACCTGCAGCAGTGCTTACATCACATGTGTTTGCAGAAGCCACGTGCCAGGCACAGGCACTGGGAGATCTGCAGGCAGGATGTGAAGTCATGAAGCTGGGAGCACCAGCGACAGGGCATGACTATGTAAAGAAACATGCCTATGGCTATAGACATTCTCTGGCCATGGCCTGTCACCATGGGCTGTTTCCTGTCTTCTGCCCCACGGGCAGGACACAGCTGTTGGCCATGGACCTGTTGTGGATGCTTGGCATTTGTGCACTTGGGCCCAGGTGTCATTGCTCAGTGGCCTCCAGTGAGCCGTCTTGACACATTATGGGAAAAGGACCAAGTCAAGATTGGCAAATTTTAGCTAAATCTCGCTCCTCTGGTATTCTTCCCTTATTTCAGCATGATTGCTGCCTTCAAGGGCATCTGGTTTCAATCTTTATACCTTCAGAAACCGATGCTCTTCAGCAGTGACTCGGCTGCACAAACATGCTGATGCTTTGCTGGGATAAGTGCAGAGGCTGCAGCTGCAACTTGCTGGTGTAGCATCGGTTTTCCATGCTGCTGATGTGGGACTTCACACTGGGTCTCTTCATGTGTCGCTGCATGTCTGCATAAGTATTCTGTTACAGTCTCCATTCATTTCTTTGATTCTCAGTTTAATTTTAAGTTTAGTGGGGTGATTGGAAGCTATGCATTGGCCATAGTATTTATAAATGAGTAACAGCAGCCCCAGGAATGTAGCATGCAGTTATGTTTGGTGGTGCTTTAAGAGGTTCACGTGGATTTTTTTTCCCCCCTTTGAATTAATAAAATCTTGCCTAAATTTCTTGATACTTTATTTAAACTGATGTTGAGCTGAATGTTCTGAAAGCCATCTGCATGCTGTTTTGCATTCTTACATTAATGCAATGATGATTTCCAGACTTTTGGAGCTCCCTGGCTAACAGCAAACCCCCGGATCCTTCACCTCCCTGTAGGCCTGTGCCTTTGGACAGTGCTCACAAAGACTCACGCCAGCTCTGCCTTATAAATGGAGTGCATTCTATACGAACCAGAACGCCTTCAGAGCTGGAGTGCAGCCAGACCAACGGAGCGCTGTGTTTCATTAATCCCCTCTTCTTAAAAGTGCACAGCCAGGATGTCAGTGGAAGTCTGAAAAGGCAGAGCCCGAGAGCTCCAGACGTGAATGGCGCAGCGAGGCCTCGCTCCCCCCCGCCCCGGCCGCCGCCTCCTGCTATTAATAGCAGCCTCACGAGCCCACAGATTTCCAGGACTATAAAGCAGGCGAGCATGCCAGAAACAGTCAACCATAAGAAGGAGAGAGGCTTGGATTTGCTGCAGAACAAGCCCACCCCAATACCGCCTCCTCGGCTGAAGAAGCAGGCTGTGTGCTCCGAGGCAGACGGTGCCTCCAGGAGCGCGGTGCCGCTCCGGCCCGGCTCCGTGCGTGTGCCCGAGGCTGCTGCCGTTCCAGGTGAAACCCTGCCTGAGCCGGCTCCAGCAGCGCCCAGGAAGACGCCGGCTGCCATCTCTGAGTCACACATCCCGTGGAATGGAGGCCGGCAGAGACTGAGCGACATGAGCATTTCCACCTCCTCGTCGGACTCGCTGGACTTCGACCGGAGCATGCCGCTCTTCGGCTATGAGGGGGACACCAACAGCAGCCTGGAGGACTTTGAGGGGGAAAGTGACCAGGAGAGCATGGCACCCCCTTTGAAGCCCAAGAAGAAAAGAAGCAGTTCGTTCGTTCTCCCCAAGATTGTGAAATCTCAGCTACGGAAAGTCAGCGGAGTTTTCAGTTCCTTTATGACCCCCGAGAAGAGGATGATTAAGAAAATTGCAGAGATGTCCCGGGACAAACGCACCTATTTTGGGTGCTTAGTACAGGACTATGTCAGCTTTCTCCAAGAAAACAAGGAGTGCCATGTTTCAAGTACTGATATGCTGCAAACAATTCGTCAGTTCATGACCCAAGTCAAGAACTATTTGTCCCAAAGTTCCGAACTTGATCCCCCAATTGAATCACTGATTCCAGAAGACCAAATAGGTAAGAAACGCTGTCCTGTGTTTTGGGGGGAAGGTGAAAATGTGTAATCTGTGTTTGCAGTGATAGTCTTTGTCCAGTTCAAAGGTGGGGCTAACTTGGCTAGTAGAGCTTGAGCCACTGAGTATTTGAGTCTTAAAAACAACCTCCCCCTTCCCTTCCCACCCCAAATCACCCTGTCAGCTTGGAATGATTACACTACTTGAAGTTGTTCATAAGAAGTCACCCTTGAAATAGGTGCAATGTGGACTTTTTACCTGTAATTATTACTTTTTTACCTGCTGTACTGTTAACAGTAGAGAATCCTTTATTTGCTGGCACACATGTATTTTTCTCTGAATTGGGTGGACACATCTCAATGTTTGGTCCAAACCTAACTGTATGGATTGTAGCTGTAGAACTAGCATTTATTCAAAACCAGTGACATTTAAGAGCAGAGAGACATTTTATGACAACTTAGTTTTGAAATGAATCTGATTCCTACAGACATTCTTAGTCACTTCTAGCAAAGCTGTACTATCCCTGCATTTGAAACGAAATAAAAATATATGTGTTTTAGAAAACAAACGTGTGTAAGAGAAGGGACTGCTGATCTCTAGTTTTCTGTACTTCTCTGTTAGATGTGTTTGTAAGTGGTTATAGATGAGCTATATGTTAGAACATATATTTTAACAGGAGAGAGAGATTTGCGTATCCAAAAAAGTGAAATCATTGTTGCTACGTAAATCTCGATGCCTCTCTTGCAGAGTCTGAGCAGTATTTGTGAAAGAGCCTGTAAGCCACATTTAAGAGGTAAACACGCCTCAGGGCAGAATATTTTCCTTGTGAGCTCACTTCAGTCCTAATTTGCTTGTTTTTCTCCATACCCCAGTGTCTCAACAGTTGGCTCAGCGCAAAACTGGCAGATACTTCCTTCTCTGAGACTAGAGGGTAATTTTGTATTGATATTCTCTCTGTCCTTGACCAAGAGGAGGAATTCTCACGTAACCTCAACTTCATTTACACAAAGTCAAGCAAAAGTCACGAGGACTGCTAAAGCAATTACAAAAATGTGAAGAGTGTCCCCAGTATTGAGACTCGGAGACATGTAATATTCTCACTAGAATAATGAAGACTGTTAGGTGGGAGTTACATGGAAGAAAAGGCACCAAATTAAGCAGAGGATGTGGCACATTTTTGCCTGCTTTCTGTAGAGTGCTGGATATTTGACGAAGCAATACAGATCGAGTTTGGTTGTAATATTCTGAAAGCCTGGTTTGTTATGTACTTTTTGTTTCACAAGGGTGTGGTTTAATCGGTCTGTGGGTCTCCCAGGACCATTCCAAGACTGGAAAAAATGTTGTCTGTTATGAAATGTTCCAGACTTTGGAGCAGCACAAGGTATGAAATAAAACAACTAAAACTGCCCTGGTTTTCTTCAGCGGCAGAAAGTCTGGTTTTGATCACGTGACTAAACACAATTAATTTATAAAGGGCTCTGGGTAAAACAAAGAAAGAACTTGCTTTTGAATCATCTGCTGCCTTTGGCTTGAGCCAGCAAACAACTGCAGTGGATCAGGAGCATCAGATGTTGCTGATCTAAGCAGATAACAATGTGACAGCAAAATTTAGTCATCCCTATGCAGAGCTTTTTATGAAGTAGAGCCCTGCCTGTTGTCCACAGTTTTCCTTGACTATTTCAATATGGAATTGCAGCCCAAATTTTAACCTTGTGAGTAGTGATTTATCCTCTCTCGTCAGTTCACACTTCCGTGGTGCAGATTTTTCCTCCAACGTGTCAGCCTGGTGCTGGATGTGTGCTTCTGGGACAATGCTCCTCCTTTCTGAGTCATTCAGGCTTTGCTTTAACCTTCTTTTGTTTCCTGAACTTCAGTAGGTGCTGGAACAGCACCCCCAGGCTTAGTGAAGCCCTCGGTGTTTGGAACGTCTTCCCATGTCTCCGTAATGATATTTTTGATCATGTAGCTTTTCTTCTAGTACTGTGTCGTGGACTCCCACAAGCAAAAGGCTTCTGCAGCAGATCTTTTAAGCTTCCCAGATAAGGGTCCCATCAAATGCAAAACCTTTGGGAAAATATGCTTCAGGGTTTCTAATTAGTCCATTAGTCCTGACAGATGCCTCCTAACCGTAGCACTTTAGGTTGTTAAGCCTCCCTGAAGCAATGAGACTTCCAGTGTTGGGACAGAATCAAGAGTAAGGCACGTGGCTCTTTATTGTTTAAGGATGAATGCAATTTATTTTTTTTAAAAGACATTCACACCTCAATTTGTATCCACAGAACAAAGACCTGGACTGGTCCAAGGAGACCCTGATAGTCCAGAGCTGTTTGATCAGCAAATGTTTGGGAGTTTTTGTTTGTCTTTTCGTCTTTTCTTGGCTTTGAACAAAACAGAGTCAAGTTGAATGTTGTCACTTTGCCAAGTGGGATCTGACATCTGAACAACTTCAGTCTCAGTGCCTGAATCTGGCCCTGAGCCAAGAAATGACTGGTTTAAACCATTTGTAAGTAAGGGGCTAACTGATCATGTGAGAACGTGCCAAAACAATACCATCAATTACTTGTTTTGGTATTTCTAATATGATAGGGATATTTAAATGCTGAATGTTGAAGAAGCTTGGAGAGGATGTGTTGGCCCCTTCCTGGCAGTCCATGCCTTGTTGCAGGGCCTTAGGTCTGTACAGAGGAGTTGCAGGCAGACAGAGCTGGACATACTAATTAACTGAAGCCCAGGACTGACCCCCATGGTGCCTCTCTTCCAAGGTCTGTCTTGTTTGGCAGTCATGGATATTTGGGTTCTCAGTGCAGTATTCTATGCACCTGTTGATGCACTGTGCTTTTGGTTACTATGGCAAGACAGTATTTCCCTTGTCTGTTTTGTATTGAAGGTGCACAGAATTAGGCCTATGTGCCTTAAAAAGGTTAAAGCAGCAGCCTGCCCCAGATCCCCTCTTCTTTACTAATCCAGTTATTCTCCTAAAGGAACTAGAATGATATGTCACTATTTCTGCTTGAAAAACTCATGCCAGCTGGTTTTTCCACGGTGTTACTTCTTAGGTGCTTTTACATTTGTTCTGATGTCCTGTCCTTCACTGTAGCATCTTTTCATGTTGAGTTTAGTCTCACAAACATGTCCCTCAGTGCACCTCCTTTCACCACAGGAGTGGCAGGACAGGGCAAGTAGGAAGCAGTGGTAAAAGCACTGAGCAGAAGCAGAGGACCAGGTTCTTTTTCTGACCATCCCTTGGATTTCCTTCGTGACTTTTTCCCCGCTTCTTTTCTTTCCCGCTCCTTCAAAAGAACACAAGTGCTTACCACACAGCTATAGCATGAGTTTAAAGTAACCCACAGCTGGTTAAAGCAGAACACACTTAGCACAGATAGCTTTGTGATTCTTTGGTGTGCTTTTGTGTAGGTCAGATGGGGGAGGCTTACCTTTCATTCCTACTTGCTGAATCTCTGCTGCCATTGCCTGTGCATCAAATACCTCAGTCCCACCTCTGGTTTCAGGGATGTGCTGATTAGCAAGGAACGTGGGTTGTGTGAGGTCTTACTTTCAAGTCCTGCTCGCGTGGAGGAGATTGCCATATCTGCACCCACCAAGAACTGGATGCCTGGCCATCCTGACACGACTTACCTTAAAATAGATCTGTGTTGGTCACGCCAGTCAATGAGCTTACAAGGTATTGGGAGAATACACAATAAAGCAAATGCAGTGTAGTTAGGTGTCATGCATAGACATGCTGTGGTATTGCAAAGCAGCTTTCTGCTTTCAGCTCTTAGGCAGTGACTTGTGCAGGACTGTGCCTTTTTGTGGTGATTCTCGGGCTCACTCAGTCTCCTACTGACCCATGATTTACCTGATGAATGGTTTGGCCATGGTAAACAGGGCTCGAGTGTAAATCCAGGGGCTGGAATATGACAGTCATCTCAGTGGAGCAACAATAGTTGGTAGGGAGCAGGGAAACTGAGATCCTGGAAAAGGTGAGAGCGTGCCTGCAATTTGAGGAAGTGCAGGTCACAAAGAGGCTGTGTAAGGACACTGGCAATGACTAATATGTTGTCCTGTCTAGATGCAGACTTGTGTGCTTGGCAGCAAAACAAAAATAGCATGTCAGCACAGGATACAGATGTGTTTTCACAAGTCACAACGAAACTAGCTGGCTGGCCTTTACAATTCATTTATCAAAGCACTTCCAGTTCCCATTTTGAGGCTACAGGCTAATTATAAGCATCATTTCAGGAACGATACACAGTGTTCAGCTCACATTATATTCAGTTTAAAAAAAAACTATCTGAGGAGTGTCTGTTTTGGTTTTGGAGTGGTAAGCATCCTGAGAGGATATTTGAAAACATGCATCTGAAGTAAACAGAATTTTTGTTGCTGATTTGGATCTTAAAAATATACAGATATTAAGGTAAAGAATCAGTCCTCGACTCACAACTTAGATGCTGATTTGCCTGGGAAACCCTCATATATTTTTTTGTGGCCATTAGAAGTGGAAGAGTGAAAACTGCTGCTGGCTGAGAGCTGGTTTGTGGGATCTTACCCACAAGCACCTTTATCTGAAAGCAGCCAGAAGCAGCAGTGCTGAAGACAGGGTCACCGGCTGCATGGTCTTGCCCCAAATATGCTCATAGGTGCCATGACACTGAATATTGTTCTAAGACTCTGATCACAAGAAGTGCTGTCCTACCAGGTTTTAATAATAATAACATTTTTTTATGTAAGCTATGTATTTATTAAGATACATACGGGTATTACTGTTGACCACGAACAAAACCGTCCAGCCCTTATCAATCTTGCTGCTGTTAGCCTCACCAACTTGTTAGATTTTGCCACTTTTTCATTTGAGGGCAGAGCTCAGTGGTTCTTATGTGTGTGCCAAGCATTCATTGAGGAGAAAAAAAGGTTATGTGTTGTTTTGGGGTTTTTTTGTGGGGTTTTTGTTTTGGGTTTTTTTTGGTGTGGGGTTTGGTGGCTTTTTGTTTGTTGTGGTTTTTCTTTGTTTTGTTGTGCCTTTGTGGAGCTTTGAGCACAGCCTTCGTCTGTGCTGCTTCAAAATTATTTCAGGTTTCCATGGAAATTGTGGAATGTGATCGAGTAAATTTCAAAGCAATTTCCAGGCACAGCTTTTGGAGCCTGTGACAAATTGCAAATGTGAAAGGAACCTCCTTGCTCTCTCGCACAGCTGTAAAAATCTGCATGGCTCATATGTGGAAGTGGCACTACCTTTTGAAGGGTTGAGGGCAGAAGCCCTGAGCCTTCCACTTCCCACCTACAGACGACGAGCCTGGCCCCAGCCAAGGACTGGGGCTCTAAGGAGGAATTTTCTCTCCCAGCAGCATCCAGTTCATGTGGGATCTGGGGAGGCACTGCTTCTGCCTCCTCTTCCTATGGAGGATCAGTCACATACAGAAATATACTGCATTTCCCAAGGCTCCTGTGAGCAAATGTGCTGTTGACCCCTCTTTATTGAGATGAAGGATGGCTCATGCTCGGTGTTCATGTGCAGAAGGTCCAGTGGGAGCCTGTGGGCGTTCAGCTTTCACAGGGATAGAGCTCTCTCACTTTGCATGATGGTTAGCAGCACCAACTACTTTAATAACAAGACCAGGTGGTTGGAATGCACACTGTAGAGGTATTCCTCTTACAAGCAAAGCAGTTGGTGTTCTCCCTATTTAAAAAAATCAGGTAGTAGAAATAAAGTGAGCTGAATTGTCAAAAAAATAGTCATCAGTGAAGATAGCAAGGAGCAATTTGTACACTCCAGAAATTTAGCTAGCCAACGTACCCGTCCATGGGTGAGACACGTGCGTTTTTCTTGGTGGAAAATAGTTTTGCAATTGTTTCTGCCCCATGAGTCCTGAGGATTGCTTTGATGGCAGGGAGAGGCAGTTTCTGTCCCTGTGCAGAAGGGTGATGCTTCTATTTATGTGGCTGGTTTGGTGCTGATTGTGTGGCTCTACCAAGTACAGTAGATAAGGATCAGTCGTTTGAAGTGTTGCCACTTGCTAGTGTTGCTAATTGATGGCTCTGGTCTGGTGGGAAGCTGGATCCAGCCCTGGCTGCTGTGTGAGGTCACCAATAACCTGTCTCGGACTGATCATACCTTTTCTGGTGCCTTTACTGAAAAACACAGGAAAAATGCTACGTATGAAGTCAAGGCACCATAGGAGGAGGGGGAGTGTGTGAAGGGTAAGAGGGATGGAGACTCAAGAGGAAAAAGGGCTGGACACAAGGATAAGATAAATGAAGGAAAAAAAGCAAGAAAACGGAATAATGCTTGTTTGGAGAGTGTGTGGGTATGGGTGTAAATCCCAAGCCTTAGAAATAATATGTGATTTAAAAAAAAAAAAAAAAAAAAAAGAGTAGGGAGAAAAGGAAGAGGCTGTAGAGTAAGAGGAACGCAGAAGTACAGGCAAAGAACCTGGGACGGGCATAAGTTTTAATGAAACTGGGCATGAGATTTAATAAAACTTCGAAGAGTCACCGTTACTAATAAGAATGTCCACTGCTAATTTGTGTAAACATGTGACCTGGCAGTGACACGGCCTCTCCTCTGTCTGCTCTCAGTCCTTTTGCTCCCCTGGTCCATCTGCCTGCTCTAGGCTCTGCTCCTGCCCCACTCTCCTGCAGGGATGGCACAGGAACATTCCCCACCATGGTACAGATAATCAGTGTAATGTAATAACTGATGTAAGCTGTGTTGCCATGAGGATGCTGGGAAATGCAATCAGGTTTTAAAGTAAGGGTTTGCAGAGAAAATACTTAGCAAAGTGCTTTCTCTGTTGAGGCAGTCCATACTTTGAAAATGGAGAATGAGGGTTAAAGAAAAACTGGAGTAGAACAAGAATTAAAAATAAGCCCTGAAGTTAGTGGTTACTGTGCCATGTGCACACTATTGCCAAAGAACTTCAAACTTGATGACAAAGCTGTATATAAGCTTGTGTGATGAAATCTGAAGCTGGACAAACACAGCTTGGTTTTCATTTATAGGTTAAAGCCTGTAATCTGTCCAGCTTCATAAAGATCCTGACAAAGTCGAGCCAAGTTTTAGGAAATCTTTGTTGAGTTATAGTTTCCAATGGAAACTATGCAAAAAGGACAGGTTTTAATGCCAAAAGAGACAAAAATTACGATTTTTACTGTGTTTTACATTAAGTTTGGGAGTTAAAGTCTAAACTTAAAGTAAAATAAAACTTGCAGACTTCTGACCAACAAAAGAAAAACTTTACTAGACCCACAGCTCTTTTTTTTTTTTTTTTTTAGCTATCCATAGTCTGTCTGTGTGGGTCATTGTCTATGTGGGTGCAGGTTGTTTTATTTACCACAATGCCAAAAATGACAATGGAATACAGATTCTGCTCTGCCTCTTTTCGTGTTAACAGACATCTGGAAACTCAGCTTGTGTAATAAATGGGCCTTAGAAAGTAGGTTTTGCTGTAGAGAGTCTCTTTAGGGAATGGTTGTGTTAATGCTGGCTCTGCTTTAGAGGGGGAAGTCAGCTGGATTTGTGTTTTCCTGTTGCAGATGTTGTGCTGGAGAAGGCCATGCATAAGTGCATTCTGAAGCCGTTGAAGGGTCACATTGAAGCGATGTTGAAAGAGTTTCATACCACGGATGGTTCCTGGAAACAACTGAAGGAAAACCTGCAGCTGGTGCGGCAGAGGAATCCTCAGGAACTGGGCGTGTTTGTTCCAACACCAGACTTTGTGGACATTGAAAAGATTAAAGTCAAGTTCATGACTATGCAGAAGATGTATTCACCTGAAAAGAAAGTCATGCTGCTGCTGAGAGTTTGCAAACTGATTTACACTGTTATGGAGAATAACTCAGGTACGGCGCTTCTGGCAGCTCAGGTTCACTGATGCTTCATAGCTGATGTTGTCTTTTAGAGGAATCAGCCCATCTCATTCTGTAGACAGGTCTCCTGCTGAAGCTCTTGTAGCCTCTCCTTGCCCTTTTGAGGGGAATTCTTCCTCTCTGCTTCTGACCTGCTGTCTCTGAGCTATCTGGCCGCACATCTTAAAAACTCAGTCTGAAGCAGAGTTGTTGTCACGGGTGGAATGGGAGCTTCAGACAAAGTTAATTAGAGAAGCCCTTTCGTGGTGCAGGAAGGACCCTCCTGCTTTTTAAACTCTTTCTCAGAGAGGAGCCTGGGTGCAGCTGGATTCAGTTTTAGCCCAGACTTTGTCAGTGGTTTAATAAGTCTAAGGAATTGTAGAGGTGTGATTGAACCTTTGTACAGTTTGGTCTTACAGGATTAGGGATGGCAAACCAGATATAGTTGTATAAAAATGAGTTATATTTGGCACATCTCTGTCAGGATGTTTAACCTCAGGGTTGATGAGTCAGACTGGATTTAGCATAATTCAACACCAAAAGCAGCATGACTCCCCTTCCTAGTTCACCACTGATAGCTTTGCAAAACAGGACATTGTTTGACATCATTCCAGGCAGAGCATCCTATAGATGTGAAGCAGCTGGAAAAGACCGGCTTTCCTTAACTTTTTTTTGAGGCTTTCGAAGTTTCCCAGCAGAAAGGCTGTCCTGTGAGCCTTGAATTTAACACTGGTTCTAAATGAGTATTTTTCTGCAAATTTTAATAGAGGTAACACCATATATTCAGCTACTGTAATTCAATAGCATGTATGCAGTATGGCAACTACCAGAGTTTTGTCTTAATGGGTGGAGAAAAGCAGCCTCTAATCCAGTATTTTTTGCTTTCTGTGACACTGAGTATTCTCATTTGGACATTTTCTGTCATGCTTTTGGAACAGAAATGACATCTATTTCTGCCCTGTAGAAAGAATCCAAAAGCACCTTAGAACCTAAATACTGAAATGGCGCTGCAGAGCAGTAGTTTTTACCTCCTGAGCAGTCAGTGGTCCAGAATGCTGTGCTGGATGACATGATGACATTCTCTCTTGCATACTGCTATGACAGGTCATGAGCTGAAGTGTAGCAAAGCTGTGCTAGTGGGAGATTTTTTTTTCCCCTAAAGGAGTATAAGCTGCTGCAGGGTCTTGGCAGTTTTCTTTCTAAGGAAGCACTGCATGTGCAGCTGGGTCTGGTGCAGATCAAGACACCTGCTTTCTTTGGAGATTTGAGATGAATAATGAAAGCTGATGGCTGTTAAAGCTCCCCAGGTACTTTTATAAGATTTAGGTTTGAGCTCCTGCCCAGCTTATTATTGCATTTGGAAATTCTGCATTTTAAAAATGGATATAGGGATCTTGGCCTGAATTTCTGTAAACTCCTCTTTCGTACTGTGACATTATTGCATTGAGTAAGGTATTTCCAACATGCAGAAGGAAAACTCTGAGAGGCTGCTGCTGATTAAGTGCCACACTGGGAGGCTTGGGCTAAGATGTGGCAAGTGGTCATTTTGCTGTCTTGTTTTGTCATATAAATTTTGTTAAAGGTGGCATTGAGCCAGCAGCTGTTTGAGCATCTGTACTCCCAGCAAGTGTGTGTGTTAGCTGGACCGTGTGCCTAAGCTGGTGTCACTGAGTTTCACCAGTTACAAGGTGGCTCCTGCTCTGGGCGATTCTGAGTGACCATCGCATCCGTTCTGCACTAAACACCATTTTGCCAGACCCAAAGATTTGGCTACCTGGGGATTTCTGAACAGAAAGTCAAAATGCACGAGAAGTGCCAGGAGCACAGACAGGCCTAGGTATAGCGCAGTCTTCATGGGTCACTGTCACACCAGGCCCTTACAGTCTCTCCCTGTCTTTCTTGTAGGCTCTCTTCAGGTACAGGAGACCTTGCTCACTGGTGTTTTTGTCAATTGTCTGTCAAGGAAATGAGTTTTATTGTAAAATCTAATAGGCTTTTCTATTCAGGCTTCTCTGCTGTGGAATTCATACTCAGGCTGGTGTTTGTGTCCAGATGCTTCCAGAAAGTAGAGGCAATCTCCGGATGTATAAAGAAAATGCCTATTCTTCACCTCTTAGGCAATGGTAGCAGTGCAGGTGAAGGTCAGGCCAGACTGGCATGGCAGGCTTTTTACCAGTTCACCAGCTGAGCTGGTGCCAGGGTGAGCTCAGTCTCTAAATTTCCCTTGCATGCCTCAAGATGTGCATCACAAGATTTGTGCTTGTTTGAAGAACAGGTTTGAACTGGTCTCCTGTGCAGTGAGTGTCAGGTGATGTTCTCTTTGCTGCACATTGGTAACTTTAAGGGGGTCTGGAGTAATGCAGACATGATGGGTAGACAAGGCACAAAAGAGCGCTTTCCTTTCAAAGATGGAAACTGGTAAAAAAATGTGGTTTGTCTCTCACTGCCTGTGTTCCCTTCAACCCAGGGAGGCTGTACGGAGCTGATGACTTCTTGCCTGTGCTGACGTATGTGCTAGCCCAGTGTGATATGCTGGAGCTGGATACTGAAATCGAATACATGATGGAGTTGCTGGATCCATCCCTGCTGCATGGAGAAGGTAATCTCTTCCTTTTTACTGGAGCTGCCTGAAGGAATAGCAATGGGGTGTTCTTCCTCTTAGCACTGTTGCTGTTCCCTGTGTTTGAGAAGGAATCCTCTTAAGGGGAGACCCAATGATAGTGATGTTGATAGTGTAACAAGAGAATGTCATCATCATTTCCACTGCTGGGCAGCTTGTAGACCACAAGTCCCAAAGGCCTGAAAATCTGCTGCTGTGTATCGCTTTGTGAGCAAACACCTTGTCTCCAACCCATTTTGACTCGGCAGGCAAACACATGCACTGTGCAGGAGCCAGATGTTCTTAGCCTGTTGTGCCTGAAAATTTCCTGAAAGGATTTATGGGGCAGCAGCACTCAGCGAATTGTGACTTGAGTTAGGTGCTTTCTGAAGACTTCTGGGGGACTTCTTTGCAGAAGTGCTTTCGAGAATATTGCCCCCTTTTAGTGATCTTTGCTTTTTTCCCAATCTTTGCTTCTCACAAAGTGTTTTTACAAGCCCTAGCACTATGTTTCCTGAGGCATTTCTTGAATGAGGGCTAAAGTCTACTAGAGACAAGGAAATCTGCCTCTTTGCTATTTCCATGGTAGCATTTTTAATGAAGATGTTTTCTGCACAGCCCTTCTAGGCCCCAGAATCCAAAAGGTTTATGAGGAAGTTTGTAGATTGCTGCAGCAAAGCTTAGCTGTGTGTTTAGGTAGATGTGTTTCCTGTTCCTGCCAGTTTCTGAAATTGCCGTATCCTCTTGCATTTCAGTATGCCTGGGAGAATTCATGCCACGAGTCCTCCAATTTGGCACTGGTCTATTCCTGTCTTGGTGTACAGGGCATCCTTGAGTGCATTGTGAGGAATCTTAGCATGGAAAATACTTGAGATGTGAAACTGATTATTAAGCAGAAAGGTTTACAGGACTATTAAGTCGTGGTGCTTTGAATGCAGCGAAGGAAGTCCATTGACTGGGCCTGTCATCGGTACTAGCTCAGCTCTGCTGTGCAGAAAAAAATGTGTAGTGCTTTGGGGTTGTGCATTTCAAGTTCAGTGTATTGTCTAATTTATCTAATGGGTCTTGCATGAATTTTATGTGTTCATCTTGTTGCAAAGCTAAGGGCTGAGAGGGGATTCTGTCAGTAACACAGAACTTAGTACCATAGGCATAGAATGCATCTCTGAATGCCTCTGAATAGACTGTGCTGCCTCTTAGCTGGACACTCCCACCCAAATAGTTGACTTTAAAAAGAAAAGACATGCAGCATGCTGTTTGTTTCTCCTGACTGCTGAGGACTGTAACCTCCTGCTGAGACTCTTTTACTTTGTGACCTGCATCTTCTTTTGCACATTGGCAACTCTGTTGTGGCTTTAATTTGTTCTCTACTCATGTAATAAAGGTGGAGCATGGAGGACTTTTCACACCATCTCCTGAGCTAGTTGGACATTCTGGGGAATGCTAAGAAGCTGACAGATCAGTTGGTGCTTTAAAAACAAAGGCAACTCTTTGGGATGATTCCAGAGGAGGAGTCTCACAGGCTGTTGCTGCTTTATTGCCACTGAGGCTGGTGGCTTTTAAGTTGATGGACAGTGTTAGATTGTTTCTTACTTTGTTTCAAACAACAGCCATGTTTATTTCACCCATTTCTGAAGCTTGGGAGGAAACCAAAACACTGATAGAAAATTGTTTAGAATAAAGCTGTTGTTCCAGCTGGAGGAGTGAACGCTCAGGAATAAAGGAATAACATGAATCATTTAAGGAATCAGCTTTCCTCAGCAGGAGTGGCGCAGACATGGACAGCGCTGTACGATATGGAGCACATGCAACCCCTGCCTGTCTCCAAGCAGCTGAGACCACACCCTCCAGTGCTGTGCAGGCCAGGCAGGGTTTTCCTTTTGTGTGTAAATATTCTGGCAGCCTTCATATCTATATGTGTGGCTGGGTGCCTCTCAGTGCGAATTTATGTATCTCAAAGAAAACTGCCTGTACTTGTTCTGAGGAGTTCTTCCCTTTCTGTCCTTCACAGGAGGCTATTACTTGACAAGTGCTTATGGAGCACTTTCACTGATCAAGAACTTCCAGGAAGAACAAGCTGCCCAGCTGCTCAGTTCAGAGGCCAGAGATACTCTCCGACAGTGGCACAAGAGGAGGACAACAAACAGGACAGTACCTTCAGTTGATGATTTTCAGGTAGAGCTTAGATATAGACAATGGGATGATTGTGTTGTTGGAAATTCCCATTTAAGAGGTACAATTCGTAGCAAATTCCCTTGGGACCACAAGTAGAATGAAAGAGTGCTGAGATTACGGCTGGCAAATTTTCCTCGGTTTTGAAGTCTTTGCACTTTTTATCAAGCAATTTCATTATGATGGTCTGAAGAAAACATCAAATAATAGAGTTTTCTTACTTTCCCCTTTAAGCCATGCAAAATGAGGACAAATTCCGTTGCATCTTAGATTCAGCTTTTTTGCACACTTTATTGTTCAAAAGATCAAATCCAGATTTCCAGGGGTATAAATCAGCCTAACTGCCCAGTAGTCAGCGGTGACATAAACAGGTAGCAGAGGGGAGAGGCGGGAGAAATGTTCCCCAACAGTTTTGAAGTTTAAGCAGGCAGCAGAGTTCTGTAATCAGGATGTCCTCACGTTTGTTTGTGGGTTTTTTTGTCCTGTGTTTTGTACTGCTCTTCCAGAGTAGGCCAGTACCTTCAGCTGGAGAATAACAAAGTAGTGGCTATTACTTCATCTTCTGAAACCAGGCCTGCATCTCTTCCATCTGCTTTGGACTGACTGTTCAGGTGCAGCAGTTTGTGAAAGAGAGAGGGTGTTGGAGTTGGGAAGAGAGGATTTACTCCTTGGAGTTCAGCTGTCTGCAGTTAGGAAGAGGAGAAGCGATTACAAGCAGTTCCAGTGTCCAAAGCCCGTCCATCTCCCTGGGATCCACGTTCTGTTCTGCTGACCTGTGCTTAGGTGTCAGATTCCAGCAGCTGGAGTCTTTGTTCTTTCTGGCAAAACTCTGCACTTTCCATAGGAGCATCCAGCATGTTGCATTTCTGCTGGGGACAGAAGATTCTTTCTGCAGGATCTTGTAGGAAGTTTCATCTTCTCTTTCTCTGCAAATGAACTCGGTCCAGGCTCAGTGTTCACTTGGATGCAGGAAGATGCCAGGGGCAGGGAAGAGCTGTCACCGAGGGCGTCCAGTGCTTCTCTGGCTGTTTCCTCTTTCAAAACAAAGCCTTGAATCAGTGGAGCCCACCACTCCCAGCACGTGCTTGGCACAAATGCAAGCATTTTGCTCTCTGCTCAGAATGGCAGTTTTCTCTCTTCTCAATCTGAGTCTTGCAGTCCTGAAATGGAGCACCTTCCCTACAACCAGCATGGAGCACACCTGCAGCTCCAGTCATCTTTCTCCCAGGGAAGCAGCGTGTGGTCATGGCATTTCTGTGCTGCAGTCTCACAGCTTTGCCAGCTCTTGGGCCCTTGGAGGGTGTCTTTCCACCTTCCCCAAATGGATGGAAGAGCAAAAACTGCAGTACTTTGATGATAGTAAAATACAGCTTTCTGATTCTATGGAAATAATTTTGATACTTAGTCTATGAGTTATAGGCATCTGTAAAAAAAAGTCAGCTTTTCCTTCCAGCAATCGTGTCCATCATTCGTTTCAAAGCAGGTCTTGTGTGTGGCAGCTGCATTAAAAATTAAATCTTGTGTATTCTTCCATATCTAGGACTGGGTTTTTTCTACAAGTTCTCCAAACCAGGTAACAAAAATGGCTTAGTTCTATTCAGTCAGGTTCAGTCCCAGTTTTTAAAATGCTGCTGCAGAGCTTGAGTGTTTCAGTCTACATGGTATCAAGAAATAATTGATTGGACAAGAGTGCTCTTTGGAACTTGAGTCATTGGAAGGCTCTTCTCAGTCCTAGCTTTTAACAGCTTGTTTCTATGAAATGTAAACTTCTACTATTGGGGTTTCACATGCTTAATTTATTCAGCATATGAACCATGACTGCCAGCTCAGTCAAAAAGCAACTCTTTTTCACTGTAATTTTTTACACTTCCTTCAATCTTACTGCATTTTAGTCTTCAATTCCAGCTATTTTTTCTTTTAAAACTGTCTCCAGTTTAGAGACAATTTTAGGAGAAAAAGCTCTCCGAAGAAAATGGGTTTCAGCACTCCCTTCCCACCAATACAAAAGGAATTTCTTGGGTGAGGGTGACAAAAACTGCTTATTTATCAAGCAGGGCACAGGAAAAAATGAATACCTGTTAGGCATTGAAGCTTGTCACTGCAGAGAAAGCTGCTGGATTTAGAGTTCTCTCTTTAGCCAGCCCGACTTTCTCTGGGCTCTGGAGCTGGGATGCGGCGTCCCAATGGTCTGGTTCTCAGACCAAAGCTGAGCTGAGCAGTTCCCCAGGAAGCCACAGAAATCAGTGGAGGATTGCTGCAGCAGTCCTGGGAAAACTTCTTGCCTCAGCTAACAGAAAACAAAGTAGCCAAAAGCGTCTTGACTGAACACAACCCGTGCCAGAGTTCCCCTGGTTCCCACCCCTGCCCTAGAGCCAGCTTAAAGCTTCAGGACCCATTTCTGGGCATAAAGCAGACAATAGGGGAATACAGTGTTTTCATAAAATCACTCCAAGACAAAAACAAAGAAGAAGCAGGTGTAACTGCATTTCCCTGTGGGGCCTATTTGGAATGTATCCCTGTTAGCAGAATTGTGGGTGTGTGTCAGTTTCTACAGGAGAAAAGATTCAGCTTTTGCCTCAAGATCATGTGCATTTACTCAAGTGCTGCAGAGTAAACTTTCTTTCTGAATCCCTGTAAAAAAAATGAAATGCAGTCCTGTGAAGCTGGGTTAGGCTGCACCAGGCTGCAGCTCATGGAATGACCGTGATGTCCAGGGATCACCAGGGTATGTTTGACAGCTGGAGCAGGGAGGGGCTTGCTTTTTGTTGCTGACCTGTTGGTTTTCAGAGGATGAGGGTTTTTCGAGTTCCTGATGTCTGCTGTCTTGTTCCACAGAACTACCTTCGTGTTGCATTCCAGGAAGTTACCAGTGGCTGTACAGGAAAGACTTTGCTAGTGAGGCCGTATATCACTACCGAAGACGTATGTCAGCTTTGTGCTGAGAAGTTTAAAGTGGCAAACCCAGAAGAATACAGGCTGTTTCTTTTTGTTGATGACACCTGGCAACAACTGACAGAGGATACCTATCCTCAGAAGATCAAGGCAGAGTTGCACAGCCGTCCACAGCCCCAGGTCTTTCACTTTGTCTACAAGCGCATCAACAGTGACCCATATGGGGCCATCCTTCAGAACAGCAACGACTCGGCTGCTTAAAATCAGCAACTTGTCATTTTTATGTCTGTTTCTTGGTAATTGTCACAAACATCTTTGTTGGCTGCCTTCCTTAGGAGCTGAAACACGCCTTAAACCTGAAGTGCCTGGTAAAAGACGTGCTGACATTTCTGACATTGCTTACAGGACGCAGGCACACGGTGCGTGTGGCCAGTTAAGCAGAATATTCCACCAGCGTGTCTGGGGAGACAGCCCACGAGGCTGCATTTCTCACACCACAGGCTCTTCTACAGCATATTCTACTCTGGGCCTTCACAGGTCTTGGCTGTAGTGTGCAAAATACAATTTTCTTCCACTCGTTGTTTCCACAGCTGTCATTTGGATTTGAATCCATGTGCAAGATGAGTCTGTGAACTGGCCGGGATGAGCTCAGTTCCGCCAGCAGGAGGTTGACAAGACTGTCCGATGCAGGGCATCACTTCACTCAGCATTACCTGGATGGTTGCATCCTTGTCTAATTTTTTTGATTACAGAAAATCACCATGTTTATATATATATATATATATATATATATATATGTATGTATATGTATATATATATATAAAAATAAAAAAAATAGATATTTTATAGCAGTTGCAGGTAAACTGTCGGGGTTGGTTTTTGAAATATTTTTTTAACTATAAAATATTCTATAATTATGCATGTGATTTTTAACATTTAATACACAAGAATAAATCTCTTGCTGGTTTTAGAGTCTTGCATTGAAAGTCTGTGTGGTTTCTCTTCTTTCCCTGTTCCAGGAGAGTTCTTAGGAAACTTCTGTACCCTCAAGGCAGTTTTGCTGTATGTTCTCAATTGTCCTCTGAAAATGATACCATTTTATTCATTGTGCTGTGCAAAGCACTTCTCAGCCTCTCATCACGTTCATTCCAAACAGAGGGGGATCCCGGGAGGGGAAGAGAACAGGCAAAGGTGAAATTGCCCTGAGGAGATCAGGGCGTTCACTGGCGGCACAAAACTTGGATCGCATCATCCATTCAGCTTTCACCTCATGTTTTATCAGGGGTTTTATGGCCCTGCCAGGAGACAGATGTTAATTAATGGCCGAGCTGGGACAGTAGCCAGTTCTCTTTGAGCTGGTGGTTTATTGACACGCTCATCAGCCGCACTCTCTAATAAATCCTGGGGTTTGTTCCTGAATTTCTGTCACACTCATATCCAACTTCTATCCCCTTATCTTCTCTCAGTCCATCTTTTTTGTTCCTTTTTCCTGTGTACTCCCCCTCCCATTCCCTTTCACTACTTCACTCTCTCTTGTTCTTGTTTTTCTTTCAAGAAATATGAAATACTCAATTTAATAAATATCACTCAATCCCTTTCTGTCCTACTTTTTGTCTCTCTCTGACTTCCAGTGTGCCTGCGTCTTTATCTTTCCTTCTTTCTTCCTCTCCTTTTTTCCTTTGTCCTGCACAGTGTCTGTATTTCTTTGTCCCTCTCGCTGTCCTTTTGCCTGTACCTGTGTGCACCAGCTGCTGTCACTGCTCCTCGCTGTGTCCTTCTCTTGCTCAGCCTGTGTCCTGCCGGCCGTGCCTCTCCGTCTCCATTGCTGTGCTGCGCCTCTCCTGCCCGTCCACGGGCCATGCTCCTTTCCCATCTGGCTCCTTGTTTCCCTCTTTGTACCCCTCTGTCCTTGCTGTGTGTTCTGCACTCCGTCTTCTTCTGTGTCTTTCTCCATAACGCACTCGTGTTCCTTTTTAATTCCGTCTGTCTCTCTGCTCTTCCCCGTGCCCTTGTTTCCCAGTGGCTCCTTGTGTCCCCTTCCTTGGCTCTGTTCTTTTTCAATCCCTCTCTGTCTTGCTGCCCATGCCAGGTTTTGGGTTTGGGTGGAAGTTTTGGTTTTTTGGTGGTTTGGTTTTGTTTTTGGTGGTTTTTTGGTGATTTGGTTTGGTTTGGTTTTTTTTCCGTTTTGTTTTGTTTTTCTATTTCATCCTACAGCCCATTCTTTTGTTCTTTCTTTTCTTCCTGTGTCCTCTCTGCCACCACTCCCTCTTTCTGCCTCTGGCCTGTGCCTGGGGTTTTTGGGGAGGGATTTCTGGCACCTGCCCCCCTTTTCTTGTTGCAGCACAGCTCCTTTTTGGGAGGGGGTCTAGTCCTAGAAGGGCTTCCAATAAAGCAGGGTGCTGCTGTCCAGGGCAGTTGGAGTTGTTCTGTGCCTTCTTTGGGGGTGAGGAGCAAAGGCTGAGGGGGACGGGGTGGGCACTGGGGGGCTCCCCTGTCCCTTGGGGCACGCCGAGGTCCCCGGCAGAGGGAGGCAGGCGCTGCGCTGGAGGAGCAAGGTGAGCGGGGAATGGGGAGGGCTCGTGCCGGGTACCCTTGCCCAGAGGGGACCCCGAGCTGCCAGGAAATTCCCTGCGAGGGCTGGATGCAGAATCCAAAAACCTGTGGAGCTGTTCTGGTTTTTACGGTAGGCATTGGCAAGGAACAGGAATGGATCTCTCTAAATTCCCTTGGAAAGAAACCCCCTCTCTGTGCACGCCGTCTTTAGGGTTTTGTTATGTCAGGAACGGCTTAGGGTTAAGAAAGTGGCTTTTGTTTTTCCACCTCTTACTTCCCTGTAAAAAGTGAGTGTATAAAACACATCTGTGCATCCATGAGGTACTAAAATGCACCGAGACAAATTTCTGTGCCTAAGTTCCATAGTGACGAGCGCGTTCTGCACTCGGGGTTCACCAGGGCTTTATATTTTTGTCATTCTGACCTGTCAGCTGAATGAATGGGTAGAGTTTCAAAGAGAAAGAAATGCAAATTTCAAAAAGCAGAACATCAGAAAGAGAAATATATACCTGTAAAAATAAATATAGGGGAGCTAGGTAGATATATATATAGAGAGAGAGAGAGATAAAAAAGAAATAAATACATGTAATCCATATCTAGACAAGTAGATTAATATTCAGTATGAAAACTATATGGATAGATGCTAATATAATAAATTTTAATATCTGTTATGCAACATATCTATGTCTATAAATATAGAAGATCAGTATGATAGAAGTAAATATTAAAAATATTTTAAGGAAGGGACTTTTTGTTTATTATTTGGTTAGAGGCATGGCATTTAAATGAATAATATAGAAATGAAAATATACACATCTAGAATAAAGAAATGTATATAGGGAGACAGATAGATAGATAGATAGATAGATAGATAGATAGATAGATAGATATAGATATATACATAGCCATAAGAAAGAAATAAATACAAGTTATCTAAATCTAGAAAAGCAGGTTAATATTCAATATGAAAAATATACGGATAGATGGTAATGTATTTTAATACATGTTATGCATTGTATCTATATGTATAAATAAAGAAATCAGTATGATAAAAATAGATATTAAAAATATTTAACTGAAGGGACTTCTTGTTTATTATTTGGTTAGAGGCATGGCATTTAAATGAATAATATAGAAATGAAAATATACACATCTATACTAAAGAAATAAATAGAGGGAGATATATATATATATATATATATTAATATATATAGCCATAAAATAGAAATAAATACATGTAATCAATATCTAGACAAGTAGATTAATATTCAGTATGAAAACTATATGGATAAATGGTAATATATTTTATATCTGTTATGCATTACATCTGCGTGTATAAATATAGAAGATCAATATGATAGAAATAGATATTAAAACTATTTAAATCAAGGGACTTTTTATTTTTTATTTTGTTACAAGCAGGGCTTTTGAATAAATAATATAGAAAGGAAAGTATACACATCTATACTCCAAAAATGAATATAGGGTGGTACATATATATATATTAATATATATAGCCATAAAAAAGAAATAAATACAAGTAATTTAATCTAGACAAGTAGATTAATATTCAGTATGAAAACTATATGGATAGATGTTTATATAATAAATTTTAATATCTATTATCTATTATGCTAATAGAATATATTTTAATATCTGTTATGTATTATATCTATTTGTATAAATAAAGAAGTTCAATATGACAGAAATAGATATTAAAAATATTTAAATGAAGGGCCTTTTTGCTTTTTATTTGGTTCGAGGCAGGGCTTGCTAAGTTCCGATGGGGGGTTTTTTGGGGCGTTCCTTGGAGAAGGGTTTTTGGAAGGGGGTTGCACACGTTCTTTCTTGCCGGGCTTCTTTGCACGTGGGGGGGCGATCCCCGCCCAGCCCCGGGCTGAGCTCTGCGGCAGTGCTGCCACCTTGTGGCCACAGAGCGGTACTGCAGCTGTGCCCCGGCGCGGGCGGGGCCGAGCCGAGCGGAGCCGAACCGAGCCGAGCCGAGCGGAGCCGAACCGAGCCGAGCCGAGCCGAGCCGAGCCGAGCCGAGCCGAGCCGAGCCGAACCGAACCGAGGCGTGCCGTGTCGAGCCGGGACCCCCCCCCGCAGGAGCCGGGTCGGGCTGATTGCCACACTGAAGTTTGCGGCCGGCCGGTAGGACCCCGGCAGAGGCGTCGACTCCAATGCCTGCCGCCGCAGGCGCAGCCGCCGCCCAGCTCCGGAGCCGCTGAGCCCCGCCGCCACCGTCCTCGCCCCGGGAAAGTCGGCGGAAAATCAGCCGGAGTGCTCGGAGTCGGCCGGCTTCGTCGGGTTTTTCGTTCAGGCAAGTAAGGTAGACAGACGCGCTGAGAGCAGCGGGGGCCTCGATCGTGCCACAACAAAGATGGCCGCTCGGCCGGAAGTGGCTTCAGCCACAACAAAGATGGCGGCGAGGAAGGGCGGAAGTGACGTCACGCCCCTCACAAGATGGCTGCCGAGTCGCGGCTGGCTTTGACCTTCCAAGCATGGCGGCCGAAAAGGCGGGAAAATGCAAGGACCCCGGGCGGTGGGTGTTTTACTCGACTGCCTGACAAACACCCCGACGCCGACGCCGCTCCGGCGCAATTTTCCGCGGCTTTTCCGGCCGTGCCGACACGGGCTGTACGCTCAGCGGCGCCGGGGCCGGACGCGAGCCAGCCGGGCGCCGACAGGCAGCGGTGAGGACGCCTCTCTCTGACGGGGTCCTTGCCGCGGCCGCGTTTTTGGGTTTGGCCCTCGCGGCGACCCGTACCTTCCCGCCGCTCCTCTCGCTCCGTGCTCTCCCCCCGGCCCGGGGAAATGGAGGAACCCCCCGATGGCTTCGGCTCCCAACGGTCGCTCCCCGGCGCTGGGTCCAGAGCGGCCCGAGGAGGGGATGCTCTGTGTGCCGGAACGGTGAGAGGTGCGGGCGGGTCGGGGGGACTTTATCCACCGAGTATATACCTGGAAGTATAATGATGATCAAAATAGATATTAAAAAATATTGAAGATAAACGGGCTGCTTGGTTTTTATTTAGTTAGAGGCAGGGTTTTTAAATAAATAAGAAAAAAATAAATAAAATATTTCAAGAATGAATATGTAAAGGTATAGAGAAATATATATATATATATGTAGGCATAAAAATAAGTAAAAATAAGTAATAGAAATATATGCATATATATTGATTTATAATCTATAATATGATTTCTGTACGTATAGATGGTAATATGATATATTTTAGGATATGTTATGTGTTATGTATATCAACAAGGTATATAAATATGATAAAAAATATATATTAAAAGATTTTTAAATACCGTTTAAGATAAAGGGACTGTTTGGTTTTTATTAGGTTTGCTTCGGGGCTTTTAAATAAATACTACAAAAATAAAAACATAGAAATGTATATTAAATATATCAAGATATAGAGATATGTGCAACCAGAAAAGTAAAGAAATAGAAGTAATGCAAATATATACAAACAGGTTTATGTTTAATCTATATATCTACATTATATTTATTTAATAGATGTATTATATATATAATAAATATATATATAATTAAAATGTATATAATATATTTAATATATAATAATATATGTATACATGTTAAAATAATATATTTTGATACTTTATATATTGTGTGTTATATATAAATGAATATAGTATATAAATTTAAACACATGTTGTGGAAATAGATGTT
The DNA here is from genome assembly GCF_030490865.1 of Poecile atricapillus. NCBI lineage: Eukaryota > Metazoa > Chordata > Aves > Passeriformes > Paridae > Poecile > Poecile atricapillus. The sequence continues at coordinate 116,672,778 of NC_081251.1, forward strand.
AATTTTTTTTTTTATTATTATTTTCATTGTTTTGGTAAGTTTCTCAGAGGCAATCCTCCCGTTGCAGCTGCTGCCAGCACTGAAAACCTGTGTGCTTCGTGGTGTCCATCGCCCAGCTGGCAACGATTCCCTGGTGTTTGGTGCATTAAGTCACACCCAGCTGTGTGGGATGGCAGGTGAGCACATTGCCCGAGCCTTTTAGCTTTTCTGGCTCACACACAACTTCCTTTCCTTTTTTATATGGAAATCAGGGAAGAGGGTAGTGTATATTAGTATATTAGCATTTCTAGCAGATTTTTAACTGCCACTGATGCCCGTTCATCTTTGCAGTGTGGGTTTTCATGCTGACAAATCCTCTGCTTTGCCTTCTGCTCAGAGTCAGGTGGGCCCTTTATTGAACAGATTTATCTGCTACAAGGCTACGCAGAAGGATGGAAAGGAGGAACACAGGGGGGGAAAAAAAAATAGATGAAAGGCCATGCATTGATCACCTGATGTACTCCAGAGACAAACATGGCTATTACAGGTAACATGGAGCAGCCCTTCTGGCCTTTTCAGTTGTATTCAGAGAGATGTTTGCCTGCTGTGAATATCTGGGTGCTTGGAGTTCACTCTGATTTTAACAAGCCCATCAATAATAAAACATTGTATTGATAGAGCAAGATCTACTTCTGTAAAGTTGTTGCTCCACAGAAAAGCAGCATAAAGAAGCTAGCTGGATTATTTGTATGATATGTAGCTTTTTTAGGATGTTTTGTTCTTTATATGGTGTTCATTTCAAATACAAGCGTGTGAACTTTGTGTTCCCTTTTAGGGGCTGGTTCTGGGGTAACAAGGAAACACAAGGCCTAAACACCTCTGGCTTGTCTGTCCAAGGATCTGCCTCAATTGTGGCTCCCATCCTTCTGAAGAACTCTTCAGCACAGTGAGTTACCTTCTATAACTATTTATTGTTGTATTGATGTTGTGAGACCTCATTGCTGGGTGAGAAGACCAGGGGAAATTAAAGGCTGTATGCCACTGTTACTTCACTGAATTCTTGTACTCTGTTAAAATCAAAACACAAGGGATTTACACTGTAAGAAACACTTAAATGTAAGTTAAGGTAAAGGTCACAGTGCTAAAACCTAAGAGCAGATAGCCTTGAGCTCCTTTATATTCCTACTCCTGCCTCCAGGGTATCATCAGATATCCCCTAGATCTTGCAGTGGAAGAGATGCTGAACCATCAGCTGTTCCATATTCTACACCACGTGTCTTTTTACCATGCTCCTCTGAGAAGCATCTCTCCCTTCTCTGTTTCTTTGCAGACAAGAAGGGAGAAATTGGGATTGCCTTTGTTCTTTTGCCTGTTAATAAAAAGGCCGCTTGTGGCTGTGTGCAGTGGCAACTGCATCACAGAATCTTAGAGGTGATTATTCGCAGGTTAAGGAAATAATTCCCTTTTTTGTCACTGCTGCGCTGAATTTCATAGGCATGTGTGTGGCTCGATGCCTAAGATATTTAAAGCAGGTTTTATTCTTACAGGGGTTTTGCACACTAAAGTGTGCGCCCAGGTTTTGTTTCCAGAAGTGAGGTGTAGCGCTGGGTGTTTCATTTGGTGTGTTACTTGTTCTGTTGTGTAAATAACTGCAGTGTCCTCCCTGTGCCTGTGTATTGCAGGGGCAGTCGAGTGCTGGTTATAAAGGTGGTGATAATTAGGAATAAGCTGTTCAAGCTTGGATAAATGTTTAGAAATCATTGCTTAGATATTGCTGTGTAAAACGCTCGCTCACGGTGGGAGAATTCTCCAGGGTCAAGCTGTTCAGGTATGTGCAGTTTATTATATGGGTAAAGAGAGGGGAGAGCTGTGTCCGCCACCAGCCTCGGCGTCCACGTGGTCCGGGGGAGGAGGGAGAGAACGGGGAGAGCAGGAGAGGAGAGGATGGAAAAGGGGAAGGAGGGAGTAAGAGCAACAGAGGGAGAGCGGGGGAAACCAGGGAGGGATAAGAGGGGGGAGACAAGAGAGGGGTAAGAGGGGAAAACCCAAGAAGGAAAGAGTAAGAGAGGGAAAGAGTGGAAGAGGTAAGAGAGGGGGAGAGGGGAGCTGAGAGAGGAGTAAAGGGGTACGAGAGAAGAGCCGAGAGGTACGAGAGAGGTTAAGAGGTAAGAGAGAAAAGCTAAGAGAGAGGTTAAGAGAGGTTTAAGATAGAAAAGCTAAGAGAGCGAAGTTCTTGTTACAATCCAATCTATCTTTTTCTATAGTGAATATTCTAATTCCCAGTAACCAATCACCACGAGATACACCCACTAAAGATTTTACATACAGTGTTGCATTTGAGGTTCTACAAGCTTTACGAGTTCTTCCCTTGCTTCTTGACCTTTGGGCTTTCTGTCAGCAGAAGGACATTGTTTTATCAGCAGGATTCTCCTTTAGCTGGCTAGGCTATTGTTCTTTGGTCATATAGTAACCAGTACTCTGTATCTTATGACTCAAAGCAGGCTTTCGTTTCTACTTCGATTCTAGCCTTCTTTTTTCAGAATCTTCTGCCAAACCATCACATTCATAAGGTTTCCCTGTTTCACCCTCCCCAACAGGCAGCAAGTTGTGCTGCGCTCTGATAATTCCATACTCAACCTGTTCCTCATTTCTTAAAGGTTCACTTCAGCCTTGAATCAGCAGGTCCCTAGGTTTGGTTTTTTAGGATGCCATTCCTGTTAGATTTTCCCCTGTGAAGACCTGAGTATGTCCAGTTTGACCTCCAGGATAATGAAGGGAGAGGAGCTCCCGTTGATTCAAGAGTGAAGCAAGGCCCCCATTCTTGGCCTGGGGCTGTTTCAAATGGGGAGGGATCAGTGTCCTGACTTCTCTCTCTCAGAGGCAGGGTTCCTGGACGAGGTGACCCAGGACAGCTTCGTGCTGGGCCCGGGCTACGACCGCCCCTAGCAGCTGGAGCCCGCGGTGAGGGAGCCCAAGAGCATCCAGCTGTACCAGCACCTCAGCCTCAAGAGCTGCATCTGGACCTTCGACGCTTATTACGACATGACCGAGTTAATTGATGTCTGTGGGGGCTCTGTCACCGCTGACTTCCAGGTGAGAGGCCCATCCAGAGCTCTCCAGGTATCCCAGATCTCTCTCAGTTCTCAGGCACAGCTCTGCGTTGCGTGGAGCTGCTGCTCTGCCCTGCACAGGTGGAGCGTGGCTTTTCCCCCCCTCTAACCTGGAAGAAAACAGCGCTGTGTGCATTTATTTCATTTATTTTCCATTTCATTCGTTTTCCATTTATTTTATTCTCTAAATCTTCAGAGTGCCAGGAAAATACCGGGTTTTTTTAATGTAGGGCCATACTGGAAATACAAAACGTTCTCAGCTGGGCTCTCTTTTATAATTTTGGCTGTGTTCTCGGCCAATAGAAATGAGCAGAGGACAGAGCAGAGGCAGCTCAGTCCATGCTCCACAACATGGGATATTTTAGCTCATTCCGTAATTAAGAGACCAAAAGCCAAAAATGTTCCTCTAGAAACGAATGGCTTTCCCTGTTTGGGGTATCTCACTGTCCTCTCCTGGCTGCATTATCCATCTGCAGACCACTCCGTCTCCCCCAGGCTCTTCCATTAAATTCCCAGCCCACATTGCTTGGACCAGCATCATCTCTCTTAATTCCTGCCAGCCTGGAACTTGTTCATGAAGTTTCCTTTTATAGCTCCAATTGTTTGCACAAACCCAGAGGAGCCGCTTGGCCGGAGAAAGTGCCCAGTGGAGCATGTGGAGCCTGGCCCCAGCCAGGCTGGAACATCTCCCCGAATTCTCCAGGGCGTACAAAGTACAGCTGCACTCTGCAGATAATGAATGGAGAGCTCTGGGAGGCCTGAGCAAGCAGAATTGCTCATTTTTAATTCACAGCCTTGGAAATCAGGGGGGTTTTGAGGTGAAATTGTGCCCAGAGTTCCTTTGTCCGGTGGTCCCAGGGAGCCTTAGCGCTGCCCCTGGATTACAATGCAGGTTTGTCTGAGGTGCCTGCACGTAAAGAACGTCCAGAGTCACCTCTGACTTCACTGGAAGGTGCATAACCCCCTTTTTGGGGTTTTATTGCCAGGTAAGGGACTCTGCCCAGTCCTTCCTGACAGTCCACGTCCCTCTCTCCGTGTCCTACATCTGTGTGACGGCACCGAGGGGCTGGGCTTCCCTGGAGCACCGCACCGAGATGGAGTTCTCCTTCTTCTACGACACCGTTCTCTGGAGGACAGGTGAGCCTGAGGCACTCCAAGGGCTATGGAAGAAGTGCTTCCTTCATGTTTTCCCCTTAGTTCCTGCACTGCCCCCAGAGTCCTGAGGGAGCGGGGAACTCGGAATATTGCCTTCCTCTGTGCTTGCGGGGGGCTTAGGCAGCCGATGGCTGGCAGAGGGAGCGTGCAGCTGGCTCACTGGAGGGTGATCCCAACTGAACCCTGCCTTGTGGAGGTGTCCCAAACGCTTCTGGGGCTGGCAGAGCCCAGCAGAGGAGAGCGAAGGTGCTGTGTGGGCTCCCAGTGGCGCTGTCCTTGCAGGGATCCAGACGGACAGCGTGCTCTCGGCCCGCCTGCAGATAATCCCCATCTACACCCGCGAGGACGGACGGCTGGTCAGCGAGTTCAGGACGCAGGCCAAGTTCAGAGGTGAGGGCAGTGATCCTGGCAGGGACACAGAGCAGGGTCACACAGAGCTCTGCTCTGACGGCACAGGCAGCGGAACGAGTCCCTGTCCCTGCCGGGAGCCCCTCTGGCCCTGCGAGGTGGGGCCTCTCCGCACTCTGCCTCCCGTCACCTCCTTGTCCTCCCCCAGCGCTGTTTGTCACGGAGCACCACAGCCTGCCAGATGTCAGGTCCTCTTTGAGAACTCCAGAGCACCTGGGAGGCATCGAATTTGACCTGCAGCTGCTGTGGAGTGCTCAGACTTTTGATTCTCCCTACCAGCTCTGGAGAGCAACCAGCTCCTACAACAGGTGAGGGCTGGGGGTGCAGTCCCCTCCAGCAGCTTCCCCCACAGCACCACGTTCTCCCTGGCACCCCTCCAGCAGCCACGCCAGCAATAGCACGGAATGCTCAGGAGCTTGGTTAGAGCTGGAGCACTGCTGTACTGAGAGAAAAATCAGCTCAGCCTCTTGGAAAGGAATTTTTCCAGCGGTGAAGCCTGTGGATAGACTGATCCCAGAGTCACACTTGGCCCTCGGGGACTGCCGGATGACATTGCTGGGGCAAGGGAGAGGTGCTGCCCTGGGTGAAGAGCTTTGAGCTCTGCTTGGTGGCTGCAGGGTCTCCTGTCTGTTCCCAGGAAGGATTACTCTGGAGAATACACCATGTTCCTGATCCCCTGCACGGTGCAGCCCACGCAGCCGTGGGCAGAGCCTGGAGCCAAGCCCCTGCCCTGCACGGCTCACGCTCCCGAGCGGTAAGAGGGCAGGAGGGCAGGCTCGGCCCCTTTGGGGTGCACACCTGTCCAGACCTCATCTCCCCTTTGTTTCCTTCCTTGTCCCAATTGCAGGTTTTTGATCCTGATCACCTTCCAGCAGACAAGCCGCCCAGTTCCAGTTGTTTACTCCCAGAATGCAAGAGTTTCAGATCTGTAACGACGAGAAGGTTTTTCTAATGGACCCCACCAAATCGGAAAGGTCTCTGGCAGAAATGGATTACAAGGGGGGCTTTTTCCAAGGGTAGGATTTACCTCTCCTCTTCTGCTTGTGCCCAGCGTTTCTGCTTTCACAGCTTCCATTCCCTGGAGAGGAAAGGGCAAAACCCACAGGTAGCTTTGCCTCTTCTACAGCAATCATTGACATCTTACAGCCCTGTGAAAGAGCAGCGTGCTCTGGCACCGCGTTTTGTCACTCCCACCCACCGAGCCCTTCCCAAACAACCCAAACCCTTCTGAACACGGACACTTGGCTCTAGCAGCGTTTTCCTGCTTGGGAAATTTCACCTGCCCCTCTTTGTCCCGACCTCCCCAGGGCAGATCCTGTACGGGCACGTGCTCTGGCACCCGGAACAAAACCTCAACGCTGCTTACAAGCTGCAGCTGGAGAAGGTCAACCTGTGCACAGGCAGGGATGGCTACGTGCCCTTCCTCGACCCCACGGGTACCGTCTACAACGAGGGGCCCCGGTACGGCTGCATCCAGCCCAACAAGTACCTGAAACACCGATTCCTCCTCCTGGTGAGTGCTCTGCTCCTGCTTCTTCCCGTTTGGGATTTGCTCTGGCAACCCGCAGGTGGTGGCTGCAAAGGGATAAGGGAGCCCGTGGGGGATGTTTTGTGCTGCTGCTGCTGCTGCTGCTGCAAGCTGTGAACACCAGATCAGTTTTTCCCCACCCTTGGAGTGTGTTCCTGAATCGGTGCCCACGTGTAGGTGTGGAGATGGGGCATTCGGACTAGATCCCTGACACAGGTGTTTGGTGGGGCTCTGGCTTCCAGCCTCCCTTGGGAAAGCAGACAGCATCCCTCACGCCACTTCTCTGACTTTCCAGGACCAAAACCAGCCAGAAGTGAGGGATAAGTATTTCCCCGATGTGCCTTTTGACGCCCACTTTGCTTCCCAGCTGTCCGAGTTCCACTCGGTGAGCAGCATGCCCGGAGTTGATGGATTTACTCTCAAGGTGGACGCTCTCTACAAGGTATGTAGTACCCAGTGCTTTTGGTAGCCCAAAATGGACTTCTCTGTCCAGGACCTCCCAAACACTTGGTGAATTGTAGACTCTGGGCCTTCAGAATTCACCTCTGATACAAGAAATGAAGATTAGGATGTTAGTCCCGTAATTTCATTTTTTTTTTTCCCTGAGGCACTCATGAGAAGGCTCTTTAAAAACACATTATTCGTGTTCCTGAAGGAATTAATGCCATCGCAAAGGCAGGACACCTCACGGGGTGGTCCGTGCTCCTGAGGAGCTCCCCTTGAACACCCGAGGTGGAGCTGCCCCGGGGCGCCCCGAAGGCGGCGGGCGGCCGCTGCTGCACCGTCAGGAACCTTCATCCACCGAGGGACGCGGCGGCCTCTGCCAGGGCCAGGGCAGGAAAGTGAAGCAGGTGCACATGGAAGTCAAAGTCCACGGCAATTTGCACGACGGCACGGAAGTTTCATGGAGCACACGCATTGGGAAAAGCTTTTTATAAACTGTAAAATAAAGATAATCCAAAACTGAAAAGCCACCTGGGTATTTTTTTAGTCTGGTGAGGAGGGGCAGCTGTCAATTGCCCCTGCTCCCGTCTTAGCAGCTGCACGGCTGCCCTCCCTCCGTGCTGCTCCAGCTCTCCCAGGCTTAAGTGGGCAGGGTGGGGAAGCCAGCTCCCACCGCTGGCATGTGGGAGCTCTGAGCCAGCCGAGGAGCAGCCGGGTTCCTCTTCCTGTCCTCCGGAAGAGAGTAAAGCTAAAATCACCCGCTGTGATCGGGGTGTCCCTTCTTGCGCCGCCCCGCCGGTCCCCCTCATTCCCCTGGGGCGCGGCGGGCCGGAGCCCCACGGAGCTGCTGGGCCGGGGCAGGGAAGGACGGAGACGAGGGCGCCCAGCGCGGCTCGGGCCCCGCCGCGGCCTCGGGGCTGGCGGAGCGGGGGGGGACGGGCCGGGAGCGCTCCGGGGCTGCGGGACCGGCCCTGCCCAGGCCGGGGCGCCGCGTCCGCACCGGGACCCGCAGCGCTCCCGCAGCCGGCACCGCCCTCCCGCGGCGATCCCGGTACCGATCCCGATCCACCCCACGGGGGAGAGGCGGCACCGCCCGGGACCCCAGGGCGGACACCGGCAGGACCCGAACCCCCCATCCCAGCTCCGGTTGCGGGCTCCGTCACCCGCTTTCGGTCAGCCCCGTCCCGGCATCGCGGCAGGAGGGGGAGTCGAGTCCCGGCGAGGGAGTGCCCCGTCCCCAGCCTTGTCTCAGCCCCAATCCGGCCATGCTCCGCCACCCCCGAGACCCGCCACCCGGGGCCGGCCGGGGGAGAGGCGGCACCGCTCCGCCGGCGGACACCGGCAGGACTCTGCCCCGCTGCAGACCCCGTCCCGAGCCGCGGCCCCGCCGGGGTCGGGGCCCGCTGGTCGGGCCGGGGCTCGACCAGCGCCGAGCGAGAGTCGCGGGCCAGCGGCACGGGGGGCGGGGCCGCATGAGGAGCGGGGCCACGGGGCACAGCCCGACCGCACCTGGGAACTGCCGGGGGTCCCGGGCGGCGCCGCCTGTCCCCCATCGGGCGGATCGAGGCGGCACCGGGCCCGGGATCGGTCTCGGGATCGGTCTCGGGCCCGGGATGGGTCTCGGGTCCGGGATCGGTCTCGGGATCGGTTCCGGGCCCGGGATGGCGGCGGCGATTCCCGTTGCGGACTCGGCCCCCCCCCGCCCGGCCCCGGGACCGCGGCACGAAGGGGGCGAGGCCAGGGAGAGGGGGGCCCGGCACAGGTGTGAGGGGCGGGGGCACGGAGCGCGTGCGCAGCTCGGGACAGCAGAGCGCGTGCGCGGCGCGGGGCCGCCTCAGGTGTGCGGGACGGGGCCGGCACAGGTGTGAGGGGCTCCAGAGCGGCTGCGCGGGGCGGGACCGAGGGCATTTAAACCCCGGAAGGGCGGCGGCCGCCATTTGCTCCAGTACCGGGTGGAGGCGGCTGCGGCCGCTCCGGTGAGGCGCTTCTCTCTCTTCTCCGCTTTTATCTCTCTTTTCTGCTTTTATCTCTCCTTTCTCTGCTTTTCTCTCCTGTTTCTCTCTCCCGTCTCCTTCTCTCCCCTCTCTGCTCTTGTCCCCCGTCTCCCCCTCACACCGCCCGCTCCCTCTCTCCCCTCACCTCCCCGCCCGCCCCCTCCTCCCCAACCTGAGCCCCGCCTCTGTTCCTCCTCTGTCTCTTCCTCCCGCTCCCTCCTCACCCGGCCCAACCTGGCTCTGCCCTCCGTTCTCCTTCTGTCACCGCTCCCTTCCCCTGCTCCTTCTTTCTCCCCTCCGCCGTCCCTGCCCCGGCCGCCCCGGCCTCTCCCTGTGTGCCGTACGCCCCTGTTTGTCCGTGTCCCCCTTCTCCTCTCCTTGGCGGCGCTGTCGCCCCTCTGTCTCTGCCGCCCCTTCCTTCTCTGTCCCTTGTCCCTTTCTGTCTTCCCCCGCAGCCGCGGGGCTCGGGGCGCCGGATAATAAAGCCCAGAGGGCCGGAGCCGGCGCCCCCGGCGGGAATCCCCTCACGGGGCCGGAGCCCGCGGTGCGGGTCCCCCCACGCACAACACCGCCCCACACTGCCGGGTGTCCCCACATCACACTGGGGGCTGAGGGGGGCCGGGGCTGGGAGGGGGGCTTAGGGTGGGCCCCCTCCTCCGGAGGGGTCCTGGGCTGGGTTAGCGAGGGTTGGGGGGCTGCGGGGGGGGGATTTGGGATGGGGGGGTTTGGGAAGGGCCCCCTCGTTAGGAGGGGGTCCCGGGTGGGGGGTGGGTTAGCGAGGGTTGGGGGGCCGGGGGGGGGGGGGGGGGATTTGGGATGGGGGGGTTTGGGAAGGGCCCCCTCGTTAGGAGGGGGTCCCGGGTGGGGGGTGGGTTAGGGAGGGCCCCCTCCGGAGGAGGGGGTCCCGGGGAGGGGCGGGGGGCGGGGCCCCCTCCGGAGGGGGGGGCCCGGGGTGGGAGGGGCTGGCGGGGTCTGCCCCCCCAAACCCCTCCCACTCTGGGCCCTCCCCTCCGGGCGGGGCCCGGCCCGGCCCCTCCCCAGGACCCCTCCTCCGGACAGGGGCCCGCGGGGGGGGGGGGGGGGGGGGGGGAATAGGAGGCGGAGTGCTGTCGTTTGACACAAAAGTGTGATTACGGTGCAGAGTGACGTGACCCCACCTGCTGCCCCCCCACCCACCCCGCCCCCCCCCCCCCGCGGGCCCCTGTCCGGAGGAGGGGTCCTGGGGAGGGGCCGGGCCGGGCCCCGCTCGGAGGGGAGGGCCCAGAGTGGGAGGGGTTTAGGGGGGGCAGACCCCGCCAGCCCCTCCCACCCCGGGCCCCCCCCTCCGGAGGGGGCCCCGCCCCCCGCCCCTCCCCGGGACCCCCTCCTCCGGAGGGGGCCCTCCCTAACCCACCCCCCACCCGGGACCCCCTCCTAACGAGGGGGCCCTTCCCAAACCCTCCCCCCCAGGACCCCCTCCAGAGGAGGGGGCCCACCCTAAACCCCCCCTAACCCACCCCCCCACCCGGGACCCCCTCCTAACGAGGGGGCCCTTCCCAAACCCCCCCATCCCAAATCCCCCCCCCCCGGCCCCCCAACCCTCGCTAACCCACCCCAGGACCCCTCCGGAGGAGGGGGCCCACCCTAAGCCCCCCTCCCAGCCCCGGCCCCCCTCAGCCCCCAGTGTGATGTGGGGACACCCGGCAGTGTGGGGCGGTGTTGTGCGTGGGGGGACCCGCACCGCGGGCTCCGGCCCCGTGAGGGGATTCCCGCCGGGGGCGCCGGCTCCGGCCCTCTGGGCTTTATTATCCGGCGCCCCGAGCCCCGCGGCTGCGGGGGAAGACAGAAAGGGACAAGGGACAGAGAAGGAAGGGGCGGCAGAGACAGAGGGGCGACAGCGCCGCCAAGGAGAGGAGAAGGGGGACACGGACAAACAGGGGCGTACGGCACACAGGGAGAAGCCGGGGCGGCCGGGGCAGGGACGGCGGAGGGGAGAAAGAAGGAGCAGGGGAAGGGAGCGGTGACAGAAGGAGAACGGAGGGCAGAGCCAGGTTGGGCCGGGTGAGGAGGGAGCGGGAGGAAGAGACAGAGGAGGAACAGAGGCGGGGCTCAGGTTGGGGAGGAGGGGGCGGGCGGGGAGGTGAGGGGAGAGAGGGAGCGGGCGGTGTGAGGGGGAGACGGGGGACAAGAGCAGAGAGGGGAGAGAAGGAGACGGGAGAGAGAAACTGGAGAGAAAAGCAGAGAAAGGAGAGATAAAAGCAGAAAAGAGAGATAAAAGCGGAGAAGAGAGAGAAGCGCCTCACCGGAGCGGCCGCAGCCGCCTCCACCCGGTACTGGAGCAAATGGCGGCCGCCGCCCTTCCGGGGTTTAAATGCCCTCGGTCCCGCCCCGCGCAGCCGCTCTGGAGCCCCTCACACCTGTGTCGGCCCCGTCCCGCACACCTGAGGCGGCCCCGCGCCGCGCACGCGCTCTGCTGTCCCGAGCTGCGCACGCGCTCCGTGCCCCCGCCCCTCACACCTGTGCCGGGCCCCCCTCTCCCTGGCCTCGCCCCCTTCGTGCCGCGGTCCCGGGGCCGGGCGGGGGGGGGCCGAGTCCGCAACGGGAACCGCCGCCACCATCCCGGGCCCGGAACCGATCCCGAGACCGATCCCGGACCCGAGACCCATCCCGGACCCGAGACCCATCCCGGACCCGATCCCGATCCCGGGCCCGGTGCCGCCTCGATCCGCCCGATGGGGGAGAGGCGGCGCCGCCCGGGACCCCCGGCAGTTCCCAGGTGCGGTCGGGCTGTGCCCCGTGGCCCCGCTCCTCATGCGGCCCCGCCCCCCGTGCCGCTGGCCCGCGACTCTCGCTCGGCGCTGGTCGAGCCCCGGCCCGGGGGCTGCTCCCGGCGGGCTCCGCTCCGAGCCCTGCGCGCTGCGGCGGGGCCGCGGCTCGGGACGGGGTCTGCAGCGGGGCAGAGTCCTGCCGGTGTCCGCCGGCGGAGCGGTGCCGCCTCTCCCCCGGCCGGCCCCGGGTGGCGGGTCTCGGGGGTGGCGGAGCATGGCCGGATTGGGGCTGAGACAAGGCTGGGGACGGGGCACTCCCTCGCCGGGACTCGACTCCCCCTCCTGCCGCGATGCCGGGACGGGGCTGACCGAAAGCGGGTGACGGAGCCCGCAACCGGAGCTGGGATGGGGGGTTCGGGTCCTGCCGGTGTCCGCCCTGGGGTCCCGGGCGGTGCCGCCTCTCCCCCGTGGGGTGGATCGGGATCGGTACCGGGATCGCCGCGGGAGGGCGGTTCCGGCTGCGGGAGCGCTGCGGGTCCCGGTGCGGACGCGGCGCCCCGGCCTGGGCAGGGCCGGTCCCGCAGCCCCGGAGCGCTCCCGGCCCGTCCCCCCCCGCTCCGTCAGCCCCGAGGCCGCGGCGGGGCCCGAGCCGCGCTGGGCGCCCTCGTCTCCGTCCTTCCCTGCCCCGGCCCAGCAGCTCCGTGGGGCTCCGGCCCGCCGCGCCCCAGGGGAATGAGGGGGACCGGCGGGGTGGCGCAAGAAGGGACACCCCGATCACAGCGGGTGATTTTAGCTTTACTCTCTTCCGGAGGACAGGAAGAGGAACCCGGCTGCTCCTCGGCTGGCTCAGAGCTCCCACATGCCAGCGGTGGGAGCTGGCTTCCCCACCCTGCCCACTTAAGCCTGGGAGAGCTGGAGCAGCACGGAGGGAGGGCAGCCGTGCAGCTGCTAAGACGGGAGCAGGGGCAATTGACAGCTGCCCCTCCTCACCAGACTAAAAAAATACCCAGGTGGCTTTTCAGTTTTGGATTATCTTTATTTTACAGTTTATAAAAAGCTTTTCCCAATGCGTGTGCTCCATGAAACTTCCGTGCCGTCGTGCAAATTGCCGTGGACTTTGACTTCCATGTGCACCTGCTTCACTTTCCTGCCCTGGCCCTGGCAGAGGCCGCCGCGTCCCTCGGTGGATGAAGGTTCCTGACGGTGCAGCAGCGGCCGCCCGCCGCCTTCGGGGCGCCCCGGGGCAGCTCCACCTCGGGTGTTCAAGGGGAGCTCCTCGGGAGCACGGACCACCCCGTGAGGTGTCCTGCCTTTGCGATGGCATTAATTCCTTCAGGAACACGAATAATGTGTTTTTAAAGAGCCTTCTCATGAGTGCCTCAGGGAAAAAAAAAAATGAAATTACGGGACTAACATCCTAATCTTCATTTCTTGTATCAGAGGTGAATTCTGAAGGCCCAGAGTCTACAATTCACCAAGTGTTTGGGAGGTCCTGGACAGAGAAGTCCATTTTGGGCTACCAAAAGCACTGGGTACTACATACCTTGTAGAGAGCGTCCACCTTGAGAGTAAATCCATCAACTCCGGGCATGCTGCTCACCGAGTGGAACTCGGACAGCTGGGAAGCAAAGTGGGCGTCAAAAGGCACATCAGGGAAATACTTATCCCTCACTTCTGGCTGGTTTTGGTCCTGGAAAGTCAGAGAAGTGGCGTGAGGGATGCTGTCTGCTTTCCCAAGGGAGGCTGGAAGCCAGAGCCCCACCAAACACCTGTGTCAGGGATCTAGTCCGAATGCCCCATCTCCACACCTACACGTGGGCACCGATTCAGGAACACACTCCAAGGGTGGGGAAAAACTGATCTGGTGTTCACAGCTTGCAGCAGCAGCAGCAGCAGCAGCAGCACAAAACATCCCCCACGGGCTCCCTTATCCCTTTGCAGCCACCACCTGCGGGTTGCCAGAGCAAATCCCAAACGGGAAGAAGCAGGAGCAGAGCACTCACCAGGAGGAGGAATCGGTGTTTCAGGTACTTGTTGGGCTGGATGCAGCCGTACCGGGGCCCCTCGTTGTAGACGGTACCCGTGGGGTCGAGGAAGGGCACGTAGCCATCCCTGCCTGTGCACAGGTTGACCTTCTCCAGCTGCAGCTTGTAAGCAGCGTTGAGGTTTTGTTCCGGGTGCCAGAGCACGTGCCCGTACAGGATCTGCCCTGGGGAGGTCGGGACAAAGAGGGGCAGGTGAAATTTCCCAAGCAGGAAAACGCTGCTAGAGCCAAGTGTCCGTGTTCAGAAGGGTTTGGGTTGTTTGGGAAGGGCTCGGTGGGTGGGAGTGACAAAACGCGGTGCCAGAGCACGCTGTTCTTTCACAGGGCTGTAAGATGTCAATGATTGCTGTAGAAGAGGCAAAGCTACCTGTGGGTTTTGCCCTTTCCTCTCCAGGGAATGGAAGCTGTGAAAGCAGAAACGCTGGGCACAAGCAGAAGAGGAGAGGTAAATCCTACCCTTGGAAAAAGCCCCCCTTGTAATCCATTTCTGCCAGAGACCTTTCCGATTTGGTGGGGTCCATTAGAAAAACCTTCTCGTCGTTACAGATCTGAAACTCTTGCGTTCTGGGAGTAAACAACTGGAACTGGGCGGCTTGTCTGCTGGAAGGTGATCAGGATCAAAAACCTGCAATTGGGACAAGGAAGGAAACAAAGGGGAGATGAGGTCTGGACAGGTGTGCACCCCAAAGGGGCCGAGCCTGCCCTCCTGCCCTCTTACCGCTCGGGAGCGTGAGCCGTGCAGGGCAGGGGCTTGGCTCCAGGCTCTGCCCACGGCTGCGTGGGCTGCACCGTGCAGGGGATCGGGAACATGGTGTATTCTCCAGAGTAATCCTTCCTGGGAACAGACAGGAGACCCTGCAGCCACCAAGCAGAGCTCAAAGCTCTTCACCCAGGGCAGCACCTCTCCCTTGCCCCAGCAATGTCATCCGGCAGTCCCCGAGGGCCAAGTGTGACTCTGGGATCAGTCTATCCACAGGCTTCACCGCTGGAAAAATTCCTTTCCAAGAGGCTGAGCTGATTTTTCTCTCAGTACAGCAGTGCTCCAGCTCTAACCAAGCTCCTGAGCATTCCGTGCTATTGCTGGCGTGGCTGCTGGAGGGGTGCCAGGGAGAACGTGGTGCTGTGGGGGAAGCTGCTGGAGGGGACTGCACCCCCAGCCCTCACCTGTTGTAGGAGCTGGTTGCTCTCCAGAGCTGGTAGGGAGAATCAAAAGTCTGAGCACTCCACAGCAGCTGCAGGTCAAATTCGATGCCTCCCAGGTGCTCTGGAGTTCTCAAAGAGGACCTGACATCTGGCAGGCTGTGGTGCTCCGTGACAAACAGCGCTGGGGGAGGACAAGGAGGTGACGGGAGGCAGAGCGTGGAGAGGCCCCACCTCGCAGGGGCAGAGGGGCTCCCGGCAGGGACAGGGACTCGTTCCGCTGCCTGTGCCGTCAGAGCAGAGCTCTGTGTGACCCTGCTCTGTGTCCCTGCCAGGATCACTGCCCTCACCTCTGAACTTGGCCTGCGTCCTGAACTCGCTGACCAGCCGTCCGTCCTCGCGGGTGTAGATGGGGATTATCTGCAGGCGGGCCGAGAGCACGCTGTCCGTCTGGATCCCTGCAAGGACAGCGCCACTGGGAGCCCACACAGCACCTTCGCTCTCCTCTGCTGGGCTCTGCCAGCCCCAGAAGCGTTTGGGACACCTCCACAAGGCAGGGTTCAGTTGAGAGCACCCTCCAGTGAGCCAGCTGCACGCTCCCTCTGCCAGCCATCGGCTGCCTAAGCCCCCCGCAAGCACAGAGGAAGGCAATATTCCGAGTTCCCCGCTCCCTCAGGACTCTGGGGGCACTGCAGGAACTAAGGGGAAAACATGAAGGAAGCACTTCTTCCATAGCCCTTGGAGTGCCTCAGGCTCACCTGTCCTCCAGAGAACGGTGTCGTAGAAGAAGGAGAACTCCATCTCGGTGCGGTGCTCCAGGGAAGCCCAGCCCCTCGGTGCCGTCACACAGATGTAGGACACGGAGAGAGGGACGTGGACTGTCAGGAAGGACTGGGCAGAGTCCCTTACCTGGCAATAAAACCCCAAAAAGGGGGTTATGCACCTTCCAGTGAAGTCAGAGGTGACTCTGGACGTTCTTTACGTGCAGGCACCTCAGACAAACCTGCATTGTAATCCAGGGGCAGCGCTAAGGCTCCCCGGGACCACCGGACAAAGGAACTCTGGGCACAATTTCACCTCAAAACCCCCCTGATTTCCAAGGCTGTGAATTAAAAATGAGCAATTCTGCTTGCTCAGGCCTCCCAGAGCTCTCCATTTATTATCTGCAGAGTGCAGCTGTACTTTGTACGCCCTGGAGAATTCGGGGAGATGTTCCAGCCTGGCTGGGGCCAGGCTCCACATGCTCCACTGGGCAGTTTCTCCGGCCAAGCGGCTCCTCTGGGTTTGTGCAAACAATTGGAGCTATAAAAGGAAACTTCATGAACAAGTTCCAGGCTGGCAGGAATTAAGAGAGATGATGCTGGTCCAAGCAATGTGGGCTGGGAATTTAATGGAAGAGCTTGGGGGAGACGGAGTGGTCTGCAGATGGATAATGCAGCCAGGAGAGGACAGTGAGATACCCCAAACAGGGAAAGCCATTCGTTTCTAGAGGAACATTTTTGGCTTTTGGTCTCTTAATTACGGAATGAGCTAAAATATCCCATGTTGTGGAGCATGGACTGAGCTGCCTCTGCTCTGTCCTCTGCTCATTTCTATTGGCCGAGAACACAGCCAAAATTATAAAAGAGAGCCCAGCTGAGAACGTTTTGTATTTCCAGTATGGCCCTACATTAAAAAAAAACGGTATTTTCCTGGCACTCTGAAGATTTAGAGAATAAAATAAATGGAAAACGAATGAAATGGAAAATAAATGAAAGAAATGCACACAGCGCTGTTTTCTTACAGGTTAGAGGGGGGGAAAAGCCACGCTCCACCTGTGCAGGGCAGAGCAGCAGCTCCACGCAACGCAGAGCTGTGCCTGAGAACTGAGAGAGATCTGGGATACCTGGAGAGCTCTGGATGGGCCTCTCACCTGGAAGTCAGCGGTGACAGAGCCCCCACAGACATCAATTAACTCGGTCATGTCGTAATAAGCGTCGAAGGTCCAGATGCAGCTCTTGAGGCTGAGGTGCTGGTACAGCTGGATGCTCTTGGGCTCCCTCACCGCGGGCTCCAGCTGCTAGGGGCGGTCGTAGCCCGGGCCCAGCACGAAGCTGTCCTGGGTCACCTCGTCCAGGAACCCTGCCTCTGAGAGAGAGAAGTCAGGACACTGATCCCTCCCCATTTGAAACAGCCCCAGGCCAAGAATGGGGGCCTTGCTTCACTCTTGAATCAACGGGAGCTCCTCTCCCTTCATTATCCTGGAGGTCAAACTGGACATACTCAGGTCTTCACAGGGGAAAATCTAACAGGAATGGCATCCTAAAAAACCAAACCTAGGGACCTGCTGATTCAAGGCTGAAGTGAACCTTTAAGAAATGAGGAACAGGTTGAGTATGGAATTATCAGAGCGCAGCACAACTTGCTGCCTGTTGGGGAGGGTGAAACAGGGAAACCTTATGAATGTGATGGTTTGGCAGAAGATTCTGAAAAAAGAAGGCTAGAATCGAAGTAGAAACGAAAGCCTGCTTTGAGTCATAAGATACAGAGTACTGGTTACTGTATGACCAAAGAACAATAGCCTAGCCAGCTAAAGGAGAATCCTGCTGATAAAACAATGTCCTTCTGCTGACAGAAAGCCCAAAGGTCAAGAAGCAAGGGAAGAACTCGTAAAGCTTGTAGAACCTCAAATGCAACACTGTATGTAAAATCTTTAGTGGGTGTATCTCGTAGTGATTGGTTACTGGGAATTAGAATATTCACTATAGAAAAAGATAGATTGGATTGTAACAAGAACTTTGCTCTCTTAGCTTTTCTATCTTAAACCTCTCTTAACCTCTCTCTTAGCTTTTCTCTCTTACCTCTTAACCTCTCTCGTACCTCTCGGCTCTTCTCTCGTACCCCTTTACTCCTCTCTCAGCTCCCCTCTCCCCCTCTCCTACCTCTTCCACTCTTTCCCTCTCTTACTCTTACCTTCTTGGGTTTTCCCCTCTTACCCCTCTCTTGTCTCCCCTCTCTTATCCCTCCCTGGTTTCCCCCGCTCTCCCTCTGTTGCTCTTACTCCCTCCTTCCCCTTTTCCATCCTCTCCTCTCCTGCTCTCCCCGTTCTCTCCCTCCTCCCCCGGACCACGTGGACGCCGAGGCTGGTGGCGGACACAGCTCTCCCCTCTCTTTACCCATATAATAAACTGCACATACCTGAACAGCTTGACCCTGGAGAATTCTCCCACCGCGAGCGAGCGTTTTACACAGCAATATCTAAGCAATGATTTCTAAACATTTATCCAAGCTTGAACAGCTTATTCCTAATTATCACCACCTTTATAACCAGCACTCGACTGCCCCTGCAATACACAGGCACAGGGAGGACACTGCAGTTATTGACACAACAGAACAAGTAACACACCAAATGAAACACCCAGCGCTACACCTCACTTCTGGAAACAAAACCTGGGCGCACACTTTAGTGTGCAAAACCCCTGTAAGAATAAAACCTGCTTTAAATATCTTAGGCATCGAGCCACACACACGCCTATGAAATTCAGCGCAGCAGTGACAAAAAAGGGAATTATTTCCTTAACCTGCGAATAATCACCTCTAAGATTCTGTGATGCAGTTGCCACTGCACACAGCCACAAGCGGCCTTTTTATTAACAGGCAAAAGAACAAAGGCAATCCCAATTTCTCCCTTCTTGTCTGCAAAGAAACAGAGAAGGGAGAGATGCTTCTCAGAGGAGCATGGTAAAAAGACACGTGGTGTAGAATATGGAACAGCTGATGGTTCAGCATCTCTTCCACTGCAAGATCTAGGGGATAGCTGATGATACCCTGGAGGCAGGAGTAGGAATATAAAGGAGCTCAAGGCTATCTGCTCTTAGGTTTTAGCACTGTGACCTTTACCTTAACTTACATTTAAGTGTTTCTTACAGTGTAAATCCCTTTTGTTTTGATTTTAACAGAGTACAAGAATTCAGGGAAGTAACAGTGGCATACAGCCTTTAATTTCCCCTGGTCTTCTCACCCAGCAATGAGGTCTCACAACATCAATACAACAATAAATAGTTATAGAAGGTAACTCACTGTGCTGAAGAGTTCTTCAGAAGGATGGGAGCCACAATTGAGGCAGATCCTTGGACAGACAAGCCAGAGGTGTTTAGGCCTTGTGTTTCCTTGTTACCCCAGAACCAGCCCCTAAAAGGGAACACAAAGTTCACACGCTTGTATTTGAAATGAACACCATATAAAGAACAAAACATCCTAAAAAAGCTACATATCATACAAATAATCCAGCTAGCTTCTTTATGCTGCTTTTCTGTGGAGCAACAACTTTACAGAACGAGATCTTGCTCTATCAATACAATGTTTTATTATTGATGGGCTTGTTAAAATCAGAGTGAACTCCAAGCACCCAGATATTCACAGCAGGCAAACGTCTCTCTGAATACAACTGAAAAGGCCAGAAGGGCTGCTCCATGTTACCTGTAATAGCCATGTTTGTCTCTGGAGTACATCAGGTGATCAATGCATGGCCTTTCATCTATTTTTTTTTCCCCCTGTGTTCCTCCTTTCCATCCTTCTGCGTAGCCTTGTAGCAGATAAATCTGTTCAATAAAGGGCCCACCTGACTCTGAGCAGAAGGCAAAGCAGAGGATTTGTCAGCATGAAAACCCACACTGCAAAGATGAACGGGCATCATCAGTGGCAGTTAAAAATCTGCTAGAAATGCTAATATACTAATATACACTACCCTCTTCCCTGATTTCCATATAAAAAAGGAAAGGAAGTTGTGTGTGAGCCAGAAAAGCTAAAAGGCTCGGGCAATGTGCTCACCTGCCATCCCACACAGCTGGGTGTGACTTAATGCACCAAACACCAGGGAATCGTTGCCAGCTGGGCGATGGACACCACGAAGCACACAGGTTTTCAGTGCTGGCAGCAGCTGCAACGGGAGGATTGCCTCTGAGAAACTTACCAAAACAATGAAAATAATAAAAAAGAAAAAATTAACATCTATTTCCACAACATGTGTTTAAATTTATATACTATATTCATTTATATATAACACACAATATATAAAGTATCAAAATATATTATTTTAACATGTATACATATATTATTATATATTAAATATATTATATACATTTTAATTATATATATATTTATTATATGTATAATACATCTATTAAATAAATATAATGTATATATATAGATTAAACATAAACCTGTTTGTATATATTTGCATTACTTCTATTTCTTTACTTTTCTGGTTGCACATATCTCTATATCTTGATATATTTAATATACATTTCTATGTTTTTATTTTTGTAGTATTTATTTAAAAGCCCCGAAGCAAACCTAATAAAAACCAAACAGTCCCTTTATCTTAAACGGTATTTAAAAATCTTTTAATATATATTTTTTATCAGATTTATATACCTTGTTGATATACATAACACATAACATATCCTAAAATATATCATATTACCATCTATACGTACAGAAATCATATTATAGATTATAAATCAATATATATGCATATATTTCTATTACTTATTTTTACTTATTTTTATGCCTACATATATATATATATATATTTCTCTATACCTTTACATATTCATTCTTGAAATATTTTATTTATTTTTTTCTTATTTATTTAAAAACCCTGCCTCTAACTAAATAAAAACCAAGCAGCCCGTTTATCTTCAATATTTTTTAATATCTATTTTGATCATCATTATACTTCCAGGTATATACTCGGTGGATAAAGTCCCCCCGACCCGCCCGCACCTCTCACCGTTCCGGCACACAGAGCATCCCCTCCTCGGGCCGCTCTGGACCCAGCGCCGGGGAGCGACCGTTGGGAGCCGAAGCCATCGGGGGACACGGTGGGAACATGGCAGTGACACTGTGGGGACACAGCAGTGACACAGTGGTGACACGGCGGGGACACAGCGGTGAAACGGCGGGAACACGGGGGGAACATGGCGGTGACACTGTGGGGACACACTGGGAACATGGCAGTGACACTGTGGGGACACGGGGGGAACATGGCGGTGACACTGTGGGGACACACTGGGAACATGGCGGTGACACTGTGGGGACACACTGGGAACATGGCAGTGACACTGTGGGGACACGGGGGGAACATGGCGGTGACACTGTGGGGACACGGGGGGAACACGAGGGGAACACAGTGAGAACATGGCAGTGACACGGCGGTGACACGGTGGGAACATGGCGGTGACACTGTGGGGACACGGGGGGAACACGAGGGGAACACAGTGAGAACATGGCAGTGACACGGCGGTGACACGGTGGGAACATGGCAGTGACACTGCGGGGACACACGTCAGGCACTGACCAGCATCATGCGGTGCAGATCCGACAGCTCGGGCACGGCTCCCTTGCAGAGGATGATGACGGTGCCGGTGGTGTCCAGCCCGCGGCGGCCGGCGCGCCCCGACATCTGCGTGTACTCGCCTGTGGGGACGCAGAGCCGCCGGCGTCTTCTCCTCACGGATCCTCCCGCTCTTCCCCTCACGGCTCCTGCCCTTCCTCCCCTCACCTTTCCCGTCGCTTTTCCCCCTGCTTTCCCCTCGTGTTTGCTGCTCTTTCTCCCTCAGATTTTCCGCCTTTTTGCTCTCTCATTTCCCACCATTTTTCCCCTCACGTTTTCCCGCTCTTTTCTCCCCTCAGGATTCCCGCTCTTTTCTCCCCTCAGGATTCCCGCTCTTTTCTCCCCTCACGTTTTCCCCCATTTTCTCCCCGTTTCCCCATTTTCTCTCCTCACATTTTCCCCCATTTTCCCCTCATGTTTCCCACTGTTTCCACCCTCACATTTCCTGCCCTTTTCCTCTCACGTTTCTGCCCTTTTTCCCTCATGTTTCCGCTCTTTTTTCCCCTCACGATTCCCGTCGCTTTTCCCGATGCTTTCCCCTCATGTTTGCTGCTCTTTCTCCCTCAGATTTTCTGCCTTTTTGCTCTCTCATTTCCCACCATTTTTCCCCTCACGTTTTCCCGCTCTTTTCTCCCCTCACATTTTCCCCCATTTTCTCCCCGTTTCCCCATTTTCTCCCCTCACGTTTTCCCCCATTTTCCCCTCACGTTTCCCACTCTTTCCACCCTCACATTTCCTGCCCTCTCCTGCTCGTGTTTCTTTTTCCCTCATGTTTCTGCTCTTTTTTCCCCACACCTTTCCCGTCGCTTTTCCCGATGCTTTCCCCTCATGTTTGCTGCTCTTTCTCCCTCAGATTTTCTGCCTTTTTACCCTCTCGTTTTCCCTCTCTTTTCCTCTCACGTTTCTCACTCTTTTCTCCCCTCACGTTTTCCCGCTCTTTTCTCCCCTCACGTTTTCCCTCACGATTGCAACTCTCCTCCCTCCATTTCTCCTCTTTCCTCCCATTTCTCCTCACTCTTTCCTCCCCTATTTCTACATTTTCCCAATTGCCTTTTCCCGCATTTTCCCTCTCAGCTTTCTCCCATTTTCCCTCTCCACTTTCTCCCATTTTCCCTCTCCGCTTTCTCCCATTTCCCCTCCCCGCTTTCTCCCATTTTCCCCTCAGCTTTCTCCCATTTTCCCCTCAGCTTTCCCCCATTTTCCCCTCAGCTTTCTCCCATTTTCCCCTCAGCTTTCTCCCATTTTCCCTCTCCACTTTCTCCCATTTTCCCTCTCAGCTTTCTCCCATTTTCCCCTCAGCTTTCTCCCACTTTCCCCTCAGCTTTCTCCCATTTTCCCTCAGCTTTCCCCCATTTTCCCCTCAGCTTTCTCCCATTTTCCCTCAGCTTTCTCCAATTTTCCCTCTCCGCTTTCTCCCATTTTCCCTCTCCGCTTTCTCCCATTTTCCCTCTCCGCTTTCTCCCATTTTCCCCTCAGCTTTCTCCCATTTCCCCTCTCAGCATTCTCCCATTTTCCCTCTCCGCTTTCTTCCATTTTCCCCTCAGCTTTCTCCCATTTTCCCCTCAGCTTTCTCCCATTTCCCCTCAGCTTTCTCCCATTTTCCCTCTCGGCTTTCTCCCATTTTCCCCTCAGCTTTCTCCCATTTTCCCCTCAGCTTTCCCCCATTTTCCCCTCAGCTTTCCCCCATTTTCCCTCTCCGCTTCCTGCCCGTTTCCCCTCACGTTTCTGCTCTTTTCTCCCCTCAGGATTCCCGCTCTGTTCTCCCCTCACATTTTCCCCCCATTTTCTCCCCGTTTCCCCCTTTTCTCCCCTCACATTTTCCCCCATTTTCCCCTCACATTTTCCCGCTCTTTTTCTCCCCTCACGTTTTCCCGCTCTTTTCTCCCCTCACGTTTTCCCGCCCATTTTCTCCCCTCACGTTTCCCCTCACGACTGCACCTCTCCTCCCTCCATTTCTCCCCATCTTTTCTCCCATTTCTCCTCACTCTTTCCTTCCCTATTTCTACATTTTCTCAACCCGCTTTCTCCCATTTTCCCTCTCCGCTTTCTCCCATTTTCCCCTCACATTTCCCCTCAGCTTTCTCCCATTTTCCCCTCAGCTTTCTCCCATTTTCCCTCTCCGCTTTCTCCCATTTTCCCCTCACATTTCCCCTCAGCTTTCTCCCATTTTCCCCTCAGCTTTCTCCCATTTTCTCCCTCCGCTTTCTCCCATTTTCCCCTCAGCTTTCTCCAATTTTCCCTCAGCTTTCTCCCATTTTCCCTCTCCGCTTTCTCCCATTTTCCCTCTCCGCTTTCTCCCATTTTCCCTCTCCGCTTTCTCCCATTTCCCCTCTCAGCTTTCTCCCATTTTCCCCTCAGCTTTCTCCCATTTCCCCTCAGCTTTCTCCCATTTTCCCTCTCAGCTTTCTCCCATTTTCCCTCTCCGCTTTCTTCCATTTTCCCCTCAGCTTTCTCCCATTTTCCCCTCAGCTTTCTCCCATTTCCCCTCAGCTTTCTCCCATTTTCCCTCTCCGCTTTCTCCCATTTTCCCCTCAGCTTTCTCCCATTTTCCCTCTCAGCTTTCCCCCATTTCCCCCCTCAGCTTTCCCCCATTTCCCTCTCGGCTTTCTCCCATTTTCCCCTCAGCTTTCTCCCATTTTCCCCTCAGCTTTCCCCCATTTTCCCCTCTGCTTTCTCCCATTTCCCCTCTCAGCTTTCCCCCATTTCCCCTCAGCTTTCTCCCATTTTCCCTCTCAGCTTTCTCCCATTTTCCCCTCAGCTTTCTCCCATTTTCCCCTCAGCTTTCCCCCATTTCCCCTCTCAGCTTTCCCCCATTTTCCCCTCAGCTTTCCCCCATTTTCCCCTCAGCTTTCCCCCATTTTCCCTCTCCGCTTTCTCCCATTTTCCCCTCAGCTTTCTCCCATTTTCCCTCTCCGCTTCCTGCCCGTTTCCCCTCACGTTTCTGCTCTTTTCTCCCCTCAGGATTCCCGCTCTGTTCTCCCCTCACATTTTCCCCCCATTTTCTCCCCGTTTCCCCCTTTTCTCCCCTCACATTTTCCCCCATTTTCCCCTCACATTTTCCCGCTCTTTTTCTCCCCTCACGTTTTCCCGCTCTTTTCTCCCCTCACGTTTTCCCGCCCATTTTCTCCCCTCACGTTTCCCCTCACGACTGCACCTCTCCTCCCTCCATTTCTCCCCATCTTTTCTCCCATTTCTCCTCACTCTTTCCTTCCCTATTTCTACATTTTCTCAACCCGCTTTCTCCCATTTTCCCTCTCCGCTTTCTCCCATTTTCCCCTCACATTTCCCCTCAGCTTTCTCCCATTTTCCCCTCAGCTTTCTCCCATTTTCCCTCTCCGCTTTCTCCCATTTTCCCCTCACATTTCCCCTCAGCTTTCTCCCATTTTCCCCTCAGCTTTCTCCCATTTTCCCTCTCCGCTTTCCCCCATTTCCCCCTCACGTTCCCACCCGCTCTCCCCCCAGCCCCACATCCAGCCCCTCACCGGGCAGGAGATCCCAGAAGCCATTCCCGTCGTGTTTGCGGATGGAGTCGAAGACGACGGTCCTCGCCGGCATGTTCACCCCCATGGCGAAGGTCTCGGTGGCAAACAGCACCTGGGACAGGCGTGGGGCAGCCATGGGGTGGGATCCCCGTGCCCCACAGCCGGCTGTGCCATTTTTCCCCGCTCACCTTCACCAGCCCCTGGCTGAAGAGCATCTCCACCACCTCCTTGAGCAGCGGCAGGACCCCGCCGTGGTGGACGCCGATGCCGCGCTGCAGCAGCTCCGACAGCTGCAGCACCTGCGGGGAGGAACGCGCTGAATCCCCTCCTCCAGGTACAAACCCTTCCCTCTTTACACCTCACACCCCAAAATCGCCCTCCCCGTCCCTGTGGGACCCCAAAATCACCCAAAATCGCCCTCCCCATCCCCTCACACCCCAAAATCCCCGTCCCTCACGCCCCAAAATCCCCGTCCCTCACACCCCAAAATCCCCGTCCCTCACACCCCAAAATCCCTGTCCCTCACACCCCAAAATCCCCGTCCCTCACACCCCAAAATCCCCGTCCCTCACACCCCAAAATTGCCCTCCCCATCCCCTCACACCCCAAAATCCCCATCCCTCACGCCCCAAAATTGCCCTCCCCGTCCCTGTGGGACCCCAAAATCGCCCTCCCTGTCCCCGTGGGACCCTAAAATCACCCAAAATCACCCTCCCCATCCCCTCACACCCCAAAATCCCCGTCCCTCACGCCCCAAAATCCCCGTCCCTCACAACCCAAAATCACCCTCCCCGTCCCCTCACACCCCAAAATTGCCCTCTCACACCTCAAAATCGCCCTCCCACACCCCAAAATCGCCCTCCCATGCTCCAAAATCTCCCTCCCCATCCCCTCACACCCCAAAATCGCCCTGCCACACCCCAAAATCACCTTCCCACACCTCAAAATCGCCCTCCTTGTTCCCCTCACACCCCAAAATCACTGTCCCACACCCCAAAATCACCGTTCCCACACCCCAAAATCGCCCTCCCACACCCCAAAATCGCCGTTCCCACACCCCAAAATCGCCGTTCCCACACCCCAAAATCACCCTCCCCACACCCCAAAATTGCTGTCCCACACCCCAAAATCACCCTCCCACACCCCAAAATCGCCCTCCTTGTTCCCCTCACACCCCAAAATTGCCCTCCCACACCCCAAAATCACCTTCCCACACCCCAGAATCTCCCTCCTCATCCTCTCGGGGACCCCACCTGTGGCAGGCGCCGGTCGGAGCCGCGCAGCCGGGCCAGGCAGCGCGTCAGGAAGTGCCGGACCTGGGCGCGCTCGGCGCCGCTCAGCAGCTCCAGGGAGCCCAGGGCGGCCGCCTGCTCCTCGCAGCGGCCACGGGAGAAGGTGAAGGTGACGGCCGGGAGCAGCTCCCGCTCACGGAGGGTCTGCAGGAGGGACAGCCAGACACCACGCTCCTGGGGGGAGAGAAGGGTCAGGGGGACCCCCAAACTGCCCCATGGGACCCCCAAACTGCCCCATGGGACCCCCAAACTGCCCCTTGGGACCCACAAACAGCCCCCAGCCCCATGGAGGGTCTGCAGGAGGGACAGCCACACCCCACACTCCTGGGGGGAGAGAACAGGGTCAGTGGGACCCCCAAACTGCCCCTTGGGACCCCCAAACTGCCCCCAGCCCCATGGGACCCCCAGTACCCATCCAGGGTTGGGGGTTTGGGGTCACTGGGACCCCCTGGGACCCCCAGTACCTGCCCAGGGTTGGGGGTTTGGGGTCACTGGGACCCCCTGGGACCCCCTGGGACCCCCAGTACCTGCCCAGGGTTGGGGGTTTGGGGTCACTGGGACCCCCTGGGACCCCCAGTACCTGCCCAGGGTTGGGGGTTTGGGGTCACTGGGACCCCCTGGGACCCCCAGTACCTGCCCAGGGTTGGGGGCTCCCATGGTGGGCTGCCGTGCCCCGAAGCTCTGCGCGTGTTTGCTGCTCTGCTCCTTCTTGGCCTCCACCGCCGCGTAGTACCTGGGACAGGGGAGGGGCAGGTTTGGGACAGGTTTGGGGCAGAATTGGGTCAGAATTGGGGCAGAATTGGGTCAGAATTGGGTCAGAATTGGGGCAGAATTAGGTCAGAATTGGGGCAGAATTGGGGCAGAATTGGGGCAGAATTGGGTCAGGTTTGGGTCAGATTTGGGTCAGCTTTGGGTCAGCTTTGGGTCAGCTTTGGGTCAGGTTTTGGGTCTGATTTGGGTCAGGTTTGGGTCTGATTTGGGTCAGGTTTTGGGTCAGGTTTGGGTCAGGTTTGGGTCAGGTTTGGGGTCAGGTTTGGGGTCAGGTTTGGGGTCAGGTTTGGGTCAGAGTTTGGAGCAGGTTTTGGGGCAGGTTTTTGGGGCAGGTTTTGGGGCAGGTTCAGGGCAGGTTTTGGGTCAGATTTTGAGTTAGATTTGGGTCAGGTTTTGGGTCAGGTTTGGATCAGATTTGGGTCAGAATTGGGCAGGTTTTGGGTCAGGTTTGGGTCAGGTTTGGGTCAGAATTGGGCAGGTTTTGGGTCAGGTTTTGGGTCTGATTTGGGTCAGGTTTGTGTCAGGTTTGGGTCAGATTTAGGCAGAGATTTTGGGGCAGATTTGGGTCAGGTTTTTGGGGCAGGATTTGGGGTCAGTTTAGGGTCAGGTTTGGGTCAGATTTGGGTCAGAATTGGGCAGGTTTTGGGTCAGATTTGGGGCAGATTTGTGTCAGGTTTTGGGCAGGATTTGGGTCAGATTTTGGGTCAGATTTAGGCAGTTTCAGGTCAGGTTTGTGTCAGGTTTCAGGTCAGATTTTGGGTCAGATTTAGGCAGTTTCAGCTCAGATTTGGGTCAGGTTTTGGGGTCAGATTTTGGGTCAGTTTCAGGTCAGGTTTGTGTCAGGTTTTGGGTCACATTTAGGCAGGATTTGGGTCAGATTCAGGCAGTTTCAGCTCAGATCTGTATCAGATTTTGGGGGTCTCACCCCTGGGTGCTGAAGGCCCCCCCGGGCCCAGCAGCTGGAACAGCTGGTGCCGGTTCCGGGCGCTGTTCCCGGTGAACAGGAAATGCTCCAGCGGCACCGGGCGGCGCGGGGTGCTCAGAACACGGACACAGCGACGCTTGGTGCGACTGACGGGGTGAGAGACACCCTGAGAGACCCCCAGGGACCCCCAAACCACCCCTGGGACCCCCCAAAACCTCCCCAGGGACCCCCAGAGACCCCAGGGACCCCCAAAACCCCCCAGGACCCCCCAAACCCCCCTGAGAACCCCCATAAACCCCTCAGAGATCACTAAAGCCCCTCCAAGATCCCCCAAAGCCCCCAGATCCCCCCCATGTCCCTCTCAGAGACCCCCAAAGATCCTCAGGACCTCCCCTAAACCCCCCCAGGATCCCCAAACCCCCCTGAGAAGCCCCCAAACCCCCTGAGGACCCCCCAAAATCCCCCGAGAACCCCCCAAAGCCCTCTCAGGACACCCCAAACTCCTCCAAGACCCCCTCAAACCCCCTGAGGACCCCCCAAACCCCCCGGGGATTCCCCAAAGCCCCCCCAGGACCCCTCAGGACCCCCCAAAGCCCCCCCAGGGCTCCCCAAAGCCCCCCCAGGACCCCTCCAAAGCCCCCCAAAGCCCCCCAAAGCCCCCCAGAGCCCCCCAGAGCCCCCAGCCCCACCTCATCGTCACTGACGCAGTGAACCTCGTCGAAGATCACCCACTCCAGGTCCCGGATGGCGTCGGAGCCGTTGGACAGCATCGACCTGGGGGGGAGGAAATGGGGCTGGGGGGGGTCCTGGGGGTCCTGAACCCCTCCCCAGGACCCCTCAGGACCCCCCAAAGCCCCCCCAGGACCCCCCAGGACCCCTCCCCAGCTGAGGATCTCGGTGCTCATCACCAGCCACGCAGCCTCGGGGCGCAGCCGCACGTCCCCCGTCAGCAGCCCCACGTCCCCGAAGGTGTCGCGGAAATCCTGAAACTTCTGCTTGGACAAAGCCTTGATGGGGGAGGTGTAGATGGACCTGGGGGGACACGGGGGGGTCACCCCAAAAAAACTGGGGGGCTTTGGGGTCCCCTCAACGGTTTTGGGGTCCCTGGGGCAGTTTTGGGGTCCCTGGGGCAGTTTTAGGGACCCCCAGCCCAATTATAGGGACCCCCAGCCCAATTTTGGGACCCCCAGCCCCATTTTGGGGTCCCCCAGCCCCATTTTGGGGTCCCCCAGCCCCATTTTGGGACCCCCAGCCCCATTTTGGGGACCCCCAGCCCCATTTTGGGGTCTCACCGTGTCATGTGGCGCCGGGCCAGCCCCATGGCGTACTCGGCCAGCGCGGTTTTGCCGGCCGAGGTGTGAGCGGCCACCAGCAGCAGTGACGGCGCTCCAGGCACAGCCGCGCGCTGCTGGAACGGATCCGGCTTGAACGGCCACTGGGGAGGGGGAAACGGGTCTGGGGGTCACTCTGAGCACCCCAAAAACCCCAAAAACCACCCCAAAAACCCCCAAACCAACCCCAAGAACCCCCAAAACCACCCCAAGACCCCCCAAATCTCCCCCAAGCCCCCTCAAGACCCCCCAGGGCCCCCCCAGGACCCCCCAAATCCCCCCAGGACCCCCGAAATCCCCCCCAAGACCCCCCAAATCCCCCCCAAATCCCCCCCAGGACCCCCCAAATCCCCCCCAAATCCCCCCCAGGACCCCCCAAATCCCACCCTGTGGGCGGGGTCCGGCAGCAGCTCCTCAAACCCCTCCACGGGGGTGGCGGCGTCGGGGGAGGAAAAAACCTCAAAACCTCCTCGGGGGGCTCTGGGGGGGGCACTGGGGGAGGAGACCCCTCCCCATTCTGCTGCTGAGGGGGGTGGGAATGTGGGGAGGGGTCTCTGAACCCCCCCCCAAGCCCCCTCCCCACATTTCCCACCTGCCCCAGCAGCTCCTCCAGGCTGTCCGAGCGCCGCGGGGGGGTCGGGGGGGGCGCAGACCCCTCCCCAATTCCTCCCGGGGGGGGTGGGGGAGACCCCCGGGCTGGGCCGGGACCCCCCCCCAGCTCCAGGGGCTCGACGGTCTCCAGGAGCCCCGACAGGGACAGAGACCCCCCCGAGGCTGGAAATGAGGAGGGGGCGTTTGTGGGGGGGTGTGGGGGGGGTGAAACGACCCCGAGACCCCCAAATCTACCCCCCCAGAGAGGATAAAAACCCCCAGGGACCCCCCCAGACCCAAAAGACACCCCCAAAAGACCCCCAGACCCCAAATCTCCCCTAAAAGCCCCCCCAAACCCCCCCCAAAACTCCCCCAGACCCCAAATCCCCCCCAAACTCCCCCCAAAGACCCCCAAGACCCCAAAGACCCCTCCCCAAAACCCCCCAGATCCCAAAGACCCCTCCCCAAAACCCCCCAGATCCCAAAACCCCCCCAACACCCACTCAAAGCCCCCCAAGACCCCTCCCCAAAATCCCCCAGACCCCCTCAAAGTCCCCCCAGACACCAAAATCCCTCCAAAAAAACCCCCAGACCACAAAGCCCCCTCAAAAAGACCCCCCAAAAATCCCCCAAACCCCAACCCAAAACCCCCCAAAACTCCCCCAGACCCCAAATACCCCTCAAAGCCCCCCCAGAGCCCAAAGCTCCCTCTCCAAATCCCCCCCAGACCCCTCCCCTACCTCGGAACTGGAACTGCACCCCCCGTTTCATCCCGTGGGGGGTCGTCAGCAGCTCTGGGGGGGGAGGGGAGCGGGTGAGACCCCCCCCAGAACCCCAAAAATGAGGGGGAGGGGCTCCCCAGGGTGGGGGAGGGGCTCCCCGGAATTTGGGGAGGGGTCTCAGGAATTTGGGGAGGGGTCTCTGAAATTTGGGGAGGGGTCTCTAAAGTTTGGGGAGGGGTCTCCAAGAATTTGGGGAGGGGTCTCAGGAATTTGGGGGGGTCTCAGGAATTTGGGGAGGGGTCTCAGGAATTTGGGGGGTCTCAGGAATTTGGGGAGGGGTCTGTGGAATTTGGGGAGAGGTCTGTGGAATTTGGGGAGGGGTCTCTGGAATTTGGGGAAAGTCTCAGGAATTTGGGGAGGGGTCTCAGGAATTTGGGGAGGGGTCCCAGGAATTTGGGGTGGGTCTCAGGAATTTGGGGAGGGGACTCAGGAATTTGGGGAAGATCTCAGGGATTTGGGGAGGGGTCTCAGGAATTTGGGGAGGGGTCTCAGGAATTTGGGGGGGTCTCAGGAATTTGGGGAGGGGTCTCTGGAATTTGGGGAGGGGTCTCCAAGAATTTGGGGAGGGGTCTGTGGAATTTGGGGAGGGTCTCAGGAATTTGGGGAGGGGTCTGTGGAATTTGGGGAGGGGTCTCAGGAATTTGGGGAGGGGTCTGTGGAATTTGGGGAGGGGTCTCTGGAATTTGGGGGGGGTCTCTGGAATTTGGGGAGGGGTCTCTGGAATTTGGGGGGGTCTCAGGAATTTGGGGAGGGGTCTCTGGAATTTGGGGAGGGGTGTTTGCAATTTGGGGAAGGGTCTCAGGAATTTGGGGAGGGGTCTCTGGAATTTGGGGAGGGGTCTCTGGAATTTGGGGGGGTCTCTGGAATTTGGGGAGGGGTCTCTGGAATTTGGGGAAAGGTCTCAGGAATTTAGGGAGGGGTCTCCAGGAATTTGGGGAGGGTCTCAGGAATTTGGGGAGGGGTCTCAGGAATTTCGGGAGGGGTCTCCAAGAATTTGGGGAGGGGTCTGTGGAATTTAGGGAGGGGTCTGGGGAATTTGGGGAGGGGTCTGTGGAATTTGGGGAGGGGTCTCTGGAATTTGGGGAGGGGTCTCTGGAATTTGGGGAGGGGTCTCTGGAATTTGGGGAGGGGTCTCAGGAATTTGGGGAAAGTCTCAGGAATTTGGGGAGGGGTCTCAGGAATTTGGGGAGGGGTCTCAGGAATTTGGGGAGGGGTCTCTGGAATTTGGGGGGGTCTGTGGAATTTGGGGAGGGGTCTCAGGAATTTGGGGAGGGGTCTCTGGAATTTGGGGAGGGGTCTCAGGAATTTGGGGAGGGGTCTGTGGAATTTGGGGAGGGGTCTCAGGAATTTGGGGAGGGGTCTCTGGAATTTGGGGAAGGGTCTCAGGAATTTGGGGAGGGGTCTCCAGGAATTTGGGGAGGGGTCTCCAGGAATTTTGGGAGGGGTCTCTGGAATTTGGGGAGGGGTCTGTGGAATTTGGGGAGGGGTCTCTGGAATTTTGGGAGGGTCTCTGGAATTTGGGGGGGTTTCAGGAATTTGGGGAGGGGTCTCAGGAATTTGGGGAGGGGTCTGTGGAAGTTGGGGAGGGATCTCAGGAATTTGGGGAGGGGTCTCAGGAATTTGGGGAGGGGTCTGTGGAATTTGGGGGGGTCTCAGGAATTTGGGGAGGGGTCTGTGGAATTTGGGGAGGGGTCTCCAAGAATTTGGGGAGGGGTCTGTGGAAGTTGGGGAGGGTCTCAAGAATTTGGGGAGGGGTCTCAGGAATTTGGGGAGGGGTCTCCAGGAATTTGGGGAGGGTTTCAAGAATTTGGGGAGGGGTCTCTGGAATTTGGGGAGGGGTCTCCGGAATTTGGGGTGGGGTCTCCGGAATATGGGGGGGTCTCAGGAATTTGGGGAGGGGTCTCTGGAATTTGAGGAGGGGTCTCAGGAATTTGGGGAGGGGTCTGTGGAATTTGGGGAGGGGTCTGTGGAATTTGGGGAGGGGTCTCAGGAATTTGGGGAAGGGTCTCTGGAATTTGGGGAGGGGTCTCTGGAATTTTGGGGGGGGTCTCTGGAATTTGGGGAGGGGTCTCAGGAACTTGGGGAGGGGTCTCAGGAATTTGGGGAGGGGTGTTTGCAATTTGGGGAAGGGTCTCAGGAATTTGGGGAGGGGTCTCTGGAATTTAGGGAGGGGTCTCAGGAATTTGGGGAGGGGTCTCTGGAATTTGGGGGGGTCTCAGGAATTTGGGGAGGGGTCTCAGGAATTTGGGGAGGGGTCTGTAAAGTTTGGGGAGGGGTCTCAGGAATTTGGGGAGGGGTCTGTGGAATTTGGGGAGGGGTCTCAGGAATTTGGGGAGGGTCTCTTGGAATTTGGGGAGGGGTCTCAGGAATTTGGGGAGGGGTCTCAGGAATTTGGGGTGGGGTCTCAGGAATTTGGGGAGGGGTCTCAGGAATTTGGGGAGTGGTCTCTGGAATTTGGGGAGGGGTCTCCAAGAATTTGGGGAGGGGTCTCCAAGAATTTGGGGAGGGGTCTGTGGAATTTGGGGAGGGTCTCAGGAATTTGGGGAGGGGTCTGTGGAATTTGGGGAGGGGTCTCAGGAATTTGGGGAGGGGTCTCAGGAATTTGGGGAGGGGTCTCCAAGAATTTGGGGAGGGGTCTGTGGAATTTGGGGAGGGCTCTCTGCAATTTGGGGAGGGGTCTCAGGAATTTGGGGAGGGGTCTCAGGAATTTAGGGAGGGGTCTGTGGAATTTGGGGAGGGTCTCAGGAATTTGGGGAGGGATCCCAGGAATTTGGGGAGGGGTCTCTGGAATTTGGGGAGGGGTCTCAGGAATTTGGGGAGGGGTCTGTGGAATTTGGGGAGGGTCTCAGGAATTTGGGGAGGGGTCTCTGGAATTTGGGGAGGGGTCTCTGGAATTTGGGGAGGGGTCTCAGGAATTTGGGGTGGGGTCCCAGGAATTTGGGGAGGGGTCTCAGGAATTTGGGGTGGGGTCCCAGGAATTTGGGGAGGGGTCTCAGGAATTTGGGGAGGGGTCTCTGGAATTTGGGGAGGGGTCTCAGGGATTTGGGCAGGGGTCTCAGGAACTTGGGGAGGGGTCTCTGGAATTTGGGGAGGGGTCTCTGGAATTTGGGGAGGGGTCTCAGGAATTTGGGGAGGGGTCCCAGGAATTTGGGGAGCGGTCTCAGGAAATTGGGGGGGTCTCAGGAATTTGGGGAGGGGTCTCAGGAATTTGGGGAGGGGTCTCTGGAATTTTGGGAGGGGTCTGTGGAATTTGGGGAAGGGTCTGTGGAATTTGGGGAGGGGACTCAGGAATTTGTGGAGGGGTTTCAGGAATTTGGGGAGGGGTCTGTGGAATTTGGGGAGGGGTCTCAGGAATTTGGGGAGGGGTCTCAGGAACTTGGGGAGGGGTCTCTGGAATTTGGGGAGGGGTCTGTGGAATTTGGGGAGGGGTCTCAGGAATTTGGGGAGGGGTCTCAGGAATTTGGGGAGGGGTCCCCAAGAATTTGGGGAGGGGTCTGTGGAATTTGGGGAGGGTCTCAGGAATTTGGGGAGGGAACCCAGGAATTTGGGGAGGGGTCTCAGGAACTTGGGGAGGGGTCTCTGGAATTTGGGGAGGGGTCTGTGGAATTTGGGGAGGGGTCTCTGGAATTTGGGGAGGGGTCTCAGGAATTTGGGGAGGGGTCTCTGGAATTTGGGGAGGGTCTCAGGAATTTGGGGAGGGGTCTGTGGAATTTGGGGGGTCTCTGGAATTTGGGGAGGGGTCTCAGGAATTTGGGGAGGGGTCTCAGGAATTTGGGGAGGGGTCTCTGGAATTTGGGGAGGGGTCTCTGCAATTTGGGGAGGGGTCTCAGGAATTTGGGGAGGGGTCTCGGATTTGGGGAGGGGTCTCAGGAATTTGGGGAGGGGTCTCTGGAATTTGGGGAGGGGTCTGTGGAATTTGGGGAGGGTCTCAGGAATTTGGGGAGGGGTCTCTGGAATTTGGGGAGGGGTCTCTGGAATTTGGGGAGGGGTCTCAAGAATTTGGGGAGGGTCTCCAGGAATTTGGGGAGGGGTCTCAGGAATTTGGGGTGGGGTCTCAGGAATTTGGGGTGGGGTCCCAAGAAATTTGGGGAGGGGTCTCTGGAATTTGGGGAGGGGTCCGTGGAAGTTGGGGAGGGGTCTCAGGAATTTGGGGTGGGGTCCCAGGAATTTGGGGAGGGGTCTCTGGAATTTGGGGAGGGGTCTGTGGAATTTGGGGAGGGTCGCAGGAATTTGGGGAGGGTCTCAGGAATTTGGGGAGGGGTCTCAGGAATTTGGGGGGGTCTCTGGAATTTGGGGAGGGGTCTGTGGAACTTGGGGAGGGTCTCAGGAATTTGGGGAGGGGTCTGTGGAATTTGGGGAGCGGTCTCAGGAAATTGGGGGGGAAAGTCTCAGGAATTTGGGGAGGGGTCTCAGGAATTTGGGGAGGGGTCTCTGGAATTTGGGGAGGGGTCTCTGGAATTTGGGGAGGGGTCTCAGGAATTTGGGGAGGGGTCTCCAAGAATTTGGGGAGGAGTCTGTGGAATTTGGGGAGGGTCTCAGGAATTTGGGGAGGGGTCCCAGGAATTTGGGGAGCGGTCTCAGGAAATTTGGGGAGGGGTCTCTGGAATTTGGGGAGGTGTCTCTGGAATTTGGGGAGGGGTCTCAGGAATTTGGGGAGGGGTCTCAGGAATTTGGGGAGGGGTCTCTGGAATTTGGGGAGGGGTCTCCAAGAATTTGGGGAGGGGACTCAGGAATTTGGGGAGGGGTCTGTGGAATTTGGGGAGGGGTCTCAGGAATTTGGGGAGGGGTCTCTGGAATTTGGGGGGGGTCTCAGGAATTTGGGGAGGGGTCCCAGGAATTTGGGGAGGGGTCTCTGGAATTTGGGGGGTCTGTGGAATTTGGGGAGGGGTCTCCAAGAATTTGGGGAGGGGTCTGTGGAATTTGGGGAGGGTCTCTGGAATTTGGGGAGGGGTCTGTGGAATTTGGGGAGGGGTCTCAGGAATTTGGGGAGGGGTCTGTGGAATTTGGGGAGGGGTCTCTGGAATTTGGGGAGGGGTCTCTGGAATTTGGGGAGGGTCTCAGGAATTTGGGGAGGGTCTCAGGAATTTGGGGAGGGGTCTGTGGAATTTAGGGAAGGGTCTCTGGAATTTGGGGAGGGGTC
Source organism: Poecile atricapillus (assembly GCF_030490865.1). Lineage (NCBI taxonomy): Eukaryota > Metazoa > Chordata > Aves > Passeriformes > Paridae > Poecile > Poecile atricapillus. The sequence goes on from NC_081251.1 coordinate 116,708,017, forward strand.
TCAGGAATTTGGGGAGGGGTCCCAGGAATTTGGGGAGGGGTCTCTGGAATTTGGGGGGGTCTCAGGAATTTGTGGAGGGGTTTCAGGAATTTGGGGAGGGGTCTGTGGAATTTGGGGAGGGTCTCAGGAATTTGGGGTGGGGTACCAGGAATTTGGGGAGGGGTCTCAGGAATTTGGGGAGGGGTCCCAGGAATTTGGGGAGGGGTCTCAGGAATTTGGGGAGGGGTCTCTGGAATTTGGGGAGGGGTCTCTGGAATTTGGGGAGGGGTCTCAGGAATTTGGGGTGGGGTCTCCGGAATTTGGGGGAGTCTCAGGAATTTGGGGAGGGGTCTCAGGAATTTGGGGAGGGGTCTCTGGAATTTGGGGAGCGTCGCTGGCATTTCGGGGGATCTCAGGAATTTGGGGAGGGGTCTCCAAAAATTTGGGGAGGGGTCTCCAAGAATTTGGGGAGGGGTCTGTGGAATTTGGGGAAGGGTCTCTGGAATTTGGGGAGAGGTCTCTGGAATTTGGGGAGGGGTCTCAGGGATTTGGGGAGGGGTCTCAGGAATTTGGGGAGGGGTCTCTGGAATTTGGGGAGGGGACTCTGGAATTTGGGGAGGGGTCTCTGGAATTTGGGGAGGGGTCTCAGGGACTTGGGGAGGGGTCTCAGGAATTTGGGGAGGGGTCTGTGGAATTTGGGGAGGGGTCTCAGGAATTTGGGGAGGGGTCTCTGGAATTTGGGGAGCGTCACTGGCATTTGGGGGGATCTCAGGAATTTGGGGAGGGGTCTCAAGAATTTGGGGAGGGGTCTCCAAGAATTTGGGGAGGGGTCTCCAAGAATTTGGGGAGGGGTCTGTGGAATTTGGGGAGGGGTCTGTGGAATTTGGGGAGGGGTCTCAGGGATTTGGGGAGGGGTCTGTGGAATTTGGGGAGGGTCTCTGGAATTTGGGGCGGGGTCTCAGGAATTTGGGGAGGGTCTCAAGAATTTGGGGAGGGGTCTCTGGAATTTGGGGAGGGTCTCAGGAATTTGGGGAGGGGTCTGTGGAATTTAGGGAAGGGTCTCTGGAATTTGGGGAGGGGTCTCTGGAATTTGGGGAGGGTCTCAGGAATTTGGGGAGGGGTCCCAGGAATTTGGGGAGGGGTCTCTGGAATTTGGGGGGGTCTCAGGAATTTGTGGAGGGGTTTCAGGAATTTGGGGAGGGGTCTATGGAATTTGGGGAGGGGTCTGTGGAATTTGGGGAGGGGTCCCAGGAATTTGGGGGGGTCTCAGGAATTTGGGGAGGGTCTCAGGAATTTGGGGAGGGGTCTCTGGAATTTGGGGAGGGGTCTCTGGAATTTGGGGAGGGGTCTCAGGGATTTGGGGAGGGATCTCAGGAATTTGGGGAGGGGTCTCCAAGAATTTGGGGAGGGGTCTGTGGAATTTGGGGAGGGGTCTCTGCAATTTGGGGAGGGGTCTCAGGAATTTGGGGAGGGGTCTCCAAGAATTTGGGGAGGGGTCTGTGGAATTTGAAGAGGGTCTCAGGAATTTGGGGAGGGGTCTGTGGAATTTGGGGAGGGGTCTCTGGAATTTGGGGAGGGGTCTCAGGAATTTGGGGAGGGTTCTCTGGAATTTGGGGAGGGGTCTCAGGAATTTGGGGAGGGGTCTGTGGAATTTGGGGGGTCCCTGGAATTTGGGGAGGGGTCTCAGGAATTTGGGGAGGGGTCTCAGGAATTTGGGGAGGGGTCTCTGGAATTTGGGGAGGGGTCTCAGGAATTTGGGGAGGGGTCTCGGATTTGGGGAGGGGTCTCAGGAACTTGGGGAGAAGTCTCTGGAATTTGGGGAGGGGTCTCAGGAATTTGGGGAGGGGTCTGTGGAATTTGGGGAGGGTCTCAGGAATTTGGGGAGGGGTCTCTGGAATTTGGGGAGGGGTCTCTGGAATTTGGGGAGGGGTCTCAAGAATTTGGGGAGGGTCTCCAGGAATTTGGGGAGGGGTCCGTGGAAGTTGGGGAGGGGTCTCAGGAATTTGGGGTGGGGTCCCAGGAATTTGGGGAGGGGTCTCTGGAATTTGGGGAGGGGTCTCTGGAATTTGGGGAGGGTCGCAGGAATTTGGGGAGGGTCTCAGGAATTTGGGGAGGGGTCTCAGGAATTTGGGGAGGGGTCTCAGGAATTTGGGGGGGTCTCTGGAATTTGGGGAGGGGTCTGTGGAACTTGGGGAGGGTCTCAGGAATTCGGGGAGGGGTCTGTGGAATTTGGGGAGCGGTCTCAGGAATTTGGGGAGGGGTCTCAGGAATTTGGGGAGCGGTCTCAGGAAATTGGGGGGGTCTTAGGAATTTGGGGAGGGGTCTCTGGAATTTTGGGGAGGGGTCTGTGGAATTTGGGGGGATCTCTGGAATTTGGGGAGGGGTCTCAGGAATTTGGGGGGATCTCTGGAATTTGGGGAGGGGTCTCTGGAATTTGGGGGGATCTCTGGAATTTGGGGAGGGGTCTCAGGAATTTGGGGTGGGTCTCAGGAATTTGGGGAGAGGTCTCAGGAATTTCGGGAGGGGACTCTGGAATTTGGGGAGGGGACTCAGGAATTTGGGGAAGATCTCAGGGATTTGGGGAGGGGTCTCAGGAATTTGGGGAGGGGTCTCAGGAATTTGGGGGGGTCTCAGGAATTTGGGGAGGGGTCTCAGGAATTTGGGGAGGGGTCTCTGGAATTTGGGGAGGGGTCTCCAAGAATTTGGGGAGGGGTCTGTGGAATTTGGGGAGGGTCTCAGGAATTTGGGGAGGGGTCTGTGGAATTTGGGGAGGGGTCTCAGGAATTTGGGGAGGGGTCTGTGGAATTTGGGGAGGGGTCTCTGGAATTTGGGGGGTCTCTGGAATTTGGGGAGGGGTCTCTGGAATTTGGGGGGGTCTCAGGAATTTGGGGAGGGGTCTCAGGAATTTGGGGAGGGGTCTCTGGAATTTGGGGAGGGGTGTTTGCAATTTGGGGAAGGGTCTCAGGAATTTGGGGAGGGGTCTCTGGAATTTGGGGAGGGGTCTCTGGAATTTGGGGGGGTCTCTGGAATTTGGGGAGGGGTCTCTGGAATTTGGGGAAAGGTCTCAGGAATTTAGGGAGGGGTCTCCAGGAATTTGGGGAGGGTCTCAGGAATTTGGGGAGGGGTCTCAGGAATTTCGGGAGGGGTCTCCAAGAATTTGGGGAGGGGTCTGTGGAATTTAGGGAGGGGTCTGGGGAATTTGGGGAGGGGTCTGTGGAATTTGGGGAGGGGTCTCTGGAATTTGGGGAGGGGTCTCTGGAATTTGGGGAGGGGTCTCTGGAATTTGGGGGGGTCTGTGGAATTTGGGGAGGGGTCTCAGGAATTTGGGGAAAGTCTCAGGAATTTGGGGAGGGGTCTCAGGAATTTGGGGAGGGGTCTCAGGAATTTGGGGAGGGGTCTCTGGAATTTGGGGGGGTCTGTGGAATTTGGGGAGGGGTCTCAGGAATTTGGGGAGGGGTCTCTGGAATTTGGGGAGGGGTCTCAGGAATTTGGGGAGGGGTCTGTGGAATTTGGGGAGGGGTCTCAGGAATTTGGGGAGGGGTCTCTGGAATTTGGGGAAGGGTCTCAGGAATTTGGGGAGGGGTCTCTGGAATTTGGGGAGGGGTCTCCAGGAATTTTGGGAGGGGTCTCTGGAATTTGGGGAGGGGTCTGTGGAATTTGGGGAGGGGTCTCTGGAATTTTGGGAGGGTCTCTGGAATTTGGGGGGGTTTCAGGAATTTGGGGAGGGGTCTCAGGAATTTGGTGAGGGGTCTGTGGAAGTTGGGGAGGGATCTCAGGAATTTGGGGAGGGGTCTCAGGAATTTGGGGAGGGGTCTGTGGAATTTGGGGGGGTCTCAGGAATTTGGGGAGGGGTCTGTGGAATTTGGGGAGGGGTCTCCAAGAATTTGGGGAGGGGTCTGTGGAAGTTGGGGAGGGTCTCAGGAATTTGGGGAGGGGTCTCCAGGAATTTGGGGAGGGTTTCAAGAATTTGGGGAGGGGTCTCTGGAATTTGGGGAGTGGTCTCCGGAATATGGGGGGGTCTCAGGAATTTGGGGAGGGGTCTCTGGAATTTGAGGAGGGGTCTCAGGAATTTGGGGAGGGGTCTGTGGAATTTGGGGAGGGGTCTGTGGAATTTTGGGAGGGGTCTCAGGAATTTGGGGAGGGGTCTCAGGAATTTCAGGAGGGGACTCTGGAATTTGGGGAAGATCTCAGGGATTTGGGGAGGGGTCTCAGGAATTTGGGGGGGTCTCAGGAATTTGGGGAGGGGTCTCAGGAATTTGGGGAGGGGTCTCTGGAATTTGGGGAGGGTCTCAGGAATTTGGGGAGGGGTCTGTGGAATTTGGGGAGGGGTCTCAGGAATTTGGGGAGGGGTCTCAGGAATTTGGGGAGGGGTCTCTGGAATTTTGGGGGGGGTCTCTGGAATTTGGGGAGGGGTCTCAGGAACTTGGGGAGGGGTCTCAGGAATTTGGGGAGGGGTGTTTGCAATTTGGGGAAGGGTCTCAGGAATTTGGGGAGGGGTCTCTGGAATTTAGGGAGGGGTCTCAGGAATTTGGGGAGGGGTCTCTGGAATTTGGGGGGGTTTCAGGAATTTGGGGAGGGGTCTCAGGAATTTGGGGAGGGGTCTGTAAAGTTTGGGGAGGGGTCTCAGGAATTTGGGGAGGGGTCTGTGGAATTTGGGGAGGGGTCTCAGGAATTTGGGGAGGGGTCTCAGGAATTTGGGGAGGGGTCTCAGGAATTTGGGGTGGGGTCTCAGGAATTTGGGGAGGGGTCTCAGGAATTTGGGGAGTGGTCTCTGGAATTTGGGGAGGGGTCTCCAAGAATTTGGGGAGGGGTCTCCAAGAATTTGGGGAGGGGTCTGTGGAATTTGGGGAGGGTCTCAGGAATTTGGGGAGGGGTCTGTGGAATTTGGGGAGGGGTCTCAGGAATTTGGGGAGGGGTCTCAGGAATTTGGGGAGGGATCTCAGGAATTTGGGGAGGGGTCTCCAAGAATTTGGGGAGGGGTCTCAGGAATTTAGGGAGGGGTCGGTGGAATTTGGGGAGGGTCTCAGGAATTTGGGGAGGGATCCCAGGAATTTGGGGAGGGGTCTCTGGAATTTGGGGAGGGGTCTCAGGAATTTGGGGAGGGGTCTGTGGAATTTGGGGAGGGTCTCAGGAATTTGGGGAGGGGTCTCTGGAATTTGGGGAGGGGTCTCTGGAATTTGGGGAGGGGTCTCAGGAATTTGGGGTGGGGTCCCAGGAATTTGGGGAGGGGTCTCAGGAATTTGGGGTGGGGTCCCAGGAATTTGGGGAGGGGTCTCAGGAATTTGGGGAGGGGTCTCTGGAATTTGGGGAGGGGTCTCAGGAATTTGGGGTGGGGTCTCCGGAATTTGGGGGAGTCTCAGGAATTTGGGGAGGGGTCTCTGGAATTTGGGGAGCGTCGCTGGCATTTCGGGGGATCTCAGGAATTTGGGGAGGGGTCTCCAAAAATTTGGGGAGGGGTCTCCAAGAATTTGGGGAGGGGTCTGTGGAATTTGGGGAAGGGTCTCTGGAATTTGGGGAGAGGTCTCTGGAATTTGGGGAGGGGTCTCAGGGATTTGGGGAGGGGTCTCAGGAATTTGGGGAGGGGTCTCTGGAATTTGGGGAGGGGTCTCAGGGACTTGGGGAGGGGTCTCAGGAATTTGGGGAGGGGTCTGTGGAATTTGGGGAGGGGTCTCAGGAATTTGGGGAGGGGTCTCTGGAATTTGGGGAGGGGTCTCTGGAATTTGGGGAGGGGTCTCAGGAATTTGGGGAGGGGTCTCTGGAATTTTGGGGAGGGTCTCTGGAATTTGGGGAGGGGTCTCTGGAATTTGGGGAGGGGTCTCAGGGATTTGGGCAGGGGTCTCAGGAACTTGGGGAGGGGTCTCTGGAATTTGGGGAGGGGTCTCTGGAATTTGGGGAGGGGTCTCTGGAATTTGGGGGGGTCTGTGGAATTTGGGGAGGGGTCTCAGGAATTTGGGGAAAGTCTCAGGAATTTGGGGAGGGGTCTCAGGAATTTGGGGAGGGGTCTCAGGAATTTGGGGAGGGGTCTGTGGAATTTGGGGAGGGGTCTGTGGAATTTGGGGAGGGGTCTCAGGAATTTGGGGAGGGGTCTCTGGAATTTGGGGAAGGGTCTCAGGAATTTGGGGAGGGGTCTCTGGAATTTGGGGAGGGGTCTCAGGAATTTGGGGAGGGGTCTGTGGAATTTGGGGAGGGGTCTCAGGAATTTGGGGAGGGGTCTCTGGAATTTGGGGAGGGGTCTCAGGAATTTGGGGAGGGGTCTGTGGAATTTGGGGAGGGGTCTCAGGAATTTGGGGAGGGGTCTCTGGAATTTGGGGAAGGGTCTCAGGAATTTGGGGAGGGGTCTCTGGAATTTGGGGAGGGGTCTGTGGAATTTGGGGAGGGGTCTCTGGAATTTTGGGAGGGTCTCTGGAATTTGGGGGGGTTTCAGGAATTTGGGGAGGGGTCTCAGGAATTTGGGGAGGGGTCTGTGGAAGTTGGGGAGGGATCTCAGGAATTTGGGGAGGGGTCTCAGGAATTTGGGGAGGGGTCTGTGGAAGTTGGGGAGGGATCTCAGGAATTTGGGGAGGGGTCTGTGGAATTTGGGGGGGTCTCAGGAATTTGGGGAGGGGTCTCCAAGAATTTGGGGAGGGGTCTGTGGAAGTTGGGGAGGGTCTCAAGAATTTGGGGAGGGGTCTCAGGAATTTTGGGGAGGGGTCTCCAGGAATTTGGGGAGGGTTTCAAGAATTTGGGGAGGGGTCTCTGGAATTTGGGGAGTGGTCTCCGGAATATGGGGGGGTCTCAGGAATTTGGGGAGGGGTCTCTGGAATTTGAGGAGGGGTCTCAGGAATTTGGGGAGGGGTCTGTGGAATTTGGGGAGGGGTCTGTGGAATTTTGGGAGGGGTCTCAGGAATTTGGGGAGGGGTCTCAGGAATTTCATGAGGGGACTCTGGAATTTGGGGAAGATCTCAGGGATTTGGGGAGGGGTCTCAGGAATTTGGGGGGGTCTCAGGAATTTGGGGAGGGGTCTCAGGAATTTGGGGAGGGGTCTCTGGAATTTGGGGAGGGTCTCAGGAATTTGGGGAGGGGTCTGTGGAATTTGGGGAGGGGTCTCAGGAATTTGGGGAAGGGTCTCTGGAATTTGGGGAGGGGTCTCTGGAATTTTGGGGGGGGTCTCTGGAATTTGGGGAGGGGTCTCAGGAACTTGGGGAGGGGTCTCAGGAATTTGGGGAGGGGTGTTTGCAATTTGGGGAAGGGTCTCAGGAATTTGGGGAGGGGTCTCTGGAATTTAGGGAGGGGTCTCAGGAATTTGGGGAGGGGTCTCTGGAATTTGGGGGGGTCTCAGGAATTTGGGGAGGGGTCTCAGGAATTTGGGGAGTGGTCTCTGGAATTTGGGGAGGGGTCTCCAAGAATTTGGGGAGGGGTCTCCAAGAATTTGGGGAGGGGTCTGTGGAATTTGGGGAGGGTCTCAGGAATTTGGGGAGGGGTCTGTGGAATTTGGGGAGGGGTCTCAGGAATTTGGGGAGGGGTCTCAGGAATTTGGGGAGGGATCTCAGGAATTTGGGGAGGGGTCTCCAAGAATTTGGGGAGGGGTCTGTGGAATTTGGGGAGGGCTCTCTGCAATTTGGGGAGGGGTCTCAGGAATTTGGGGAGGGGTCTCAGGAATTTAGGGAGGGGTCGGTGGAATTTGGGGAGGGTCTCAGGAATTTGGGGAGGGATCCCAGGAATTTGGGGAGGGGTCTCTGGAATTTGGGGAGGGGTCTCAGGAATTTGGGGAGGGGTCTGTGGAATTTGGGGAGGGTCTCAGGAATTTGGGGAGGGGTCTCTGGAATTTGGGGAGGGTCTCAGGAATTTGGGGAGGGGTCTGTGGAATTTGGAGGGTCTCTGGAATTTGGGGAGGGGTCTCAGGAATTTGGGGAGGGGTCTCAGGAATTTGGGGAGGGGTCTTAGGAATTTGGGGAGGGGTCTCTGCAATTTGGGGAGGGGTCTCAGGAATTTGGGGAGGGGTCTCGGATTTGGGGAGGGGTCTCAGGAATTTGGGGAGGGGTCTCTGGAATTTGGGGAGGGGTCTGTGGAATTTGGGGAGGGTCTCAGGAATTTGGGGAGGGGTCTCTGGAATTTGGGGAGGGGTCTCTGGAATTTGGGGAGGGGTCTCAAGAATTTGGGGAGGGTCTCCAGGAATTTGGGGAGGGTCTCAGGAATTTGTAGAGGGGTCTCAGGAATTTGGGGAGGGGTCTCAGGAATTTGGGGTGGGGTCCCAAGAAATTTGGGGAGGGGTCTCTGGAATTTGGGGAGGGGTCCGTGGAAGTTGGGGAGGGGTCTCAGGAATTTGGGGTGGGGTCCCAGGAATTTGGGGAGGGGTCTCTGGAATTTGGGGAGGGGTCTGTGGAATTTGGGGAGGGTCGCAGGAATTTGGGGAGGGTCTCAGGAATTTGGGGAGGGGTCTCAGGAATTTGGGGGGGTCTCTGGAATTTGGGGAGGGGTCTGTGGAACTTGGGGAGGGTCTCAGGAATTTGGGGAGGGGTCTGTGGAATTTGGGGAGCGGTCTCAGGAAATTGGGGGGGAAAGTCTCAGGAATTTGGGGAGGGGTCTCAGGAATTTGGGGAGGGGTCTCTGGAATTTGGGGAGGGGTCTCTGGAATTTGGGGAGGGGTCTCAGGAATTTGGGGAGGGGTCTCCAAGAATTTGGGGAGGAGTCTGTGGAATTTGGGGAGGGTCTCAGGAATTTGGGGAGGGGTCCCAGGAATTTGGGGAGCGGTCTCAGGAAATTTGGGGAGGGGTCTCTGGAATTTGGGGAGGTGTCTCTGGAATTTGGGGAGGGGTCTCAGGAATTTGGGGAGGGGTCTCAGGAATTTGGGGAGGGGTCTCTGGAATTTGGGGAGGGGTCTCCAAGAATTTGGGGAGGGGACTCAGGAATTTGGGGAGGGGTCTGTGGAATTTGGGGAGGGTCTCAGGAATTTGGGGAGGGGTCTCTGGAATTTGGGGGGGGTCTCAGGAATTTGGGGAGGGGTCCCAGGAATTTGGGGAGGGGTCTGTGGAATTTGGGGAGGGTCTCTGGAATTTGGGGGGTCTGTGGAATTTGGGGAGGGGTCTCCAAGAATTTGGGGAGGGGTCTGTGGAATTTGGGGAGGGTCTCAGGAATTTGGGGAGGGGTCTCAGGAATTTGGGGAGGGGTCTCTGGAATTTGGGGAGTGGTCTCAGGAATTCGGGGAGGGGTCTGTGGAATTTGGGGAGGGGTCTCTGGAATTTGGGGGGGTCTCTGGAATTTGGGGAGGGGTCTCAGGAATTTGGGGAGGGGTCTCAGGAATTTGGGGAGGGGTCTGTGGAATTTGGGGAGGGGTCTCAGGAATTTGGGGAGGGGTCTCTGGAATTTGGGGAGCGTCACTGGCATTTGGGGGGATTTCAGGAATTTGGGGAGGGGTCTCAAGAATTTGGGGAGGGGTCTCCAAGAATTTGGGGAGGGGTCTCCAAGAATTTGGGGAGGGGTCTGTGGAATTTGGGGAGGGTCTCTGGAATTTGGGGAGGGGTCTGTGGAATTTGGGGAGGGGTCTCAGGAATTTGGGGAGGGGTCTGTGGAATTTGGGGAGGGGTCTCTGGAATTTGGGGAGGGGTCTCTGGAATTTGGGGAGGGTCTCAGGAATTTGGGGAGGGTCTCAGGAATTTGGGGAGGGGTCTGTGGAATTTAGGGAAGGGTCTCTGGAATTTGGGGAGGGGTCTCAGGAATTTGGGGAGGGGTCCCAGGAATTTGGGGAGGGGTCTCTGGAATTTGGGGGGGTCTCAGGAATTTGTGGAGGGGTTTCAGGAATTTGGGGAGGGGTCTGTGGAATTTGGGGAGGGTCTCAGGAATTTGGGGTGGGGTACCAGGAATTTGGGGAGGGGTCTCAGGAATTTGGGGAGGGGTCTCTGGAATTTGGGGAGGGGTCTCTGGAATTTGGGGAGGGGTCTCTGGAATTTGGGGTGGGGTCTCCGGAATTTGGGGGAGTCTCAGGAATTTGGGGAGGGGTCTCAGGAATTTGGGGGGGTCTCAGGAATTTGGGGAGGGGTCTCAGGAATTTGGGGAGGGGTCTCCAAAAATTTGGGGAGGGGTCTCCAAGAATTTGGGGAGGGGTCTGTGGAATTTGGGGAAGGGTCTCTGGAATTTGGGGAGAGGTCTCTGGAATTTGGGGAGGGGTCTCAGGGATTTGGGGAGGGGTCTCAGGAATTTGGGGAGGGGTCTCTGGAATTTGGGGAGGGGACTCAGGAATTTGGGGAGGGGTCTCAAGAATTTGGGGAGGGGTCTCCAAGAATTTGGGGAGGGGTCTCCAAGAATTTGGGGAGGGGTCTGTGGAATTTGGGGAGGGGTCTGTGGAATTTGGGGAGGGGTCTGTGGAATTTGGGGAGGGGTCTCAGGGATTTGGGGAGGGGTCTGTGGAATTTGGGGAGGGTCTCTGGAATTTGGGGCGGGGTCTCAGGAATTTGGGGAGGGTCTCAAGAATTTGGGGAGGGGTCTCTGGAATTTGGGGAGGGTCTCAGGAATTTGGGGAGGGGTCTGTGGAATTTAGGGAAGGGTCTCTGGAATTTGGGGAGGGGTCTCTGGAATTTGGGGAGGGTCTCAGGAATTTGGGGAGGGGTCCCAGGAATTTGGGGAGGGGTCTCTGGAATTTGGGGGGGTCTCAGGAATTTGTGGAGGGGTTTCAGGAATTTGGGGAGGGGTCTATGGAATTTGGGGAGGGGTCTGTGGAATTTGGGGAGGGGTCCCAGGAATTTGGGGGGGTCTCAGGAATTTGGGGAGGGTCTCAGGAATTTGGGGAGGGGTCTCTGGAATTTGGGGAGGGGTCTCAGGGATTTGGGGAGGGATCTCAGGAATTTGGGGAGGGGTCTCCAAGAATTTGGGGAGGGGTCTGTGGAATTTGGGGAGGGGTCTCTGCAATTTGGGGAGGGGTCTCAGGAATTTGGGGAGGGGTCTCCAAGAATTTGGGGAGGGGTCTGTGGAATTTGAAGAGGGTCTCAGGAATTTGGGGAGGGGTCTGTGGAATTTGGGGAGGGGTCTCTGGAATTTGGGGAGGGGTCTCAGGAATTTGGGGAGGGTTCTCTGGAATTTGGGGAGGGGTCTCAGGAATTTGGGGAGGGGTCTGTGGAATTTGGGGGGTCCCTGGAATTTGGGGAGGGGTCTCAGGAATTTGGGGAGGGGTCTCAGGAATTTGGGGAGGGGTCTCTGGAATTTGGGGAGGGGTCTCAGGAATTTGGGGAGGGGTCTCGGATTTGGGGAGGGGTCTCAGGAACTTGGGGAGAAGTCTCTGGAATTTGGGGAGGGGTCTCAGGAATTTGGGGAGGGGTCTGTGGAATTTGGGGAGGGTCTCAGGAATTTGGGGAGGGGTCTCTGGAATTTGGGGAGGGGTCTCTGGAATTTGGGGAGGGGTCTCAAGAATTTGGGGAGGGTCTCCAGGAATTTGGGGAGGGGTCCGTGGAAGTTGGGGAGGGGTCTCAGGAATTTGGGGTGGGGTCCCAGGAATTTGGGGAGGGGTCTCAGGAATTTGGGGAGGGGTCTCTGGAATTTGGGGAGGGTCGCAGGAATTTGGGGAGGGTCTCAGGAATTTGGGGAGGGGTCTCAGGAATTTGGGGAGGGGTCTCAGGAATTTGGGGGGGTCTCTGGAATTTGGGGAGGGGTCTGTGGAACTTGGGGAGGGTCTCAGGAATTTGGGGAGGGGTCTGTGGAATTTGGGGAGCCGTCTCAGGAAATTGGGGGGGAAAGTCTCAGGAATTTGGGGAGGGGTCTCTGGAATTTGGGGGGGTCTGTGGAATTTGGGGAGGGGTCTCAGGAATTTGGGGAGGGGTCTCAGGGAATTTGGGGAGGGGTCTGTGGAATTTGGGGAGGGTCTCAGGAATTTGGGGAGGGGTCTCAGGAATTTGGGGGGGGTCTCTGGAATTTGGGGAGGGGTCTCAGGAATTTGGGGAGGGGTCCCAGGATTTTGGGGAGCGGTCTCAGGAAATTGGGGGGGTCTTAGGAATTTGGGGAGGGGTCTCTGGAATTTTGGGGAGGGGTCTGTGGAATTTGGGGGGATATCTGGAATTTGGGGAGGGGTCTCAGGAATTTGGGGGGATCTCTGGAATTTGGGGAGGGGTCTCTGGAATTTGGGGGGATCTCTGGAATTTGGGGAGGGGTCTCAGGAATTTGGGGTGGGGTCTCCGGAATTTGGGGGAGTCTCAGGAATTTGGGGAGGGGTCTCAGGAATTTGGGGAGGGGTCTCTGGAATTTGGGGAGGGGTCTCCAAGAATTTGGGGAGGGGTCTCCAAGAATTTGGGGAGGGGTCTGTGGAATTTGGGGAGGGTCTCTGGAATTTGGGGAGGGGTCTGTGGAATTTGGGGAGGGTCTCAAGAATTTGGGGAGGGGTCTCAGGAATTTGGGGAGGGTCTCAGGAATTTGGGGAGGGGTCTGTGGAATTTAGGGAAGGGTCTCTGGAATTTGGGGAGGGGTCTCTGGAATTTGGGGAGGGTCTCAGGAATTTGGGGAGGGGTCCCAGGAATTTGGGGAGGGGTCTCTGGAATTTGGGGGGGTCTCAGGAATTTGTGGAGGGGTTTCAGGAATTTGGGGAGGGGTCTGTGGAATTTGGGGAGGGTCTCAGGAATTTGGGGTGGGGTCCCAGGAATTTGGGGAGGGGTCTCAGGAATTTGGGAAGGTCTCAGGAATTTGGGGAGGGGTCTCTGGAATTTGGGGAGCGTCGCTGGCATTTCGGGGGATCTCAGGAATTTGGGGAGGGGTCTCCAAAAATTTGGGGAGGGGTCTCCAAGAATTTGGGGAGGGGTCTGTGGAATTTGGGGAAGGGTCTCTGGAATTTGGGGAGAGGTCTCTGGAATTTGGGGAGGGGTCTCAGGGATTTGGGGAGGGGTCTCAGGAATTTGGGGAGGGGTCTCTGGAATTTGGGGAGGGGACTCTGGAATTTGGGGAGGGGTCTCTGGAATTTGGGGAGGGGTCTCAGGGACTTGGGGAGGGGTCTCAGGAATTTGGGGAGGGGTCTGTGGAAGTTGGGGAGGGATCTCAGGAATTTGGGGAGGGGACTCTGGAATTTGGGGAGGGGTCTCTGGAATTTGGGGAGGGGTCTGTGGAAGTTGGGGAGGGATCTCAGGAATTTGGGGAGGGGTCTCCAAGAATTCGGGGAGGGGTCTCTGGAATTTGGGGAGGGGTCTCAGGAATTTGGGGAGGGGTCTCAGGAATTTGGGGAGGGGTCTGTGGAATTTGGGGAGGGGTCTCAGGAATTTGGGGAGGGGTCTCAGGAATTTGGGGAGGGGTCTCTGGAATTTGGGGAGGGGTCTGTGGAATTTAGGGAGGGGACTCAGGAATTTGGGGAGGGGTCTGTGGAATTTGGGGAGGGGTCTCAGGAATATGGGGAGGGGTCTCTGGAATTTGGGGAGGGTCTCTGGAATTTGGGGAGGGGTCCCAGGAATTTGGGGAGGGTCTCTGGAATTTGGGGGGTCTGTGGAATTTGGGGAGGGGTCTCAGGAATTTGGGGAGGGGTCTCAGGAATTTGGGGAGGGGTCTCCAAGAATTTGGGGAGGGGTCTGTGGAATTTGGGGAGGGTCTCAGGAATTTGGGGAGGGGTCTCAGGAATTTGGGGAGCGGTCTCAGGAAATTGGGGGGGTCTTAGGAATTTGGGGAGGGGTCTCTGGAATTTTGGGGAGGGGTCTGTGGAATTTGGGGAGGGTCTCTGGAATTTGGGGGGGTCAGTGGAATTTGGGGAGGGGTCTCAGGAATTTGGGGAGCGTCACTGGCATTTGGGGGGATCTCTGGAATTTGGGGAGGGGTCTCAGGAATTTGGGGGAGTCTCAGGAATTTGGGGAGGGGTCTCAGGAATTTGGGGGGGTCTCAGGAATTTGGGGAGGGGTATCTGGAATTTGGGGAGCGTCGCTGGCATTTCGGGGGATCTCAGGAATTTGGGGAGGGGTCTCCAAAAATTTGGGGAGGGGTCTCCAAGAATTTGGGGAGGGGTCTGTGGAATTTGGGGAAGGGTCTCTGGAATTTGGGGAGAGGTCTCTGGAATTTGGGGAGGGGTCTCAGGGACTTGGGGAGGGGTCTCAGGAATTTGGGGAGGGGTCTCTGGAATTTGGGGAGGGGACTCTGGAATTTGGGGAGGGGTCTCTGGAATTTGGGGAGGGGTCTCAGGGACTTGGGGAGGGGTCTCAGGAATTTGGGGAGGGGTCTGTGGAATTTGGGGAGGGGTCTGTGGAATTTGGGGAGGGGTCTCAGGAATTTGGGGAGGGGTCTGTGGAATTTGGGGAGGGTCTCTGGAATTTGGGGAGGGGTCTCAGGAATTTGGGGAGGGTCTCAAGAATTTGGGGAGGGGTCTGTGGAATTTGGGGAGGGTCTCAGGAATTTGTAGAGGGGACTCAGGAATTTGGGGAGGGGTCTCAGGAATTTGGGGAGGGGTCCGTGGAAGTTGGGGAGGGGTCTCTGGAATTTGGGGAGGGGTCTCCAAGAATTTGGGGAGGGTCGCAGGAATTTGGGGAGGGGTCTCAGGAATTTGGGGAGGGGTCTCAGGAATTTGGGGAGGGGTCTCTGGAATTTGGGGGGGTCTCTGGAATTTGGGGAGGGGTCTCAGGAATTCGGGGAGGGGTCTGTGGAATTTGGGGAGCGGTCTCAGGAAATTGGGGGGGAAAGTCTCAGGAATTTGGGGAGGGGTCTCTGGAATTTGGGGGGTCTGTGGAATTTGGGGAGGGGTCTCAGGAATTTGGGGAGGGGTCTCAGGAATTTGGGGAGGGGTCTCCAAGAATTTGGGGAGGGGTCTGTGGAATTTGGGGAGGGGTCTGTGGAATTTGGGGAGGGGTCTCTGGAATTTGGGGGGGGGTCTCTGGAATTTGGGGGGGGTCTCAGGAATTTGGGGAGGGGTCTGTGGAATTTGGGGAGGGGTCTCTGGAATTTGGGGGGGGGTCTCTGGAATTTGGGGAGGGGTCTCAGGAATTTGGGGAGGGGTCCCAGGATTTTGGGGAGCGGTCTCAGGAAATTGGGGGGATCTTAGGAATTTGGGGAGGGGTCTCTGGAATTTGGGGAGGGTCTCTGGAATTTGGGGGGATCTCTGGAATTTGGGGAGGGGTCTCAGGAATTTGGGGTGGGGTCTCCGGAATTTGGGGGAGTCTCAGGAATTTGGGGAGGGGTCTCAGGAATTTGGGGGGTCTCAGGAATTTGGGGAGGGGTCTCTGGAATTTGGGGAGGGGTCTGTGGAATTTGGGGAGGGGTCTCAGGGATCTGGGGAGGGGTCTCAGGAATTTGGGGAGGGGTCTCTGGAATTTGGGGAGGGGTCTCTGGAATTTGGGGAGCGTCACTGGCATTTGGGGGGATCTCAGGAATTTGGGGAGGGGTCTCAAGAATTTGGGGAGGGGTCTCCAAGAATTTGGGGAGGGGTCTCTGGAATTTGGGGAGGGGTCTGTGGAATTTGGGGAGGGGTCTCAGGAATTTGGGGAGGGGTCTCCAAAAATTTGGGGAGGGGTCTGTGGAATTTGGGGAAGGGTCTCTGGAATTTGGGGAGAGGTCTCTGGAATTTGGGGAGGGGTCTCAGGGATCTGGGGAGGGGTCTCAGGAATTTGGGGAGGGGTCTCTGGAATTTGGGGAGGGGTCTCTGGAATTTGGGGAGCGTCACTGGCATTTGGGGGGATCTCAGGAATTTGGGGAGGGGTCTCAAGAATTTGGGGAGGGGTCTCCAAGAATTTGGGGAGGGGTCTCTGGAATTTGGGGAGGGGTCTGTGGAATTTGGGGAGGGGTCTCAGGAATTTGGGGAGGGGTCTCTGGAATTTGGGGAGGGGTCTCAGGGATCTGGGGAGGGGTCTCAGGAATTTGGGGAGGGTCTCAAGAATTTGGGGAGGGGTCTCAGGAATTTGGGGAGGGTCTCAGGAATTTGGGGAGGGGTCTGTGGAATTTAGGGAAGGGTCTCTGGAATTTGGGGAGGGGTCTCTGGAATTTGGGGAGGGTCTCACGAATTTGGGGAGGGGTCCCAGGAATTTGGGGAGGGGTCTCTGGAATTTGGGGGGGTCTCAGGAATTTGGGGTGGGGTACCAGGAATTTGGGGAGGGGTCTCAGGAATTTGGGGAGGGGTCTCTGTAATTTGGGGAGGGGTCTCAGGGACTTGGGGAGGGGTCTCAGGAATTTGGGGAGGGGTCTCCAAGAATTCGGGGAGGGGTCTCTGGAATTTGGGGAGGGGTCTCAGGAATTTGGGGAGGGGTCTCAGGAATTTGGGGAGGGGTCTGTGGAATTTGGGGAGGGGTCTGTGGAATTTGGGGAGGGGACTCAGGAATTTGGGGAGGGGTCTCAGGAATTTGGGGAGGGGACTCAGGAATTTGGGGAGGGGTCTGTGGAATTTGGGGAGGGGTCTCAGGAATTTGGGGAGGGGTCTCTGGAATTTGGGGAGGGGTCTGTGGAATTTGGGGAGGGGACTCAGGAATTTGGGGAGGGGTCTGTGGAATTTGGGGAGGGGTCTCAGGAATATGGGGAGGGGTCTCTGGAATTTGGGGGGGGTCTCAGGAATTTGGGGAGGGGTCCCAGGAATTTGGGGAGGGTGTCTGGAATTTGGGGGTCTGTGGAATTTGGGGTGGGGTCTCAGGAATTTGGGGAGGGGTCTCAGGAATTTGGGGAGGGGTCTCCAAGAATTTGGGGAGGGGTCTCTGGAATTTGGGGAGGGGTCTGTGGAATTTGGGGAGGGGTCTCTGGAATATGGGGAGGGGTCTCTGGAATTTGGGGGGGGTCTCAGGAATTTGGGGAGGGGTCTCTGGAATTTGGGGAGGGGTCTGTGGAATTTGGGGAGGATCTCTGGAATTTGGGGAGGGGTCTGTGGAATTTGGGGAGGGGTCTCAGGAATTTGGGGAGGGGTCTCTGGAATTTGGGGAGGGGTCTGTGGAATTTGGGGAGGGGTCCAGGAATTTGGGGGGGTCTCAGGAATTTGGGGAGGGTCTCAGGAATTTAGGGAGGGGTCTCTGGAATTTGGGGAGGGGTCTCAGGAATTTGGGGGGGTGTCAGGAATTTGGGGGGTGTCAGGAATTTGGGGAGGGGTCTCAGGAATTTGGGGAGGGGTCTCTGGAATTTGGGGAGGGGTCTTAGGGATTTGGGGAGGGGTCTCAGGGATTTGGGGAGGGGTCTCAGGAATTTGGGGAGGGGTCTCCAAGAATTTGGGGAGGGGTCTCAGGAATTTGGGGAAGGGTCTCAGGAATTTGGGGAGGGTCTCAGGAATTTGGGGAGGGTCTCAGGAATTTAGGGAGGGGTCTCTGGAATTTGGGGAGGGGTCTCAGGAATTTGGGGGGGGTCAGGAATTTGGGGGGGTGTCAGGAATTTGGGGAGGGGTCTCAGGAATTTGGGGAGAGGTCTCAGGAATTTGGGGAGGGGTCTCTGGAATTTGGGGGGGTCTCTGGAATTTGGGGAGGGGTCTCTGGAATTTGGGGAGGGGTCTCCAGGAATTTGGGGAGGGTCGCCAGGAATTTGGGGAGGGTCTCAGGAATTTGGGGAGGGGTCTCCAGGAATTTGGAGAGGGGTCTCAGGAATTTGGGGAGGGGTCTCAGGAATTTGGGGAGGGGTCTCTGGAATTTGGGGAGGGGTCTCAGGAATTTGGGGAGGGGTCTCTGGAATTTTGGGAGGGTCTCAGGAATTTGGGGAGGGGTCTCTGGAATTTGGGGGGGGCCCCGGAATTTGGGGAGGGGTCTCTGGAATTTGGGGAGGGGTCTCTGGAATTTGGGGAGGGGTCTCAGGAATTTGGGGAGGGGTCTCTGGAATCTGGGGAGGGGTCTGTGGAATTTGGGGAAGGGTCTCTGGAATTTGGGGAGGGGTCTCTGGAATTTGGGGAGGGGACTCTGGAATTTGGGGAGGGGACTCTGGAATTTGGGGAGGGGACTCAGGAATTTGGGGAGGGGTCTCTGGAATTTGGGGAGGGGTCTGTGGAAGTTGGGGAGGGATCTCAGGAATTTGGGGAGGGGTCTCCAAGAATTTGGGGAGGGGTCTCTGGAATTTGGGGAGGGGTCTCTGGAATTTGGGGAGGGGTCTCAGGAATTTGGGGAGGGGTCTCAGGAATTTGGGGAGGGTCTCCAGGAATTTGGGGAGGGATCTCCAGGAATTTGGAGAGGGGTCTCTGGAATTTGGGGAGGGGTCTGTGGAATTTGGGGAGGGGTCTGTGGAATTTGGGGAGGGTCTCAGGAATTTGGGGAGGGGTCTGTGGAATTTGGGGGGGTCTGTGGAATTTGGGGAGGGGTCTGTGGAATTTGGGGGGGTCTCAGGAATTTGGGGAGGGGTCTCTGGAATTTGGGGAGGGGTCTCAGGGATTCGGGGAGGGGTCTCAGGAATTTGGGGAGGGGTCTCAGGAATTTGGGGAGGGGTCTCAGGAATTTGGGGAGGGTCTCAGGAATTTGGGGAGGGGTCTCTGGATTTTGGGGAGGGGTCTGTGGAATTTGGGGAGGGGTCTCTGGAATTTGGGGAGGGTCTCAGGAATTTGGGGAGGGGTCTCAGGAATTCGGGGAGGGGTCTGTGGAATTTGGGGAGGCGTCTCTGGAATTTGGGGAGGGGTCTGTGGAATTTGGGGAGGGGTCTCTGGAATTTGGGGAGGGGTCTGTGGAATTTGGGGAGGGGTCTCAGGAATTTGGGGAGGGGTCTGTACCTGTCTCAAAATCCACGTCCTCCTCCTCTTCCTCCCCCTCCCCGGGCTGGGGGGTCCGGAGCTGCTCCAGGGTGGGCTCGTCCTCACCCCCTGGGGGGGTTTGGGGGGTCTCAGGGGGATTTGGGGGGGTTTTGGGAGGTCCCAGAGGAGGTTTTGGGGGTCCTGGGGGGTTTTGGGGGCCCTGGGGAGGTTTTGGGGGGTCCTGGGGAGGTTTTGGGGGGTCTCAGGGGTCCCATACCTGGCCAGAAGGGGACACTGCAGCCCCCTCCCCTCAGCCCCTCGCCGGGGGGGCCGGGGGGGCGCAGCAGGGACGGGGAGGAGGAGGCCGAGAGCCCCACGGAGGGGAGCAGCTCCTGGGGGGGAGGGGAGAGCTGAGACCCCCCCAAAACCCCCAGAGACCCCCTGAGACCCCCAGAGACCCCCTGAGACCCCCAGAGACCCCCAGAGACCCCCTGAGACCCCCCAAAACCCCCAGAGACCCCCAGAGACCCCCAGAGACCCCCAGAGACCCCCTGAGACCCCCAGAGACCCCCCAAAACCCCCTGAGACCCCCTGAGACCCCCCAAAACCCCCAGAGACCCCCAGAGACCCCCCAAAACCCCCTGAGACTTCCAGACGCCCCCAAAACCCCCAGACCCCCCCAGACGCCCCCAGCCCCCCCCGGTGTCACCGGTGGCCGGGGGAGGGTCCCACGGGGCGCTCCAGCTCCAGCAGGGCCACGGCGAAGTCGTAGAACTCGGGGACCCCCCGGTGACGCCGAGAGCCGGGGCTGAACTCGGGGTGCAGGAACAGCCCCGAGACCCCCCGGTGGTCACGGGGACCTGGGGAGGGGACAGGGGGTGACACTGGGGACAGGGGGTGACACCAAGGTCAGGGGAGGTGACACCAAGGTCAGGGGAGGTGACACCGAGGTCAGGGGGTGACACTGGGGACAGGGAGTGACACTGGGGATGGGGTGACCCTGGGTGCTCCCCCGGGTGTCCCCCAGGTGTCCCCAGCTGCTCCCCAAGTGTCCCTCAATGTCCCCAGCTGTCCCCAGATGTCCCCAAATGCCTCCCAGCTGTCCCCAGCTCCCCCCAGCTGCCCCCCAGGTGTCCCCAGGGATCCCCCAGGTGTCCCCAGGTGTCCCTCAGTGTCCCCAGCTGCCTCCCAGGTGTGTCCCCATGTCCCCAGCTGTCCCCAGGTGTCCCCAGCTGCCCCCCAGGTGTCCCCCCAGGTGTCCCCAGGTGTCCCTCAGTGTCCCCAGCTGTCCCCAGGTGTGTCCCCATGTCCCCAGCTGTCCCCAGGTGTCCCCCCAGGTGTCCCCAGGTGTGTCCCCAGGTGTGTCCCCAGGTGTGTCCCCAGGTGTCCCCAGGTGTGTCCCCAGGTGTGTCCCCATGTCCCCAGGTGTCCCCAGCTGTCCCCAGTGTCCCCAGGTGTGTCCCCAGCTGTCCCCAGTGTCCCCAGCTGTCCCCCGCTGTCCCCAGCTGTCCCCAGCTGTCCCCAGGTGTCCCCCGCTGTCCCCAGGTGTGTCCCCAGCTCACCTGCAGCCAGCCCCCCCCCCGGGGGACACAAGGTGCCATCGTCCCCGATGACGCAGGGCAGGGGCAGCCAATGGGCCCGGGCCAGAGCCAGGTCCTGGGGGCTGTGCCCGGGGGTCACCTTCACCGCACCTGGGGACAGGGACACACCTGAGACACCTGAGACATCCCTGTGTCACCTGGACTGTGTCACCTCTGTCACCTGAGACACCTGAGACACCTGAGACACACCTGAGACACCTAGACTGTGTCACCTGTGTCACCTGAGACACACCTGAGACACCTGGACTGTGTCACCTGTGTCACCTGCTGTCACTCCTTGCTCCCTTTTCTGTCCCAGACTGGTCCCAGTGCCCATCCCAGTCCCTCCCAGTCCCTGTTTAACCCCTCCCAGTCCCTCCCAGTCCATCCCAGTTCCTCCCAGTTCATCCCAGTCCATCCCAGTCCATCCCAGTCCCCGTTTAGTCCCTCCCAGTCCCTCCCAGTTTCCCCAGTACCGGTTCCGCGCTGGGGCTCCACGCTGGGGTCGCTCACCACGGGCAGCAGGGCCCCGCTGAACGGGTGCCTCACCTGCCGGCCCTGCAGGTGCTGAGGGGGCGTGGTCAGCCCTGGCCCCGCCCCCTTTCCAGCTCTGGACCAATCCCAGCCAGGCCAGGCCCCCCCCAGCCCTTGGCCACACCCCCAGAGCCATTTCAGGCAGCGAAGCGCCGCCCCTTTAACACAAGCCCCGCCCCTTTACCCTTATATGGTCAAAGGGGAGGGGCCAAACCTGGACAGCCAATGGCTGCCCTGCAGGGAAAGCCACGCCCACACCAATTAAAGGGTCCCAAAGCCCCGCCCCCAGGTCAGGCCCCGCCCATTCAGGCCCCACCCAAATTCAAGCCCTGCCCCCTTTGAGGCCCCACCCCCAGGCGAGGTCCCACCCATTCAAGCCCTGCCCCATTCAAGCCTCACCCCCAGGTGAGGCCCCACCCCCCTTGAGGCCCCACCCATTCA
The DNA here is from genome assembly GCF_030490865.1 of Poecile atricapillus. Classification (NCBI taxonomy): domain Eukaryota; kingdom Metazoa; phylum Chordata; class Aves; order Passeriformes; family Paridae; genus Poecile; species Poecile atricapillus. Next base: position 116,729,083 of record NC_081251.1, read on the forward strand.
AGCCCTGCCCCCAGGGGAGACCCCACCCCTTTGAGGGCCCACCCACTCAGGCCACACCCATTGAGGCCCCACCCCCTTTGAGGCCCCGCCCCCTTTGAGGCCCTGCCCCCTTTGAGGCCCCACCCCTTCAGGCCCTGGCCCCTGAGGCCCCACCCACTGAGGCCTTGATCCATTTGAGGCCCCGCCCCCTGAGGCCCCACCCATTGAGGCCCCACCCATTGAGGCCCCACCCATCGAGGCCCCACCCATCGAGGCCCCACCCATCGAGGCCCCGCCCCTCACCAGGTAGCGTGGGTCCCGCGGGTGCACGGCCACGGCCACGTCACCAAAAATGGTCTCGGGACGAGTGGTGGCCACCGGCAACTCCAGCCCTGGGGACATCAGGGGACAGCTCGGGGACACTTGGGGACAGCTTGGGGACACCAGGGGACATCAGGGGACACTCGGGGACAGCTTGGGGACACTCGGGGACACCAGGGGACAGCTCAGGGACATCAGGGGACAGCTTGGGGACACCAGGGGACAGCTCAGGGACACTCGGGGACAGCTTGGGGACACTTGGGGACACCAGGGGACAGCTTGGGGACACTCGAGGGACATCAGGGACACTCAGGGGACACTTGGGGACATCAGGGACACTTGGGGACACACCACAAAACCCAGGATCCCATCCCCAGAGCCACCCCAATGTCCCCAGAGCCACCCCCAATGTCCCCAGTGCCACCCCAGGTGTCCCCAGTGCCACCCAAAGTTCCATCTAGGAACACCCGCTAGACTCCAACTACACCCTACATCACAAATTTCAAATTACAGGGGCCTAGGACTCGGCCTTTTACACCTACACCCAGGCTGGGCAGCAGGACAGAGCAGCTCCGGGACAACTACACCCAGACACCCGTGACACACAAGACAACAGACGAGGGGACACAATGGGGAGACAAAACTCTGGGCCACAAGAACGGCCGCAAGGACCGAGAGAACGCGGAACGAGATGAGCCGGGTGAGAATGAAGGCGAGCTGATGAAGCTCGCAGAACCCGGGAGGAAGATGCTGACGGAATGACAAACTCCAGCAACTGCCAAGACGGATGCCCGAGAATCTGAGGGCCACAGCCCCCTACCTATCTCTGCGTTTCTTCAAGACCTAAGCTGCAACAATGGATCCTCACGGCGCACGGCTGTTGACACAGCTCGGAACAAGACCTCTAAAAGACATCCGATCGGATGCTTTTAAAAGAGAGACGCGATTCCAAGGCCTCTGAGAGCTCCCGAGGCAAAGCTTCGATGGTGTCGGGCTGAGGAGCCCAGAGATCAGAGATGCTACGAGTGACACCGGGGTTTCTGGTAAGCCCCCAGAAGAGATAAGGCGAGGCACGTACAACACAAGAAGCACAAAAGACACACAAGGCACAATGGACAAGTGATACAACACGCCCTGGGGCTGCTCCGTCCTGCACACCTCAGCACTGTGAACAAATGTGAGGCTCTCCCTTCACGTGGCCTAAGGGGCCACAGCCTGGACCTCCCCGTCCCCAAAGCTGACTCCATAATCCCAGGTCACGAGTCCCAACCCGGCACCCCACTATCATAACCCTCTACAAGTCGTAGCCTTTGACTTAGCTCTCGGATGCCCGGCGGGGAGGATCCACACGAGGACGCCCTGGAAGGCCGTTGCGCTATCCGGGAAGTTCCTGCCATCGCCAGGATGTCGTCTCCTGGTCAGCTACAATCTAGAAGACCAAATATCAATGCAGGATCTTAGCGGCACATCTGTGAAAACCCAGCACTTACCTTCTCTAGAGAATGCCCAGGTTCATGGGCTGCACACTTCACCCCACAGGGAGGCAGAGGCTTGCTTCACAGCACTATTGGCTGACACAGCCAAATTACCACCACCTCAAGGAGGGGAGGAAGACTCTCCAGTCAGTGAGGGACAGGGAGCCCAGGGTACCCCAAGGATGGAAACCCCATCTTATATGACAGCAGTAGGCCCTAGCACCCACTATCTCTTCCTGGCTGGCCCTAGCACCAGGGGTACTGCCTGCAGCTCTCGGGGGTTCTGGCACTCTGCTGCTTTAGGGTTCCTGCCTGCAGCTGTCTCAGGGAAACGGGAGTGTTGTTAGGGCTGCTGTTTAGGGTTTGAATAGTCCTGTACTCTACCTTATATCCCAACCTGTACCCTTTTTATTTTCACTGTTTGTCTCCAGCCCTCGACCTCTGAAGCCCTCCCTCAACCTCTCTGTGTCACTGCCAAGCTCCCGCGCTGAACCCTACAAACTTAGTTAGAACCCTACGCTTGCAACCGGGGATGCTCCTTATCCATAGGCCCCAAGAGATGTCCATTAGCCTGGACCAGGCAATCCACAGTTGCTCCCTACCCTACCTAAGTTTGGCCCTGAGACAGGGCAGAGGCTGACAGAGCCGAACTCTTTGCGGAGGCTAGGCACGAAGCCCTGCCAACCGCCGCCTCGAGGAGGGGTGGGAGCAATCCCCGGCTGCGGAGGGACCGAGAGCCCAGGGTGGGGCGGGGCGGGAAACCCCCTGTTTCCCCAACCCTACGGATCGTCCCCCCACTATCTCCTGGCTGGCCCTAGCACCAGGGAACTGCCTGCAGCTCTCGAGGGTTCTGGAACTCTCCTGCTTTAGGGTTCCTGCCTGCAGCTGTCTCAGGGAAACGGGAGCACTGTTAGGGCTGCTGTTTAGGGTTTGGGGTGGGGTACACCTGAACTCCACCTTACCTATACCCCTTCTTTTCACTGTTTCCTCAGCCTTTTTTTTTTCCTTGGAATTCTTGTGACAGATTGAGGGCACCGGGGAGGGACTGCCAAGATGAAATCAAAAGGGAAAAGGAGAAAGATCACCCCTGCAAATCCACACCGGCTCAGCTGTTCAGGTGCTGCTTCCTGGCAAAAAGCTTTGTCCCTCACCACCTCCTTTAAGCGGTGCTCCGGGTCCAAGTGCATCCAGCTGCTCCCCCAGACCCTATGAGATGCTCTCACCATCACTCCATCAGATGCCACTGGGAGCCCACCAGAAACTCCTCTCCTCCGGCAGATCCCTGCCAACGTTGATTTGCCACTCGTATTTGACCCTGTAATAACGGCAAAATTGTTGCCCTCTGTCAGGTACGTGTTGTTAGACACAGGTTTTTCCACAGCCATCTCTTCAAGAACGGGGTGCCATCCCTGCTTGATTGCTAAATTATCCATAAATTCTGGAAAACCTAAATGAGAAAAAGAATCTAAAAGACTGAGGAGTTAATATGGGAACCTTTACATCATTAAAGTAGTATGTTTTGAAATAAAGTGAATTCTTCCACTCCAACTGCAAAAATCCAATTCCTAAAAATAAAATAACCAAAAAACAAACAGCATCAAATTCCCACCAATATCATCAATAAAATCACAATACCTCCACCAGCCAAGGGAAAAAAATCTTAACCTAGAAAAAAATCCAAACCGCCTCAAAAAGTTTCAACACTGAAACAGAACTCATCCTAACACTTCAACTAACAATACTAAAATAAATTTTCAAAACAAATATTCCCTCTATGCACACCACCAATACCACATAAAACAAATAAAGTACTCTCATCACAGCACCCCCGAATCAAAAACCTAAATTGCCCTAAAATCTTTAAAACAATCACAAATTAACCCCAAAATGAAAACTTTAATCTAACAAAAAAAACAACCCAAAACAGGTAACACCAACAAAACAAACACCATACAACCAACTACCAGCAAAAACAGATGCTATGCTCTGTCACTAACAGTTCTTATCACATCAGCAAAGTTAAACGTAAATAAAAAACAACCCTATTGAACTCCACAAAACAAATCACATCAACTATTAAAAAAAAAATTAAACCAATGCACTGAACTCAAAACCATTCAATTAACCCTAAACATTAGTAAAAAAAACCCCAAAGCTCTACATTTATAGTAATACATAAATACTCACCAATACTCTATAAAAAAATTTAATAGCTAATTGAAAACATAAAAAACCAAACTACTAAAAAATTAAAAAGCATCACCCCCAAAAATACACCTATAAATATCCACCATATAAATGCCTGTGTCCCCAGAAATGAAACTAAGAAACACAACCGAAAGAAATCCAAACTTATCATCAACACCTAAACTAAAAAGCACAACGTTAAATAAATAGAACAGATACATTATTACACACCAACTACAAACAAAATAAAATTCTACCATCAACTACTAAAAATCACCTTAAAACCACTCAATAAAAAACTTTCAAAAATTGAAAACTGCATCTAACAAAAGCCACCTAATTAACACCCAAAACTCAGCTAACCAAACAAACCCTACCCAATCTGAACCCCTACATACAATAAACAAAACCCGCTAATCGATATCAAAATCTATTTTAATTGATTCTATCTAAAATATAAACAAACCCATTCATAAAAATCATCTTTATTCAAAAACCAAATTTCACTTAGTATACAACACAAAAAAATCAAACAACACACTGTGTACCACCAAAAAAGTCTAATGTTGAATAAAAACCACATATAAATGCCTCTACTTACTAAACATTACTACCACTATTTATATTTACCTGTATCTGTATAAAAGCATCTCTAAAATTAAAAAACATTAATTTGACCATTAAGCCAAAGATATACACTAAAAAATAAAATGTTCTAAAATTAATTATATCCCCATCATCTGTTTTATGCCCAAACAAATTCTATAATTTCAAAACTAAAAAAGAAAAAAAATTCTTTGAACATACAATCTGTATACAGTACTAATACAGCCTCACCCAAATTCTCTCTCAACTCTATTGTTTAACACAACAAAAAATCCATTTTTTACTTTGTTAAAGTAACTTCGCATTGATTAGTGAATACAAAATGATTGCCAAAACCGTAACAAGTTCCTCTAAAACTATTCAACTTTACTCTGATCCAAAAACCCAGGCTACCACCAAAACACCCCACGGCTCAAAAAGATCCACGCCACAGCCCAACTCCAAAAACATCCAAACCGCACGTGCAGAAAAACCCTTCTAAATCTCCTGCTCTTTTCTCCACAACAAAAGAAAAAAATATCTAACGTTATTCATCCTTTTTTTCCTCTTACCTACGCCCTACTTATTAAAATAAACATTTTTTTTCACTTTTCCTCAAAAAAAATTTCCTTTAAAATCAATTAAAAAACTGAGTGAAACCTCCCCTCTATTAAGAAACACATTCATTTTAAAACATTTCCTCCCAATTGGTCTCAGACCTTTCCAAGGTTTGGATCCCGTTCCAGTGCACCAGAACCAAATCAACCTGCTCTGGCTCTGGAAACATCAGCGACACCAAACCCAGAGCACGAAGCACCTCGCCGCTCCTACCCCGCTGTCCCTCGGCCCTGCTCTCTCGCGTCCTACGCTGCAGAGCGCTGGGAGCCAGGTTCACCCCCGAGAATTGTCGCATCCATTTCCTCGGACATTCCAGCTTCCACGGGGATATTGCGGGGACCCCCTGCATTCCATTCCCTAGTACAGCAGCAAGACAAAGTTCTCCCCCAGCCCGCGTCTCCAGAAAATCGTGTACAAGCCTTAAACAAGCTCCGAGGTTTGAGAAATACGGTCTGCCCAACAAGCCCAACTCTGCATCCAGAGGAAATGAACATCACAAACAGATTCACGCACACCAGATGCACGGGACGCTGCCAGCTTGGACCTGCAATTAACTCGGCAATGGAAAAACCTGAGCTCGAAGCCCTCACGTGAGGGTGCAAAAGGTATTGGACGCAGTTTCTAGAAGGCGCCACATCGTTATTTAAAGGCGCGGCTCGGCTAAAGAGCAATACCGACAAAGCCCCGAGACAAAAAGGCCGGAAGGTCGGGCTTTTCCCCCTCCCCGCCTCCCAGCGGCTTTGGCCAGGGCACTCTGCAGCTGACAAGCCACAGGTGTCCCGCAGTGGCCCTCGCCGGGACTCGCTCCCGGGCTGGCGCCGCTCCAGGTGCGGGGGGACCGGGGGAGCCACGCGAGCCCCGGCAGCGGCGGCACTCGGCACCCGGGGGCGGCCCCGCGCTCCCGGCCCCCGGACGGAGCGCGGCTCCCGGCAGGAAAGCGGCTCCTCCGGCGGGCGGGGGCGGCCCCGGCCCCGGGAGAGCCCGGCCCGAAGGGACCCCCGCGGTGCCCAAGCCCCGCGCCCGGAGCGGGCGGGATGGACACAGCTCCGCGCCGCGGCTCCCGCCTGCCGGCCCGGCAGAGCTCGCCTCGCCTCCGCACGGCTCTGTCACTCCCCGGCAAGAGGAAATCAAAAAGGAAAAGGAGAAAAGTCCCCCCTGCGAACCCACGCTGGCTCACCTGCTCAGATGCTGCTTCCAGACACAAAGGTTTGTCCCTCGGCACCTCCTTGAAGCAATGCTCCGTGTCCAGTTGCCGCAGCGACGGAAAGCCCGGAGCACCGCGACTTCTCTAGAGGCAGCCCTGAAAAGGACTGGGCCGAAGCGCGTGTGAGCAGCTTCAGACGGTCTCGAGTGATTTCAGCTCAGCGGTGGCGGGCAGGCGACACGGGAAGCACGGACGAGAAAGCTGGTCCAGCGTTTCGCTAAGTACAAACCTTTATTCAGGCAGAGCTTTGCTGAAGGGTGCCAGCAACAGCTAAACTACCGAAAAGGGGAAAACCCGGGATATTTATAGGAGAGGAGAGGAGAGGGGCGGGGGGAAGCCCGAGATACCTGTATCGGGGTGGGACAGCAGGGGGGAACACCAATGGGGCACTGCAGTTTAACATATCTAACGCAAAGATCCCTGGCAGCGATACATTGTGTCTCTCTTACAGAGAAGTATCTTGTCTCTAGGGCAGAGCCGGGATCTCGGGCTCGCCAGGCTCCTCCGCACCCACAGCCAAGTGCATCCAGCTGCTCTCCCAGACCCTACAAGATGCTCCCGGTATCGTTCCATGAGACACCCCCGGGGAGCCCACCATAAACCCTTCTTCTCCAGCTGCTCCGTGCCCAAGCGAACTGAGGGAAACCCTCACCCTAAAACAGCCCCGGGCAGGACCCACCCGCTCCTCATCAACCTCACACCTGGGGCTGCCTCAAAACAAATCCAGCACCTTCTGGAATGAGCTCAGCACCTTCGGAAAGGCGCTCAGCACCCTCGGGACGGATCCAGCACCTTCTGGAAAAGCCTCAGAACCCTCAAAACGAATCCAGCACCTTCTAAATGGCGCTCAGCACCCTCGGAACGGATCCAGCACCTCCTAAATGGCGCTCAGCACCCTCGGGATGGATCCAGCACCTTCTGGAAGGGGCTCAGCACCCTCGGGATGGATCCAGCACCTTCTGGAAGAGCCTCAGGACCCACCGGGCGATCACGAACCTCAGCACTGCTCAGCACCTGGTGGGCGGGGCCGCATGAGGAGCGGGGCCACGGGGCACAGCCCGAGAGCGCCCGGGAACTGCCGGGGGTCCCGGGCGGTGCCGCCTGTCCCCCATCGGGCGGATCGAGGCCGTCTCGGGTCCGGGATGGGTCTCGGGTCCGGGATGGGTCTCGGGTCCGGGATCGGTCTCGGGATCGGTTCCGGGCCCGGGATGGCGGCGGCGGTTCCCGTTGCGGACTCGGCCCCCCCCCGCCCGGCCCCGGGACCGCGGCACGAAGGGGGCGAGGCCAGGGAGAGGGGGGCCCGGCACAGGTGTGAGGGGCGGGGGCACGGAGCGCGTGCGCAGCTCGGGACAGCAGAGCGCGTGCGCGGCGCGGGGCCGCCTCAGGTGTGCGGGACGGGGCCGACACAGGTGTGAGGGGCTCCAGAGCGGCTGCGCGGGGCGGGACCGAGGGCATTTAAACCCCGGAAGGGCGGCGGCCGCCATTTTCTCCAGTACCGGGTGGAGGCGGCTGCGGCCGCTCCGGTGAGGCGCTTCTCTCTCTTCTCCGCTTTTATCTCTCTTTTCTGCTTTTATCTCTCCTTTCTCTGCTTTTCTCTCCTGTTTCTCTCTCCCGTCTCCTTCTCTCCCCTCTCTGCTCTTGTCCCCCGTCTCCCCCTCACACCGCCCGCTCCCTCTCTCCCCTCACCTCCCCGCCCGCCCCCTCCTCCCCAACCTGAGCCCCGCCTCTGTTCCTCCTCTGTCTCTTCCTCCCGCTCCCTCCTCACCCGGCCCAACCTGGCTCTGCCCTCCGTTCTCCTTCTGTCACCGCTCCCTTCCCCTGCTCCTTCTTTCTCCCCTCCGCCGTCCCTGCCCCGGCCGCCCCGGCTTCTCCCTGTGTGCCGTACGCCCCTGTTTGTCCGTGTCCCCCTTCTCCTCTCCTTGGCGGCGCTGTCGCCCCTCTGTCTCTGCCGCCCTTCCTTCTCTGTCCCTTGTCCCTTTCTGTCTTCCCCCGCAGCCGCGGGGCTCGGGGCGCCGGATAATAAAGCCCAGAGGGCCGGAGCCGGCGCCCCCGGCGGGAATCCCCTCACGGGGCCGGAGCCCGCGGTGCGGGTCCCCCCACGCACAACACCGCCCCACACTGCCGGGTGTCCCCACATCACACTGGGGGCTGAGGGGGGCCGGGGCTGGGAGGGGGGCTTAGGGTGGGCCCCCTCCTCCGGAGGGGTCCTGGGCTGGGTTAGCGAGGGTTGGGGGGCTGCGGGGGGGGGATTTGGGATGGGGGGGTTTGGGAAGGGCCCCCTCGTTAGGAGGGGGTCCCGGGTGGGGGGGTGGGTTAGGGAGGGCCCCCTCCGGAGGAGGGGGTCCCGGGGAGGGGCGGGGGGCGGGGCCCCCTCCGGAGGGGGGGGGCCGGGATGGGAGGGGCTGGGGGGGTCTGTCCCCCCTAAACCCCTCCCACTCTGGGCCCTCCCCTCCGGGCGGGGCCCGGCCCGGCCCCTCCCCAGGACCCCTCCTCCGGACAGGGGCCCGCGGGGGGGGGAATAGGAGGGGGAGTGCTGTCGTTTGACACAAAAGTGTAATTACGGTGCAGAGTGACGTGACCCCACCTGCTGCTGATTATAAACATATCCATGTGTATAAATACAGAATATCAGTATGATAGAAGTAAATATTAAAAATATTTTAAGGAAGGGACTTTTTCTTTATTATTTCGATAGAGGCATGACATTTAAATGAATAATATAGAAATGAAAATATACCCATCTATAATAAAGAAATAAATAGAGGGAGATATATATATGTATATATATTAGTATATATATAGCCATGAAAAAGAAATAAATACAAGTAATACATATCTAGACAAGTAGATTAATATTCAGTATGAAAACTATATGGATAGATGCTAATATAATAAATTTTAATATCTGTTATGCAACATATCTATGTCTATAAATATAGAAGATCAGTATAATAGAAATAAATATTAAAAATATTTTAAGGAAGGGACTTTTTGTTTATTATTTGGCTAGAGGCATGGCATTTAAATGAATAATATAGAAATGAAAATATACACATCTATAATAAAGAAATGTATATAGGGAGATAGATAGATAGATAGATAGATAGATAGATAGATAGATAGATAGCCATAAAATAGAAATTAATACAAGAAATCCATATCTAGACAAGTAGATTAATATTCAGTATGAAAACTATATGGATAAATGGTAATATATTTTATATCTGTTATGCATTACATCTGTGTGTATAAATATAGAAGATCAATATTACAGTAATAGATATTAAAAATATTTAAATGAGGGACTTTTTGTTTTTATTTCGTTAAAGGCATGGCATTTAAATGAATAATATAGAAATGAAAATATACACATCTATAATAAAGAAATGTATATAGGGAGATAGATAGATAGATAGATAGATAGATAGATAGATAGATAGATAGCCATAAAATAGAAATTAATACAAGAAATCCATATCTAGACAAGTAGATTAATATTCAGTATGAAAACTGTATGGATAAATGGTAATATATTTTATATCTGTTATGCATTACATCTGTGTGTATAAATATAGAAGATCAATATTACAGTAATAGATATTAAAAATATTTAAATGAGGGACTTTTTGTTTTTATTTGGTTAAAGGCATGGCATTTAAATGAATAATATAGAAATGAAAATATACACATCTATAATAAAGAAATGTATATAGGGAGATAGATAGATAGATAGATAGATAGATAGATAGATAGATAGATAGATAGATAGATAGATAGATATAGATATATACATAGCCATAAGAAAGAAATAAATACAAGTTATCTAAATCTAGAAAAGCAGGTTAATATTCAATATGAAAAATATACGGATAGATGGTAATGTATTTTAATACATGTTATGCATTGTATCCATATGTATAAATAAAGAAATCAGTATGATAGAAATAGATATTAAAAATATTTAAATCAAGGGACTTTTTGTTTATTATTTGGCTAGAGGCATGGCATTTAAATGAATAATATAGAAATGAAAATATACCCATCTATACTAAAGAAATAAATAGAGGGAGATATATATATGTATATATATTTATATATGTATAGCCATAAAAAAGAAATAAATACATGTAATCCATATCTAGACAAGTAGATTAATATTCAGTATGAAAACTATATGGATAAATGGTAATATATTTTATATCTGTTATGCATTACATCTGTGTGTATAAATATAGAAGATCAATATTACAGTAATAGATATTAAAAATATTTAAATGTGGTACTTTTTGTTTTTATTTCGTTAAAGGCATGGCATTTAAATGAATAATATAGAAATGAAAATATACACATCTATAATAAAGAAATGTATATAGGGAGATAGATAGATAGATAGATAGATAGATAGATAGATAGATAGCCATAAAATAGAAATTAATACAAGAAATCCATATCTAGACAAGTAGATTAATATTCAGTATGAAAACTGTATGGATAAATGGTAATATATTTCATATCTGTTATGCATTACATCTGTGTGTATAAATATAGAAGATCAATATTACAGTAATAGATATTAGAAATATTTAAATGTGGGACTTTTTGTTTTTATTTCGTTAAAGGCATGGCATTTAAATGAATAATATAGAAATGAAAATATACACATCTATAATAAAGAAATGTATATAGGGAGATAGATAGATAGATAGATAGATAGATAGATAGATAGATAGATAGATAGAGAGATAGATAGATAGATATATACATAGCCATAAGAAAGAAATAAATACAAGTTATCTAAATCTAGAAAAGCAGGTTAATATTCAATATGAAAAATATACGGATAGATGGTAATGTATTTAATACATGTTATGCATTGTATCCATATGTATAAATAAAGAAATCAGTATGATAGAAATGGATTTTAAAAATATTTAAATCAAGGGACTTTTTGTTTATTATTTGGCTAGAGGCATGGCATTTAAATGAATAATATAGAAATGAAAATATACTCATCTATACTAAAGAAATAAATAGAGGGAGATATATATATATGTATATATATTAATATATATAGCCATAAAAAAGAAATAAATACATGTAATCAATATCTAGACAAGTAGATTAATATTCAGTATGAAAACTATATGGATAAATGGTAATATATTTTATATCTGTTATGCATTACATCTGTGTGTAGAAATATAAAAGATCAATATTATAGTAATAGATATTAAAAATATTTAAATGAGGGACTTTTTGTTTTTGTTTGGTTAAAGGCATGGCATTTAAATGAATAATATAGAAATGGAAATATACACATCTATACTAAAGAAATAAATAGAGGGAGATATATATATGTATATATATACATATACATATATAAATATAGCCATAAAAAAGAAATAAATACATGTAATCCAAATCTAGACAAGTATATTAATATTTAGTATGCAAACTATATGGATAGATGCTAATATAATATGTTTTAATATCTGTTATGTATTATATCTATGTGTATAAATATAGAAGATCAATATGATAGAAATAGATATTAAAACTATTTAAATCAAGGGTCTTTTTTTTTTTATTTTGTTACAAGCAGGGCTTTTGAATAAATAATATAGAAAGGAAAGTATACACATCTATCCTCCAAAAATGAATATAGGGTGGTACATATATATATATTAATATATATAGCCATAAAAAAGAAATAAATACAAGTAATTTAATCTAGACAAGTAGATTAATATTCAGTATGAAAAATATATGGATAGATGTTTATATAATAAATTTTAATATCTATTATCTATTATGCTAATAGAATATATTTTAATATCTGTTATGTATTATATCTATTTGTATAAATAAAGAAGTTCAATATGACAGAAATAGATATTAAAAATATTTAAATGAAGGGCCTTTTTGCTTTTTATTTGGTTAGAGGCAGGGCTTGCTAAGTTCCGATGGGGGGTTTTTTGGGGCGTTCCTTGGAGAAGGGTTTTTGGAAGGGGGTTGCACACGTTCTTTCTTGCCGGGCTTCTTTGCACGTGGGGGGGCGACCCCCGCCCAGCCCCGGGCTGAGCTCTGCGGCAGTGCTGCCACCTTGTGGCCACAGAGTGGTACTGCAGCTGTGCCGCGGCGCGGGCGGGGCCGAGCCGAGCGGAGCCGAACCGAGCCGAGCCGAGCCGAGCCGAGTCGAGCCGAACCGAACCGAGGCGTGCCGAGCCGAGCCGGGACCCCCCCCCGCAGGAGCCGGGTCGGGCTGATTGCCACACTGAAGTTTGCGGCCGGCCGGTAGGACCCCGGCAGAGGCGTCGACTCCAATGCCTGCCGCCGCAGGCGCAGCCGCCGCCCAGCTCCGGAGCCGCTGAGCCCCGCCGCCACCGTCCTCGCCCCGGGAAAGGCGGCGGAAAATCAGCCGGAGTGCTCGGAGTCGGCCGGCTTCGTCCGGTTTTTCGTTCAGGCAAGTAAGGTAGACAGACGCGCTGAGAGCAGCGGGGGCCTCGATCGTGCCACAACAAAGATGGCCGCTCGGCCGGAAGTGGCTTCAGCCACAACAAAGATGGCGGCGAGGAAGGGCGGAAGTGACGTCACGCCCCTCACAAGATGGCTGCCGAGTCGCGGCTGGCTTTGACCTTCCAAGCATGGCGGCCGAAAAGGCGGGAAAATGCAAGGACCCCGGGCGGTGGGTGTCTACTCGACTGCCTGACAAACACCCCGACGCCGACGCCGCTCCGGCGCAATTTTCCGCGGCTTTTCCGGCCGTGCCGACACGGGCTGTACGCTCAGCGGCGCCGGGGCCGGACGCGAGCCAGCCGGGCGCCGACAGGCAGCGGTGAGGACGCCTCTCTCTGACGGGGTCCTTGCCGCGGCCCGCTTCGGCTCGGCTCCGCTCGGCTCGGCTCGTCTCCGCTCGGCTCCGCTCGGCTCGGCTCCGCTCGGCGCCGCTCGGCTCCGCTCGGCGCCGCTCGGCTCCGCTCGGCACGGCTCCGCTCGGCACGGTTCGGCTCGGCTCGACACGGCTCGGCTCGGCTCGGCGCGCCTCGGTTCGGCTCCGCTCGGCTCCGCTCGGCTCCGCTCGGCACGCTTCGGTTCGGCTCCGCTCGGCTCGGCTCGGTTCCGCTCGGCTCGGCTCGGTTCCGCTCGGCTCGGCCCCGCCCGCGCCGGGGCACAGCTGCAGTACCGCTCTGTGGCCACAAGGTGGCAGCACTGCCGCAGAGCTCAGCCCGGGGCTGGGCGGGGATCGCCCCCCCACGTGCAAAGAAGCCCGGCAAGAAACAAGGTGTGCAACCCCCTTCCAAAAACCCTTCTCCAAGGAACGCCCCAAAAAAACCCCCATCGGAACTTAGCAAGCCCTGCCTCTAACCAAATAAAAAGCAAAAAGGCCCTTCATTTAAATATTTTTAATATCTATATCTATCATATTGATTTTTTATATTTATACACATAGATATAATGCATAATAGATATTAAAATATATTAACGTCCATCCATATATTTTTCATATTTATTATTAATCTACTAGTATATATTTGTTACTAGTATTTATTTCTTTTTCATCTCTCTCTCTCTCTCTCTCTCTCTCTCTCTCTCTATCTCCCTATATTTATACCTTTGTTATAGATTTCTATATTTTCATTTCTATATTATTTATTTAAAAGCCCTGCCTGTAACCGAATTTAAAAAAACATCCCCTTCACCTTAAAGGATTATTTAAATATTTCTAATGCTTATTTTTATCAAATTTATATACTATTTTGAACTAGCCCAGGGGCACTGGGACCGGCCCAAAGGGACCCCGGCCGTGCCCGAGACCCGCGCCCGGAGCGGACGGATCTGCTGCTCCTGCTCCTGCTGCTCCTGCTCCTGCTCCTGCTGCTCCTGCTGGCAGCCTCAGTGCTGGCAGCACAGGGCAATTTCTATGGGGTTGGGAGGAAATGTGCTGTTTCAAGCTGGGATCACTGGCTTCTGTGGGTGGGGAAATCTTGAAGACTCAGCCGAGTCCTTCCTGAGAATTGCAAGGCTCGTGTCCCTGTGATTCTTGAGACAGGGTTTAAGTAGCTGCCATCGACTTGAGACAGCATCGAGTGGGTTTGTTCGAGTGGCAGAAATGATTTCTGTGCCTGGAATAAGGTGTCTTGGGATAAGCAACTCTCTTTGGTGGCAGAATGAACCGGTCTTTTTCCTTTTTCCTTCTTTTTCCTTCTAGATTGCGGAGCATTGGAGACCGGCGGCTCTGTGCTGCTCTTTGTTCACCTGTTGTGCTTGGAAGAGACGTGAAACTGCGGGGAAGCTGCGCTCGCCGTAGTGGCCAGAGGGAGAAGCACCTTGTCCATCTCGTCCATCTTGCCGGCCCCTGGCGTGGTCCTTTCCCCTCTGGCTCCTTGTTTCCCTCTTGTCCAATCAAGGACAGAATCCCTCTGTCCTTGCTGTGTGTTCTGCGCTCGGCCTTTTTCTGTGTCCTTCTCCGTGGCTCACTCACGTGCCTTTTTTAATTCCGTCTGTCTCTCTGCTCTTCCCCGTGCCCTTGTTTCCCAGTGGCTCCTTGTGTCCCCTTCCTTGGCTCTGTTCTTTTTCAATCCCTCTCTGTCTTGCTGCCCATGCCAGGTTTTGGGTTTGGGTGGAAGTTTTGGTTTTTTGGTGGTTTGGTTTTGTTTTTGGTGGTTTTTTGGTGATTTGGTTTGGTTTGGTTTTTTTTCAGTTTTGTTTTGTTTTTCTATTTCATCCTACAGCCCATTCTTTTGTTCTTTCTTTTCTTCCTGTGTCCTCTCTGCCACCACTCCCTCTTTCTGCCTCTGGCCTGTGCCTGGGGTTTTTGGGGAGGGATTTCTGGCACCTGCCCCCCTTTTCTTGTTGCAGCAGAGCTCCTTTTTGGGAGGGGGTCTAGTCCTAGAAGGGCTTCCAATAAAGCAGGGTGCTGCTGTCCAGGGCAGTTGGAGTTGTTCTGTGCCTTCTTTGGGGGTGAGGAGCAAAGGCTGAGGGGGACGGGGTGGGCACTGGGGGGCTCCCCTGTCCCTTGGGGCACGCCGAGGTCCCCGGCAGAGGGAGGCAGGCGCTGCGCTGGAGGAGCAAGGTGAGCGGGGAATGGGGAGGGCTCGTGCCGGGTACCCTTGCCCAGAGGGGACCCCGAGCTGCCAGGAAATTCCCTGGGAGGGCTGGATGCAGAATCCAAAAACCTGTGGAGCTGTTCTGGTTTTTACGGTAGGCATTGGCAAGGAACAGGAATGGATCTCTCTAAATTCCCTTGGAAAGAAACCCCCTCTCTGTGCACGCCGTCTTTAGGGTTTTGTTATGTCAGGAACGGCTTAGGGTTAAGAAAGTGGCTTTTGTTTTTCCACCTCTTACTTCCCTGTAAAAAGTGAGTGTATAAAACACATCTGTGCATCCATGAGGTACTAAAATGCACCGAGACAAATTTCTGTGCCTAAGTTCCATAGTGACGAGCGCGTTCTGCACTCGGGGTTCACCAGGGCTTTATATTTTTGTCATTCTGACCTGTCAGCTGAATGAATGGGTAGAGTTTCAAAGAGAACGAAATGCAAATTTCAAAAAGCAGAACATTAGAAAGAGAAATATATACCTGTAAAAATAAATATAGGGGAGCTAGGTAGATATATATACAGAGAGAGAGAGAGAGAGATAAAAAAAAATAAATACAAGAAATCCATATCTAGACAAGTAGATTAATATTCAGTATGAAAACTATATGGATAGATGCTAATATAATAAATTTTAATATCTGTTATGCAACATATCTATGTCTATAAATATAGAAGATCAGTATGATAGAAATAAATATTAAAAATATTTTAAGGAAGGGACATTTTGTTTATTATTTGGTTAGAGGCATGGCATTTAAATGAATAATATAGAAATGAAAATATACACATCTATAATAAAGAAATGTATATAGGGAGATAGATAGATAGATAGATAGATAGATAGATAGCCATAAAATAGAAATAAATACAAGAAATCCATATCTAGACAAGTAGATTAATATTCAGTATGAAAACTGTATGGATAAATGGTAATATATTTTATATCTGTTATGCATTACATCTGTGTGTATAAATATAGAAGATCAATATTACAGTAATAGATATTAAAAATATTTAAATGAGGGACTTTTTGTTTTTATTTGGCTAGAGGCATGGCATTTAAATGAATAATATAGAAATGAAAATATACACATCTATAATAAAGAAATGTATATAGGGAGATAGATAGATAGATAGATAGATAGATAGATAGATAGATAGATAGATAGAGATATATACATAGCCATAAGAAAGAAATAAATACAAGTTATCTAAATCTAGAAAAGCAGATTAATATTCAATATGAAAAATATACGGATAGATGGTAATGTATTTTAATACATGTTATGCATTGTATCCATATGTATAAATAAAGAAATCAGTATGATAGAAATAGATATTAAAAATATTTCAATCAAGGGACTTTTTGTTTATTATTTGGCTAGAGGCATGGCATTTAAATGAATAATATAGAAATGAAAATATACACATCTATACTAAAGAAATAAATAGAGGGAGATATATATATGTATATATATTTATATATGTATAGCCATAAAAAAGAAATAAATACATGTAATCCATATCTAGACAAGTAGATTAATATTCAGTATGAAAACTATATGGATAAATGGTAATATATTTTATATCTGTTATGCATTACATCTGTGTGTATAAATATAGAAGATCAATATTATAGTAATAGATATTAAAAATATTTAAATGAGGGACTTTTTGTTTTTGTTTGGTTAAAGGCATGGCATTTAAATGAATAATATAGAAATGAAAATATACACATCTATAATAAAGAAATGTATATAGGGAGATAGATAGATAGATAGATAGATAGATAGATAGATAGATAGATAGATAGATATAGATATATACATAGCCATAAGAAAGAAATAAATACAAGTTATCTAAATCTAGAAAAGCAGGTTAATATTCAATATGAAAAATATACGGATAGATGGTAATGTATTTTAATACATGTTATGCATTGTATCCATATGTATAAATAAATAAATCAGTATGATAGAAATAGATATTAAAAATATTTAAATCAAGGGACTTTTTGTTTATTATTTGGCTAGAGGCATGGCATTTAAATGAATAATATAGAAATGAAAATATACACATCTATAATAAAGAAATGTATATAGGGAGATAGATAGATAGATAGATAGATAGATAGATAGATAGATAGATAGATAGCCATAAAATAGAAATAAATACAAGAAATCCATATCTAGACAAGTAGATTAATATTCAGTATGAAAACTGTATGGATAAATGGTAATATATTTTATATCTGTTATGCATTACATCTGTGTGTATAAATATAGAAGATCAATATTACAGTAATAGATATTAAAAATATTTAAATGTGGGACTTTTTGTTTTTATTTCGTTAAAGGCATGGCATTTAAATGAATAATATAGAAATGAAAATATACACATCTATAATAAAGAAATGTATATAGGGAGATAGATAGATAGATAGATAGATAGATAGATAGATAGATAGATAGATAGAGAGATAGATAGATATAGATATATACATAGCCATAAGAAAGAAATAAATACAAGTTATCTAAATCTAGAAAAGCAGGTTAATATTCAATATGAAAAATATACGGATAGATGGTAATGTATTTAATACATGTTATGCATTGTATCTATATGTATAAATAAAGAAATCAGTATGATAGAAATGGATTTTAAAAATATTTAAATCAAGGGACTTTTTGTTTATTATTTGGCTAGAGGCATGGCATTTAAATGAATAATATAGAAATGAAAATATACTCATCTATACTAAAGAAATAAATAGAGGGAGATATATATATATGTATATATATTAATATATATAGCCATAAAAAAGAAATAAATACATGTAATCAATATCTAGACAAGTAGATTAATATTCAGTATGAAAACTATATGGATAAATGGTAATATATTTTATATCTGTTATGCATTACATCTGTGTGTAGAAATATAAAAGATCAATATTATAGTAATAGATATTAAAAATATTTAAATGAGGGACTTTTTGTTTTTGTTTGGTTAAAGGCATGGCATTTAAATGAATAATATAGAAATGGAAATATACACATCTATACTAAAGAAATAAATAGAGGGAGATATATATATGTATATATATACATATACATATATAAATATAGCCATAAAAAAGAAATAAATACATGTAATCCAAATCTAGACAAGTATATTAATATGTAGTATGCAAACTATATGGATAGATGCTAATATAATATGTTTTAATATCTGTTATGTATTATATCTATGTGTATAAATATAGAAGATCAATATGATAGAAATAGATATTAAAACTATTTAAATCAAGGGTCTTTTTTTTTTTATTTTGTTACAAGCAGGGCTTTTGAATAAATAATATAGAAAGGAAAGTATACACATCTATACTCCAAAAATGAATATAGGGTGGTACATATATATATATTAATATATATAGCCATAAAAAAGAAATAAATACAAGTAATTTAATCTAGACAAGTAGATTAATATTCAGTATGAAAACTATATGGATAGATGTTTATATAATAAATTTTAATATCTATTATCTATTATGCTAATAGAATATATTTTAATATCTGTTATGTATTATATCTATTTGTATAAATAAAGAAGTTCAATATGACAGAAATAGATATTAAAAATATTTAAATGAAGGGCCTTTTTGCTTTTTATTTGGTTAGAGGCAGGGCTTGCTAAGTTCCGATGGGGGTTTTTTGGGGCGTTCCTTGGAGAAGGGTTTTTGGAAGGGGGTTGCACACGTTCTTTCTTGCCGGGCTTCTTTGCACGTGCGGGGGCGACCCCCGCCCAGCCCCGGGCTGAGCTCTGCGGCAGTGCTGCCACCTTGTGGCCACAGAGCGGTACTGCAGCTGTGCCGCGGCGCGGGCGGGGCCGAGCCGAGCGGAGCCGAACCGAGCCGAGCCGAGCCGAGCCGAGCGGAGCCGAACCGAGCCGAGCCGAGCCGAGCCGAGCCGAGCCGAGCCGAGCCGAGCCGAGCCGAGTCGAGCCGAACCGAACCGAGGCGTGCCGAGCCGAGCCGGGACCCCCCCCCGCAGGAGCCGGGTCGGGCTGATTGCCACACTGAAGTTTGCGGCCGGCCGGTAGGACCCCGGCAGAGGCGTCGACTCCAATGCCTGCCGCCGCAGGCGCAGCCGCCGCCCAGCTCCGGAGCCGCTGAGCCCCGCCGCCACCGTCCTCGCCCCGGGAAAGGCGGCGGAAAATCAGCCGGAGTGCTCGGAGTCGGCCGGCTTCGTCCGGTTTTTCGTTCAGGCAAGTAAGCTAGACAGACGCGCTGAGAGCAGCGGGGGCCTCGATCGTGCCACAACAAAGATGGCCGCTCGGCCGGAAGTGGCTTCAGCCACAACAAAGATGGCGGCGAGGAAGGGCGGAAGTGACGTCACGCCCCTCACAAGATGGCTGCCGAGTCGCGGCTGGCTTTGACCTTCCAAGCATGGCGGCCGAAAAGGCGGGAAAATGCAAGGACCCCGGGCGGTGGGTGTCTACTCGACTGCCTGACAAACACCCCGACGCCGACGCCGCTCCGGCGCAATTTTCCGCGGCTTTTCCGGCCGTGCCGACACGGGCTGTACGCTCAGCGGCGCCGGGGCCGGACGCGAGCCAGCCGGGCGCCGACAGGCAGCGGTGAGGACGCCTCTCTCTGACGGGGTCCTTGCCGCGGCCGCGTTTTTGGGTTTGGCCCTCGCGGCGACCCGTACCTTCCCGCCGCTCCTCTCGCTCCGTGCTCTCCCCCCGGCCCGGGGAAATGGAGGAACCCCCCGATGGCTTCGGCTCCCAACGGTCGCTCCCCGGCGCTGGGTCCAGAGCGGCCCGAGGAGGGGATGCTCTGTGTGCCGGAACGGTGAGAGGTGCGGGCGGGTCGGGGGGACTTTATCCACCGAGTATATACCTGGAAGTATAATGATGATCAAAATAGATATTAAAAAATATTGAAGATAAACGGGCTGCTTGGTTTTTATTTAGTTAGAGGCAGGGTTTTTAAATAAATAAGAAAAAAATAAATAAAATATTTCAAGAATGAATATGTAAAGGTATAGAGAAATATATATATATATATGTAGGCATAAAAATAACTAAAAATAAGTAATAGAAATATATGCATATATATTGATTTATAATCTATAATATGATTTCTGTACGTATAGATGGTAATATGATATATTTTAGGATATGTTATGTGTTATGTATATCAACAAGGTATATAAATCTGATAAAAAATATATATTAAAAGATTTTTAAATACCGTTTAAGATAAAGGGACTGTTTGGTTTTTATTAGGTTTGCTTCGGGGCTTTTAAATAAATACTACAAAAATAAAAACATAGAAATGTATATTAAATATATCAAGATATAGAGATATGTGCAACCAGAAAAGTAAAGAAATAGAAGTAATGCAAATATATACAAACAGGTTTATGTTTAATCTATATATATACATTATATTTATTTAATAGATGTATTATATATATAATAAATATATATATAATTAAAATGTATATAATATATTTAATATATAATAATATATGTATACATGTTAAAATAATATATTTTGATACTTTATATATTGTGTGTTATATATAAATGAATATAGTATATAAATTTAAACACATGTTGTGGAAATAGATGTTAATTTTTTCTTTTTTATTATTTTCATTGTTTTGGTAAGTTTCTCAGAGGCAATCCTCCCGTTGCAGCTGCTGCCAGCACTGAAAACCTGTGTGCTTCGTGGTGTCCATCGCCCAGCTGGCAACGATTCCCTGGTGTTTGGTGCATTAAGTCACACCCAGCTGTGTGGGATGGCAGGTGAGCACATTGCCCGAGCCTTTTAGCTTTTCTGGCTCACACACAACTTCCTTTCCTTTTTTATATGGAAATCAGGGAAGAGGGTAGTGTATATTAGTATATTAGCATTTCTAGCAGATTTTTAACTGCCACTGATGCCCGTTCATCTTTGCAGTGTGGGTTTTCATGCTGACAAATCCTCTGCTTTGCCTTCTGCTCAGAGTCAGGTGGGCCCTTTATTGAACAGATTTATCTGCTACAAGGCTACGCAGAAGGATGGAAAGGAGGAACACAGGGGGGGAAAAAAAAATAGATGAAAGGCCATGCATTGATCACCTGATGTACTCCAGAGACAAACATGGCTATTACAGGTAACATGGAGCAGCCCTTCTGGCCTTTTCAGTTGTATTCAGAGAGATGTTTGCCTGCTGTGAATATCTGGGTGCTTGGAGTTCACTCTGATTTTAACAAGCCCATCAATAATAAAACATTGTATTGATAGAGCAAGATCTACTTCTGTAAAGTTGTTGCTCCACAGAAAAGCAGCATAAAGAAGCTAGCTGGATTATTTGTATGATATGTAGCTTTTTTAGGATGTTTTGTTCTTTATATGGTGTTCATTTCAAATACAAGCGTGTGAACTTTGTGTTCCCTTTTAGGGGCTGGTTCTGGGGTAACAAGGAAACACAAGGCCTAAACACCTCTGGCTTGTCTGTCCAAGGATCTGCCTCAATTGTGGCTCCCATCCTTCTGAAGAACTCTTCAGCACAGTGAGTTACCTTCTATAACTATTTATTGTTGTATTGATGTTGTGAGACCTCATTGCTGGGTGAGAAGACCAGGGGAAATTAAAGGCTGTATGCCACTGTTACTTCACTGAATTCTTGTACTCTGTTAAAATCAAAACACAAGGGATTTACACTGTAAGAAACACTTAAATGTAAGTTAAGGTAAAGGTCACAGTGCTAAAACCTAAGAGCAGATAGCCTTGAGCTCCTTTATATTCCTACTCCTGCCTCCAGGGTATCATCAGATATCCCCTAGATCTTGCAGTGGAAGAGATGCTGAACCATCAGCTGTTCCATATTCTACACCACGTGTCTTTTTACCATGCTCCTCTGAGAAGCATCTCTCCCTTCTCTGTTTCTTTGCAGACAAGAAGGGAGAAATTGGGATTGCCTTTGTTCTTTTGCCTGTTAATAAAAAGGCCGCTTGTGGCTGTGTGCAGTGGCAACTGCATCACAGAATCTTAGAGGTGATTATTCGCAGGTTAAGGAAATAATTCCCTTTTTTGTCACTGCTGCGCTGAATTTCATAGGCATGTGTGTGGCTCGATGCCTAAGATATTTAAAGCAGGTTTTATTCTTACAGGGGTTTTGCACACTAAAGTGTGCGCCCAGGTTTTGTTTCCAGAAGTGAGGTGTAGCGCTGGGTGTTTCATTTGGTGTGTTACTTGTTCTGTTGTGTAAATAACTGCAGTGTCCTCCCTGTGCCTGTGTATTGCAGGGGCAGTCGAGTGCTGGTTATAAAGGTGGTGATAATTAGGAATAAGCTGTTCAAGCTTGGATAAATGTTTAGAAATCATTGCTTAGATATTGCTGTGTAAAACGCTCGCTCACGGTGGGAGAATTCTCCAGGGTCAAGCTGTTCAGGTATGTGCAGTTTATTATATGGGTAAAGAGAGGGGAGAGCTGTGTCCGCCACCAGCCTCGGTGTCCGCGTGGTCCGGGGGAGGAGGGAGAGAACGGGGAGAGCAGGAGAGGAGAGGATGGAAAAGGGGAAGGAGGGAGTAAGAGCAACAGAGGGAGAGCGGGGGAAACCAGGGAGGGATAAGAGGGGGGAGACAAGAGAGGGGTAAGAGGGGAAAACCCAAGAAGGAAAGAGTAAGAGAGGGAAAGAGTGGAAGAGGTAAGAGAGGGGGAGAGGGGAGCTGAGAGAGGAGTAAAGGGGTACGAGAGAAGAGCCGAGAGGTACGAGAGAGGTTAAGAGGTAAGAGAGAAAAGCTAAGAGAGAGGTTAAGAGAGGTTTAAGATAGAAAAGCTAAGAGAGCGAAGTTCTTGTTACAATCCAATCTATCTTTTTCTATAGTGAATATTCTAATTCCCAGTAACCAATCACCACGAGATACACCCACTAAAGATTTTACATACAGTGTTGCATTTGAGGTTCTACAAGCTTTACAAGTTCTTCCCTTGCTTCTTGACCTTTGGGCTTTCTGTCAGCAGAAGGACATTGTTTTATCAGCAGGATTCTCCTTTAGCTGGCTAGGCTATTGTTCTTTGGTCATATAGTAACCAGTACTCTGTATCTTATGACTCAAAGCAGGCTTTCGTTTCTACTTCGATTCTAGCCTTCTTTTTTCAGAATCTTCTGCCAAACCATCACATTCATAAGGTTTCCCTGTTTCACCCTCCCCAACAGGCAGCAAGTTGTGCTGCGCTCTGATAATTCCATACTCAACCTGTTCCTCATTTCTTAAAGGTTCACTTCAGCCTTGAATCAGCAGGTCCCTAGGTTTGGTTTTTTAGGATGCCATTCCTGTTAGATTTTCCCCTGTGAAGACCTGAGTATGTCCAGTTTGACCTCCAGGATAATGAAGGGAGAGGAGCTCCCGTTGATTCAAGAGTGAAGCAAGGCCCCCATTCTTGGCCTGGGGCTGTTTCAAATGGGGAGGGATCAGTGTCCTGACTTCTCTCTCTCAGAGGCAGGGTTCCTGGACGAGGTGACCCAGGACAGCTTCGTGCTGGGCCCGGGCTACGACCGCCCCTAGCAGCTGGAGCCCGCGGTGAGGGAGCCCAAGAGCATCCAGCTGTACCAGCACCTCAGCCTCAAGAGCTGCATCTGGACCTTCGACGCTTATTACGACATGACCGAGTTAATTGATGTCTGTGGGGGCTCTGTCACCGCTGACTTCCAGGTGAGAGGCCCATCCAGAGCTCTCCAGGTATCCCAGATCTCTCTCAGTTCTCAGGCACAGCTCTGCGTTGCGTGGAGCTGCTGCTCTGCCCTGCACAGGTGGAGCGTGGCTTTTCCCCCCCTCTAACCTGGAAGAAAACAGCGCTGTGTGCATTTATTTCATTTATTTTCCATTTCATTCGTTTTCCATTTATTTTATTCTCTAAATCTTCAGAGTGCCAGGAAAATACCGGGTTTTTTTAATGTAGGGCCATACTGGAAATACAAAACGTTCTCAGCTGGGCTCTCTTTTATAATTTTGGCTGTGTTCTCGGCCAATAGAAATGAGCAGAGGACAGAGCAGAGGCAGCTCAGTCCATGCTCCACAACATGGGATATTTTAGCTCATTCCGTAATTAAGAGACCAAAAGCCAAAAATGTTCCTCTAGAAACGAATGGCTTTCCCTGTTTGGGGTATCTCACTGTCCTCTCCTGGCTGCATTATCCATCTGCAGACCACTCCGTCTCCCCCAGGCTCTTCCATTAAATTCCCAGCCCACATTGCTTGGACCAGCATCATCTCTCTTAATTCCTGCCAGCCTGGAACTTGTTCATGAAGTTTCCTTTTATAGCTCCAATTGTTTGCACAAACCCAGAGGAGCCGCTTGGCCGGAGAAAGTGCCCAGTGGAGCATGTGGAGCCTGGCCCCAGCCAGGCTGGAACATCTCCCCGAATTCTCCAGGGCGTACAAAGTACAGCTGCACTCTGCAGATAATGAATGGAGAGCTCTGGGAGGCCTGAGCAAGCAGAATTGCTCATTTTTAATTCACAGCCTTGGAAATCAGGGGGGTTTTGAGGTGAAATTGTGCCCAGAGTTCCTTTGTCCGGTGGTCCCAGGGAGCCTTAGCGCTGCCCCTGGATTACAATGCAGGTTTGTCTGAGGTGCCTGCACGTAAAGAACGTCCAGAGTCACCTCTGACTTCACTGGAAGGTGCATAACCCCCTTTTTGGGGTTTTATTGCCAGGTAAGGGACTCTGCCCAGTCCTTCCTGACAGTCCACGTCCCTCTCTCCGTGTCCTACATCTGTGTGACGGCACCGAGGGGCTGGGCTTCCCTGGAGCACCGCACCGAGATGGAGTTCTCCTTCTTCTACGACACCGTTCTCTGGAGGACAGGTGAGCCTGAGGCACTCCAAGGGCTATGGAAGAAGTGCTTCCTTCATGTTTTCCCCTTAGTTCCTGCACTGCCCCCAGAGTCCTGAGGGAGCGGGGAACTCGGAATATTGCCTTCCTCTGTGCTTGCGGGGGGCTTAGGCAGCCGATGGCTGGCAGAGGGAGCGTGCAGCTGGCTCACTGGAGGGTGATCCCAACTGAACCCTGCCTTGTGGAGGTGTCCCAAACGCTTCTGGGGCTGGCAGAGCCCAGCAGAGGAGAGCGAAGGTGCTGTGTGGGCTCCCAGTGGCGCTGTCCTTGCAGGGATCCAGACGGACAGCGTGCTCTCGGCCCGCCTGCAGATAATCCCCATCTACACCCGCGAGGACGGACGGCTGGTCAGCGAGTTCAGGACGCAGGCCAAGTTCAGAGGTGAGGGCAGTGATCCTGGCAGGGACACAGAGCAGGGTCACACAGAGCTCTGCTCTGACGGCACAGGCAGCGGAACGAGTCCCTGTCCCTGCCGGGAGCCCCTCTGGCCCTGCGAGGTGGGGCCTCTCCGCACTCTGCCTCCCGTCACCTCCTTGTCCTCCCCCAGCGCTGTTTGTCACGGAGCACCACAGCCTGCCAGATGTCAGGTCCTCTTTGAGAACTCCAGAGCACCTGGGAGGCATCGAATTTGACCTGCAGCTGCTGTGGAGTGCTCAGACTTTTGATTCTCCCTACCAGCTCTGGAGAGCAACCAGCTCCTACAACAGGTGAGGGCTGGGGGTGCAGTCCCCTCCAGCAGCTTCCCCCACAGCACCACGTTCTCCCTGGCACCCCTCCAGCAGCCACGCCAGCAATAGCACGGAATGCTCAGGAGCTTGGTTAGAGCTGGAGCACTGCTGTACTGAGAGAAAAATCAGCTCAGCCTCTTGGAAAGGAATTTTTCCAGCGGTGAAGCCTGTGGATAGACTGATCCCAGAGTCACACTTGGCCCTCGGGGACTGCCGGATGACATTGCTGGGGCAAGGGAGAGGTGCTGCCCTGGGTGAAGAGCTTTGAGCTCTGCTTGGTGGCTGCAGGGTCTCCTGTCTGTTCCCAGGAAGGATTACTCTGGAGAATACACCATGTTCCCGATCCCCTGCACGGTGCAGCCCACGCAGCCGTGGGCAGAGCCTGGAGCCAAGCCCCTGCCCTGCACGGCTCACGCTCCCGAGCGGTAAGAGGGCAGGAGGGCAGGCTCGGCCCCTTTGGGGTGCACACCTGTCCAGACCTCATCTCCCCTTTGTTTCCTTCCTTGTCCCAATTGCAGGTTTTTGATCCTGATCACCTTCCAGCAGACAAGCCGCCCAGTTCCAGTTGTTTACTCCCAGAATGCAAGAGTTTCAGATCTGTAACGACGAGAAGGTTTTTCTAATGGACCCCACCAAATCGGAAAGGTCTCTGGCAGAAATGGATTACAAGGGGGGCTTTTTCCAAGGGTAGGATTTACCTCTCCTCTTCTGCTTGTGCCCAGCGTTTCTGCTTTCACAGCTTCCATTCCCTGGAGAGGAAAGGGCAAAACCCACAGGTAGCTTTGCCTCTTCTACAGCAATCATTGACATCTTACAGCCCTGTGAAAGAGCAGCGTGCTCTGGCACCGCGTTTTGTCACTCCCACCCACCGAGCCCTTCCCAAACAACCCAAACCCTTCTGAACACGGACACTTGGCTCTAGCAGCGTTTTCCTGCTTGGGAAATTTCACCTGCCCCTCTTTGTCCCGACCTCCCCAGGGCAGATCCTGTACGGGCACGTGCTCTGGCACCCGGAACAAAACCTCAACGCTGCTTACAAGCTGCAGCTGGAGAAGGTCAACCTGTGCACAGGCAGGGATGGCTACGTGCCCTTCCTCGACCCCACGGGTACCGTCTACAACGAGGGGCCCCGGTACGGCTGCATCCAGCCCAACAAGTACCTGAAACACCGATTCCTCCTCCTGGTGAGTGCTCTGCTCCTGCTTCTTCCCGTTTGGGATTTGCTCTGGCAACCCGCAGGTGGTGGCTGCAAAGGGATAAGGGAGCCCGTGGGGGATGTTTTGTGCTGCTGCTGCTGCTGCTGCTGCAAGCTGTGAACACCAGATCAGTTTTTCCCCACCCTTGGAGTGTGTTCCTGAATCGGTGCCCACGTGTAGGTGTGGAGATGGGGCATTCGGACTAGATCCCTGACACAGGTGTTTGGTGGGGCTCTGGCTTCCAGCCTCCCTTGGGAAAGCAGACAGCATCCCTCACGCCACTTCTCTGACTTTCCAGGACCAAAACCAGCCAGAAGTGAGGGATAAGTATTTCCCCGATGTGCCTTTTGACGCCCACTTTGCTTCCCAGCTGTCCGAGTTCCACTCGGTGAGCAGCATGCCCGGAGTTGATGGATTTACTCTCAAGGTGGACGCTCTCTACAAGGTATGTAGTACCCAGTGCTTTTGGTAGCCCAAAATGGACTTCTCTGTCCAGGACCTCCCAAACACTTGGTGAATTGTAGACTCTGGGCCTTCAGAATTCACCTCTGATACAAGAAATGAAGATTAGGATGTTAGTCCCGTAATTTCATTTTTTTTTTTCCCTGAGGCACTCATGAGAAGGCTCTTTAAAAACACATTATTCGTGTTCCTGAAGGAATTAATGCCATCGCAAAGGCAGGACACCTCACGGGGTGGTCCGTGCTCCCGAGGAGCTCCCCTTGAACACCCGAGGTGGAGCTGCCCCGGGGCGCCCCGAAGGCGGCGGGCGGCCGCTGCTGCACCGTCAGGAACCTTCATCCACCGAGGGACGCGGCGGCCTCTGCCAGGGCCAGGGCAGGAAAGTGAAGCAGGTGCACATGGAAGTCAAAGTCCACGGCAATTTGCACGACGGCACGGAAGTTTCATGGAGCACACGCATTGGGAAAAGCTTTTTATAAACTGTAAAATAAAGATAATCCAAAACTGAAAAGCCACCTGGGTATTTTTTTAGTCTGGTGAGGAGGGGCAGCTGTCAATTGCCCCTGCTCCCGTCTTAGCAGCTGCACGGCTGCCCTCCCTCCGTGCTGCTCCAGCTCTCCCAGGCTTAAGTGGGCAGGGTGGGGAAGCCAGCTCCCACCGCTGGCATGTGGGAGCTCTGAGCCAGCCGAGGAGCAGCCGGGTTCCTCTTCCTGTCCTCCGGAAGAGAGTAAAGCTAAAATCACCCGCTGTGATCGGGGTGTCCCTTCTTGCGCCGCCCCGCCGGTCCCCCTCATTCCCCTGGGGCGCGGCGGGCCGGAGCCCCACGGAGCTGCTGGGCCGGGGCAGGGAAGGACGGAGACGAGGGCGCCCAGCGCGGCTCGGGCCCCGCCGCGGCCTCGGGGCTGGCGGAGCGGGGGGGGACGGGCCGGGAGCGCTCCGGGGCTGCGGGACCGGCCCTGCCCAGGCCGGGGCGCCGCGTCCGCACCGGGACCCGCAGCGCTCCCGCAGCCGGCACCGCCCTCCCGCGGCGATCCCGGTACCGATCCCGATCCACCCCACGGGGGAGAGGCGGCACCGCCCGGGACCCCAGGGCGGACACCGGCAGGACCCGAACCCCCCATCCCAGCTCCGGTTGCGGGCTCCGTCACCCGCTTTCGGTCAGCCCCGTCCCGGCATCGCGGCAGGAGGGGGAGTCGAGTCCCGGCGAGGGAGTGCCCCGTCCCCAGCCTTGTCTCAGCCCCAATCCGGCCATGCTCCGCCACCCCCGAGACCCGCCACCCGGGGCCGGCCGGGGGAGAGGCGGCACCGCTCCGCCGGCGGACACCGGCAGGACTCTGCCCCGCTGCAGACCCCGTCCCGAGCCGCGGCCCCGCCGGGGTCGGGGCCCGCTGGTCGGGCCGGGGCTCGACCAGCGCCGAGCGAGAGTCGCGGGCCAGCGGCACGGGGGGCGGGGCCGCATGAGGAGCGGGGCCACGGGGCACAGCCCGACCGCACCTGGGAACTGCCGGGGGTCCCGGGCGGCGCCGCCTGTCCCCCATCGGGCGGATCGAGGCGGCACCGGGCCCGGGATCGGTCTCGGGATCGGTCTCGGGCCCGGGATGGGTCTCGGGTCCGGGATCGGTCTCGGGATCGGTTCCGGGCCCGGGATGGCGGCGGCGATTCCCGTTGCGGACTCGGCCCCCCCCCGCCCGGCCCCGGGACCGCGGCACGAAGGGGGCGAGGCCAGGGAGAGGGGGGCCCGGCACAGGTGTGAGGGGCGGGGGCACGGAGCGCGTGCGCAGCTCGGGACAGCAGAGCGCGTGCGCGGCGCGGGGCCGCCTCAGGTGTGCGGGACGGGGCCGGCACAGGTGTGAGGGGCTCCAGAGCGGCTGCGCGGGGCGGGACCGAGGGCATTTAAACCCCGGAAGGGCGGCGGCCGCCATTTGCTCCAGTACCGGGTGGAGGCGGCTGCGGCCGCTCCGGTGAGGCGCTTCTCTCTCTTCTCCGCTTTTATCTCTCTTTTCTGCTTTTATCTCTCCTTTCTCTGCTTTTCTCTCCTGTTTCTCTCTCCCGTCTCCTTCTCTCCCCTCTCTGCTCTTGTCCCCCGTCTCCCCCTCACACCGCCCGCTCCCTCTCTCCCCTCACCTCCCCGCCCGCCCCCTCCTCCCCAACCTGAGCCCCGCCTCTGTTCCTCCTCTGTCTCTTCCTCCCGCTCCCTCCTCACCCGGCCCAACCTGGCTCTGCCCTCCGTTCTCCTTCTGTCACCGCTCCCTTCCCCTGCTCCTTCTTTCTCCCCTCCGCCGTCCCTGCCCCGGCCGCCCCGGCCTCTCCCTGTGTGCCGTACGCCCCTGTTTGTCCGTGTCCCCCTTCTCCTCTCCTTGGCGGCGCTGTCGCCCCTCTGTCTCTGCCGCCCCTTCCTTCTCTGTCCCTTGTCCCTTTCTGTCTTCCCCCGCAGCCGCGGGGCTCGGGGCGCCGGATAATAAAGCCCAGAGGGCCGGAGCCGGCGCCCCCGGCGGGAATCCCCTCACGGGGCCGGAGCCCGCGGTGCGGGTCCCCCCACGCACAACACCGCCCCACACTGCCGGGTGTCCCCACATCACACTGGGGGCTGAGGGGGGCCGGGGCTGGGAGGGGGGCTTAGGGTGGGCCCCCTCCTCCGGAGGGGTCCTGGGCTGGGTTAGCGAGGGTTGGGGGGCTGCGGGGGGGGGGATTTGGGATGGGGGGGTTTGGGAAGGGCCCCCTCGTTAGGAGGGGGTCCCGGGTGGGGGGTGGGTTAGCGAGGGTTGGGGGGCCGGGGGGGGGGGGGGGGGGATTTGGGATGGGGGGGTTTGGGAAGGGCCCCCTCGTTAGGAGGGGGTCCCGGGTGGGGGGTGGGTTAGGGAGGGCCCCCTCCGGAGGAGGGGGTCCCGGGGAGGGGCGGGGGGCGGGGCCCCCTCCGGAGGGGGGGGCCCGGGGTGGGAGGGGCTGGCGGGGTCTGCCCCCCCAAACCCCTCCCACTCTGGGCCCTCCCCTCCGGGCGGGGCCCGGCCCGGCCCCTCCCCAGGACCCCTCCTCCGGACAGGGGCCCGCGGGGGGGGGGGGGGGGGGGGGGGAATAGGAGGCGGAGTGCTGTCGTTTGACACAAAAGTGTGATTACGGTGCAGAGTGACGTGACCCCACCTGCTGCCCCCCCACCCACCCCGCCCCCCCCCCCCCGCGGGCCCCTGTCCGGAGGAGGGGTCCTGGGGAGGGGCCGGGCCGGGCCCCGCTCGGAGGGGAGGGCCCAGAGTGGGAGGGGTTTAGGGGGGGCAGACCCCGCCAGCCCCTCCCACCCCGGGCCCCCCCCTCCGGAGGGGGCCCCGCCCCCCGCCCCTCCCCGGGACCCCCTCCTCCGGAGGGGGCCCTCCCTAACCCACCCCCCACCCGGGACCCCCTCCTAACGAGGGGGCCCTTCCCAAACCCTCCCCCCCAGGACCCCCTCCAGAGGAGGGGGCCCACCCTAAACCCCCCCTAACCCACCCCCCCACCCGGGACCCCCTCCTAACGAGGGGGCCCTTCCCAAACCCCCCCATCCCAAATCCCCCCCCCCCGGCCCCCCAACCCTCGCTAACCCACCCCAGGACCCCTCCGGAGGAGGGGGCCCACCCTAAGCCCCCCTCCCAGCCCCGGCCCCCCTCAGCCCCCAGTGTGATGTGGGGACACCCGGCAGTGTGGGGCGGTGTTGTGCGTGGGGGGACCCGCACCGCGGGCTCCGGCCCCGTGAGGGGATTCCCGCCGGGGGCGCCGGCTCCGGCCCTCTGGGCTTTATTATCCGGCGCCCCGAGCCCCGCGGCTGCGGGGGAAGACAGAAAGGGACAAGGGACAGAGAAGGAAGGGGCGGCAGAGACAGAGGGGCGACAGCGCCGCCAAGGAGAGGAGAAGGGGGACACGGACAAACAGGGGCGTACGGCACACAGGGAGAAGCCGGGGCGGCCGGGGCAGGGACGGCGGAGGGGAGAAAGAAGGAGCAGGGGAAGGGAGCGGTGACAGAAGGAGAACGGAGGGCAGAGCCAGGTTGGGCCGGGTGAGGAGGGAGCGGGAGGAAGAGACAGAGGAGGAACAGAGGCGGGGCTCAGGTTGGGGAGGAGGGGGCGGGCGGGGAGGTGAGGGGAGAGAGGGAGCGGGCGGTGTGAGGGGGAGACGGGGGACAAGAGCAGAGAGGGGAGAGAAGGAGACGGGAGAGAGAAACTGGAGAGAAAAGCAGAGAAAGGAGAGATAAAAGCAGAAAAGAGAGATAAAAGCGGAGAAGAGAGAGAAGCGCCTCACCGGAGCGGCCGCAGCCGCCTCCACCCGGTACTGGAGCAAATGGCGGCCGCCGCCCTTCCGGGGTTTAAATGCCCTCGGTCCCGCCCCGCGCAGCCGCTCTGGAGCCCCTCACACCTGTGTCGGCCCCGTCCCGCACACCTGAGGCGGCCCCGCGCCGCGCACGCGCTCTGCTGTCCCGAGCTGCGCACGCGCTCCGTGCCCCCGCCCCTCACACCTGTGCCGGGCCCCCCTCTCCCTGGCCTCGCCCCCTTCGTGCCGCGGTCCCGGGGCCGGGCGGGGGGGGGCCGAGTCCGCAACGGGAACCGCCGCCACCATCCCGGGCCCGGAACCGATCCCGAGACCGATCCCGGACCCGAGACCCATCCCGGACCCGAGACCCATCCCGGACCCGATCCCGATCCCGGGCCCGGTGCCGCCTCGATCCGCCCGATGGGGGAGAGGCGGCGCCGCCCGGGACCCCCGGCAGTTCCCAGGTGCGGTCGGGCTGTGCCCCGTGGCCCCGCTCCTCATGCGGCCCCGCCCCCCGTGCCGCTGGCCCGCGACTCTCGCTCGGCGCTGGTCGAGCCCCGGCCCGGGGGCTGCTCCCGGCGGGCTCCGCTCCGAGCCCTGCGCGCTGCGGCGGGGCCGCGGCTCGGGACGGGGTCTGCAGCGGGGCAGAGTCCTGCCGGTGTCCGCCGGCGGAGCGGTGCCGCCTCTCCCCCGGCCGGCCCCGGGTGGCGGGTCTCGGGGGTGGCGGAGCATGGCCGGATTGGGGCTGAGACAAGGCTGGGGACGGGGCACTCCCTCGCCGGGACTCGACTCCCCCTCCTGCCGCGATGCCGGGACGGGGCTGACCGAAAGCGGGTGACGGAGCCCGCAACCGGAGCTGGGATGGGGGGTTCGGGTCCTGCCGGTGTCCGCCCTGGGGTCCCGGGCGGTGCCGCCTCTCCCCCGTGGGGTGGATCGGGATCGGTACCGGGATCGCCGCGGGAGGGCGGTTCCGGCTGCGGGAGCGCTGCGGGTCCCGGTGCGGACGCGGCGCCCCGGCCTGGGCAGGGCCGGTCCCGCAGCCCCGGAGCGCTCCCGGCCCGTCCCCCCCCGCTCCGTCAGCCCCGAGGCCGCGGCGGGGCCCGAGCCGCGCTGGGCGCCCTCGTCTCCGTCCTTCCCTGCCCCGGCCCAGCAGCTCCGTGGGGCTCCGGCCCGCCGCGCCCCAGGGGAATGAGGGGGACCGGCGGGGTGGCGCAAGAAGGGACACCCCGATCACAGCGGGTGATTTTAGCTTTACTCTCTTCCGGAGGACAGGAAGAGGAACCCGGCTGCTCCTCGGCTGGCTCAGAGCTCCCACATGCCAGCGGTGGGAGCTGGCTTCCCCACCCTGCCCACTTAAGCCTGGGAGAGCTGGAGCAGCACGGAGGGAGGGCAGCCGTGCAGCTGCTAAGACGGGAGCAGGGGCAATTGACAGCTGCCCCTCCTCACCAGACTAAAAAAATACCCAGGTGGCTTTTCAGTTTTGGATTATCTTTATTTTACAGTTTATAAAAAGCTTTTCCCAATGCGTGTGCTCCATGAAACTTCCGTGCCGTCGTGCAAATTGCCGTGGACTTTGACTTCCATGTGCACCTGCTTCACTTTCCTGCCCTGGCCCTGGCAGAGGCCGCCGCGTCCCTCGGTGGATGAAGGTTCCTGACGGTGCAGCAGCGGCCGCCCGCCGCCTTCGGGGCGCCCCGGGGCAGCTCCACCTCGGGTGTTCAAGGGGAGCTCCTCGGGAGCACGGACCACCCCGTGAGGTGTCCTGCCTTTGCGATGGCATTAATTCCTTCAGGAACACGAATAATGTGTTTTTAAAGAGCCTTCTCATGAGTGCCTCAGGGAAAAAAAAAAATGAAATTACGGGACTAACATCCTAATCTTCATTTCTTGTATCAGAGGTGAATTCTGAAGGCCCAGAGTCTACAATTCACCAAGTGTTTGGGAGGTCCTGGACAGAGAAGTCCATTTTGGGCTACCAAAAGCACTGGGTACTACATACCTTGTAGAGAGCGTCCACCTTGAGAGTAAATCCATCAACTCCGGGCATGCTGCTCACCGAGTGGAACTCGGACAGCTGGGAAGCAAAGTGGGCGTCAAAAGGCACATCAGGGAAATACTTATCCCTCACTTCTGGCTGGTTTTGGTCCTGGAAAGTCAGAGAAGTGGCGTGAGGGATGCTGTCTGCTTTCCCAAGGGAGGCTGGAAGCCAGAGCCCCACCAAACACCTGTGTCAGGGATCTAGTCCGAATGCCCCATCTCCACACCTACACGTGGGCACCGATTCAGGAACACACTCCAAGGGTGGGGAAAAACTGATCTGGTGTTCACAGCTTGCAGCAGCAGCAGCAGCAGCAGCAGCACAAAACATCCCCCACGGGCTCCCTTATCCCTTTGCAGCCACCACCTGCGGGTTGCCAGAGCAAATCCCAAACGGGAAGAAGCAGGAGCAGAGCACTCACCAGGAGGAGGAATCGGTGTTTCAGGTACTTGTTGGGCTGGATGCAGCCGTACCGGGGCCCCTCGTTGTAGACGGTACCCGTGGGGTCGAGGAAGGGCACGTAGCCATCCCTGCCTGTGCACAGGTTGACCTTCTCCAGCTGCAGCTTGTAAGCAGCGTTGAGGTTTTGTTCCGGGTGCCAGAGCACGTGCCCGTACAGGATCTGCCCTGGGGAGGTCGGGACAAAGAGGGGCAGGTGAAATTTCCCAAGCAGGAAAACGCTGCTAGAGCCAAGTGTCCGTGTTCAGAAGGGTTTGGGTTGTTTGGGAAGGGCTCGGTGGGTGGGAGTGACAAAACGCGGTGCCAGAGCACGCTGTTCTTTCACAGGGCTGTAAGATGTCAATGATTGCTGTAGAAGAGGCAAAGCTACCTGTGGGTTTTGCCCTTTCCTCTCCAGGGAATGGAAGCTGTGAAAGCAGAAACGCTGGGCACAAGCAGAAGAGGAGAGGTAAATCCTACCCTTGGAAAAAGCCCCCCTTGTAATCCATTTCTGCCAGAGACCTTTCCGATTTGGTGGGGTCCATTAGAAAAACCTTCTCGTCGTTACAGATCTGAAACTCTTGCGTTCTGGGAGTAAACAACTGGAACTGGGCGGCTTGTCTGCTGGAAGGTGATCAGGATCAAAAACCTGCAATTGGGACAAGGAAGGAAACAAAGGGGAGATGAGGTCTGGACAGGTGTGCACCCCAAAGGGGCCGAGCCTGCCCTCCTGCCCTCTTACCGCTCGGGAGCGTGAGCCGTGCAGGGCAGGGGCTTGGCTCCAGGCTCTGCCCACGGCTGCGTGGGCTGCACCGTGCAGGGGATCGGGAACATGGTGTATTCTCCAGAGTAATCCTTCCTGGGAACAGACAGGAGACCCTGCAGCCACCAAGCAGAGCTCAAAGCTCTTCACCCAGGGCAGCACCTCTCCCTTGCCCCAGCAATGTCATCCGGCAGTCCCCGAGGGCCAAGTGTGACTCTGGGATCAGTCTATCCACAGGCTTCACCGCTGGAAAAATTCCTTTCCAAGAGGCTGAGCTGATTTTTCTCTCAGTACAGCAGTGCTCCAGCTCTAACCAAGCTCCTGAGCATTCCGTGCTATTGCTGGCGTGGCTGCTGGAGGGGTGCCAGGGAGAACGTGGTGCTGTGGGGGAAGCTGCTGGAGGGGACTGCACCCCCAGCCCTCACCTGTTGTAGGAGCTGGTTGCTCTCCAGAGCTGGTAGGGAGAATCAAAAGTCTGAGCACTCCACAGCAGCTGCAGGTCAAATTCGATGCCTCCCAGGTGCTCTGGAGTTCTCAAAGAGGACCTGACATCTGGCAGGCTGTGGTGCTCCGTGACAAACAGCGCTGGGGGAGGACAAGGAGGTGACGGGAGGCAGAGCGTGGAGAGGCCCCACCTCGCAGGGGCAGAGGGGCTCCCGGCAGGGACAGGGACTCGTTCCGCTGCCTGTGCCGTCAGAGCAGAGCTCTGTGTGACCCTGCTCTGTGTCCCTGCCAGGATCACTGCCCTCACCTCTGAACTTGGCCTGCGTCCTGAACTCGCTGACCAGCCGTCCGTCCTCGCGGGTGTAGATGGGGATTATCTGCAGGCGGGCCGAGAGCACGCTGTCCGTCTGGATCCCTGCAAGGACAGCGCCACTGGGAGCCCACACAGCACCTTCGCTCTCCTCTGCTGGGCTCTGCCAGCCCCAGAAGCGTTTGGGACACCTCCACAAGGCAGGGTTCAGTTGAGAGCACCCTCCAGTGAGCCAGCTGCACGCTCCCTCTGCCAGCCATCGGCTGCCTAAGCCCCCCGCAAGCACAGAGGAAGGCAATATTCCGAGTTCCCCGCTCCCTCAGGACTCTGGGGGCAGTGCAGGAACTAAGGGGAAAACATGAAGGAAGCACTTCTTCCATAGCCCTTGGAGTGCCTCAGGCTCACCTGTCCTCCAGAGAACGGTGTCGTAGAAGAAGGAGAACTCCATCTCGGTGCGGTGCTCCAGGGAAGCCCAGCCCCTCGGTGCCGTCACACAGATGTAGGACACGGAGAGAGGGACGTGGACTGTCAGGAAGGACTGGGCAGAGTCCCTTACCTGGCAATAAAACCCCAAAAAGGGGGTTATGCACCTTCCAGTGAAGTCAGAGGTGACTCTGGACGTTCTTTACGTGCAGGCACCTCAGACAAACCTGCATTGTAATCCAGGGGCAGCGCTAAGGCTCCCCGGGACCACCGGACAAAGGAACTCTGGGCACAATTTCACCTCAAAACCCCCCTGATTTCCAAGGCTGTGAATTAAAAATGAGCAATTCTGCTTGCTCAGGCCTCCCAGAGCTCTCCATTTATTATCTGCAGAGTGCAGCTGTACTTTGTACGCCCTGGAGAATTCGGGGAGATGTTCCAGCCTGGCTGGGGCCAGGCTCCACATGCTCCACTGGGCAGTTTCTCCGGCCAAGCGGCTCCTCTGGGTTTGTGCAAACAATTGGAGCTATAAAAGGAAACTTCATGAACAAGTTCCAGGCTGGCAGGAATTAAGAGAGATGATGCTGGTCCAAGCAATGTGGGCTGGGAATTTAATGGAAGAGCTTGGGGGAGACGGAGTGGTCTGCAGATGGATAATGCAGCCAGGAGAGGACAGTGAGATACCCCAAACAGGGAAAGCCATTCGTTTCTAGAGGAACATTTTTGGCTTTTGGTCTCTTAATTACGGAATGAGCTAAAATATCCCATGTTGTGGAGCATGGACTGAGCTGCCTCTGCTCTGTCCTCTGCTCATTTCTATTGGCCGAGAACACAGCCAAAATTATAAAAGAGAGCCCAGCTGAGAACGTTTTGTATTTCCAGTATGGCCCTACATTAAAAAAAAACGGTATTTTCCTGGCACTCTGAAGATTTAGAGAATAAAATAAATGGAAAACGAATGAAATGGAAAATAAATGAAAGAAATGCACACAGCGCTGTTTTCTTACAGGTTAGAGGGGGGGAAAAGCCACGCTCCACCTGTGCAGGGCAGAGCAGCAGCTCCACGCAACGCAGAGCTGTGCCTGAGAACTGAGAGAGATCTGGGATACCTGGAGAGCTCTGGATGGGCCTCTCACCTGGAAGTCAGCGGTGACAGAGCCCCCACAGACATCAATTAACTCGGTCATGTCGTAATAAGCGTCGAAGGTCCAGATGCAGCTCTTGAGGCTGAGGTGCTGGTACAGCTGGATGCTCTTGGGCTCCCTCACCGCGGGCTCCAGCTGCTAGGGGCGGTCGTAGCCCGGGCCCAGCACGAAGCTGTCCTGGGTCACCTCGTCCAGGAACCCTGCCTCTGAGAGAGAGAAGTCAGGACACTGATCCCTCCCCATTTGAAACAGCCCCAGGCCAAGAATGGGGGCCTTGCTTCACTCTTGAATCAACGGGAGCTCCTCTCCCTTCATTATCCTGGAGGTCAAACTGGACATACTCAGGTCTTCACAGGGGAAAATCTAACAGGAATGGCATCCTAAAAAACCAAACCTAGGGACCTGCTGATTCAAGGCTGAAGTGAACCTTTAAGAAATGAGGAACAGGTTGAGTATGGAATTATCAGAGCGCAGCACAACTTGCTGCCTGTTGGGGAGGGTGAAACAGGGAAACCTTATGAATGTGATGGTTTGGCAGAAGATTCTGAAAAAAGAAGGCTAGAATCGAAGTAGAAACGAAAGCCTGCTTTGAGTCATAAGATACAGAGTACTGGTTACTGTATGACCAAAGAACAATAGCCTAGCCAGCTAAAGGAGAATCCTGCTGATAAAACAATGTCCTTCTGCTGACAGAAAGCCCAAAGGTCAAGAAGCAAGGGAAGAACTCGTAAAGCTTGTAGAACCTCAAATGCAACACTGTATGTAAAATCTTTAGTGGGTGTATCTCGTAGTGATTGGTTACTGGGAATTAGAATATTCACTATAGAAAAAGATAGATTGGATTGTAACAAGAACTTTGCTCTCTTAGCTTTTCTATCTTAAACCTCTCTTAACCTCTCTCTTAGCTTTTCTCTCTTACCTCTTAACCTCTCTCGTACCTCTCGGCTCTTCTCTCGTACCCCTTTACTCCTCTCTCAGCTCCCCTCTCCCCCTCTCCTACCTCTTCCACTCTTTCCCTCTCTTACTCTTACCTTCTTGGGTTTTCCCCTCTTACCCCTCTCTTGTCTCCCCCCTCTTATCCCTCCCTGGTTTCCCCCGCTCTCCCTCTGTTGCTCTTACTCCCTCCTTCCCCTTTTCCATCCTCTCCTCTCCTGCTCTCCCCGTTCTCTCCCTCCTCCCCCGGACCACGTGGACGCCGAGGCTGGTGGCGGACACAGCTCTCCCCTCTCTTTACCCATATAATAAACTGCACATACCTGAACAGCTTGACCCTGGAGAATTCTCCCACCGCGAGCGAGCGTTTTACACAGCAATATCTAAGCAATGATTTCTAAACATTTATCCAAGCTTGAACAGCTTATTCCTAATTATCACCACCTTTATAACCAGCACTCGACTGCCCCTGCAATACACAGGCACAGGGAGGACACTGCAGTTATTGACACAACAGAACAAGTAACACACCAAATGAAACACCCAGCGCTACACCTCACTTCTGGAAACAAAACCTGGGCGCACACTTTAGTGTGCAAAACCCCTGTAAGAATAAAACCTGCTTTAAATATCTTAGGCATCGAGCCACACACACGCCTATGAAATTCAGCGCAGCAGTGACAAAAAAGGGAATTATTTCCTTAACCTGCGAATAATCACCTCTAAGATTCTGTGATGCAGTTGCCACTGCACACAGCCACAAGCGGCCTTTTTATTAACAGGCAAAAGAACAAAGGCAATCCCAATTTCTCCCTTCTTGTCTGCAAAGAAACAGAGAAGGGAGAGATGCTTCTCAGAGGAGCATGGTAAAAAGACACGTGGTGTAGAATATGGAACAGCTGATGGTTCAGCATCTCTTCCACTGCAAGATCTAGGGGATAGCTGATGATACCCTGGAGGCAGGAGTAGGAATATAAAGGAGCTCAAGGCTATCTGCTCTTAGGTTTTAGCACTGTGACCTTTACCTTAACTTACATTTAAGTGTTTCTTACAGTGTAAATCCCTTTTGTTTTGATTTTAACAGAGTACAAGAATTCAGGGAAGTAACAGTGGCATACAGCCTTTAATTTCCCCTGGTCTTCTCACCCAGCAATGAGGTCTCACAACATCAATACAACAATAAATAGTTATAGAAGGTAACTCACTGTGCTGAAGAGTTCTTCAGAAGGATGGGAGCCACAATTGAGGCAGATCCTTGGACAGACAAGCCAGAGGTGTTTAGGCCTTGTGTTTCCTTGTTACCCCAGAACCAGCCCCTAAAAGGGAACACAAAGTTCACACGCTTGTATTTGAAATGAACACCATATAAAGAACAAAACATCCTAAAAAAGCTACATATCATACAAATAATCCAGCTAGCTTCTTTATGCTGCTTTTCTGTGGAGCAACAACTTTACAGAACGAGATCTTGCTCTATCAATACAATGTTTTATTATTGATGGGCTTGTTAAAATCAGAGTGAACTCCAAGCACCCAGATATTCACAGCAGGCAAACGTCTCTCTGAATACAACTGAAAAGGCCAGAAGGGCTGCTCCATGTTACCTGTAATAGCCATGTTTGTCTCTGGAGTACATCAGGTGATCAATGCATGGCCTTTCATCTATTTTTTTTTCCCCCTGTGTTCCTCCTTTCCATCCTTCTGCGTAGCCTTGTAGCAGATAAATCTGTTCAATAAAGGGCCCACCTGACTCTGAGCAGAAGGCAAAGCAGAGGATTTGTCAGCATGAAAACCCACACTGCAAAGATGAACGGGCATCATCAGTGGCAGTTAAAAATCTGCTAGAAATGCTAATATACTAATATACACTACCCTCTTCCCTGATTTCCATATAAAAAAGGAAAGGAAGTTGTGTGTGAGCCAGAAAAGCTAAAAGGCTCGGGCAATGTGCTCACCTGCCATCCCACACAGCTGGGTGTGACTTAATGCACCAAACACCAGGGAATCGTTGCCAGCTGGGCGATGGACACCACGAAGCACACAGGTTTTCAGTGCTGGCAGCAGCTGCAACGGGAGGATTGCCTCTGAGAAACTTACCAAAACAATGAAAATAATAAAAAAGAAAAAATTAACATCTATTTCCACAACATGTGTTTAAATTTATATACTATATTCATTTATATATAACACACAATATATAAAGTATCAAAATATATTATTTTAACATGTATACATATATTATTATATATTAAATATATTATATACATTTTAATTATATATATATTTATTATATGTATAATACATCTATTAAATAAATATAATGTATATATATAGATTAAACATAAACCTGTTTGTATATATTTGCATTACTTCTATTTCTTTACTTTTCTGGTTGCACATATCTCTATATCTTGATATATTTAATATACATTTCTATGTTTTTATTTTTGTAGTATTTATTTAAAAGCCCCGAAGCAAACCTAATAAAAACCAAACAGTCCCTTTATCTTAAACGGTATTTAAAAATCTTTTAATATATATTTTTTATCAGATTTATATACCTTGTTGATATACATAACACATAACATATCCTAAAATATATCATATTACCATCTATACGTACAGAAATCATATTATAGATTATAAATCAATATATATGCATATATTTCTATTACTTATTTTTACTTATTTTTATGCCTACATATATATATATATATATTTCTCTATACCTTTACATATTCATTCTTGAAATATTTTATTTATTTTTTTCTTATTTATTTAAAAACCCTGCCTCTAACTAAATAAAAACCAAGCAGCCCGTTTATCTTCAATATTTTTTAATATCTATTTTGATCATCATTATACTTCCAGGTATATACTCGGTGGATAAAGTCCCCCCGACCCGCCCGCACCTCTCACCGTTCCGGCACACAGAGCATCCCCTCCTCGGGCCGCTCTGGACCCAGCGCCGGGGAGCGACCGTTGGGAGCCGAAGCCATCGGGGGACACGGTGGGAACATGGCAGTGACACTGTGGGGACACAGCAGTGACACAGTGGTGACACGGCGGGGACACAGCGGTGAAACGGCGGGAACACGGGGGGAACATGGCGGTGACACTGTGGGGACACACTGGGAACATGGCAGTGACACTGTGGGGACACGGGGGGAACATGGCGGTGACACTGTGGGGACACACTGGGAACATGGCGGTGACACTGTGGGGACACACTGGGAACATGGCAGTGACACTGTGGGGACACGGGGGGAACATGGCGGTGACACTGTGGGGACACGGGGGGAACACGAGGGGAACACAGTGAGAACATGGCAGTGACACGGCGGTGACACGGTGGGAACATGGCGGTGACACTGTGGGGACACGGGGGGAACACGAGGGGAACACAGTGAGAACATGGCAGTGACACGGCGGTGACACGGTGGGAACATGGCAGTGACACTGCGGGGACACACGTCAGGCACTGACCAGCATCATGCGGTGCAGATCCGACAGCTCGGGCACGGCTCCCTTGCAGAGGATGATGACGGTGCCGGTGGTGTCCAGCCCGCGGCGGCCGGCGCGCCCCGACATCTGCGTGTACTCGCCTGTGGGGACGCAGAGCCGCCGGCGTCTTCTCCTCACGGATCCTCCCGCTCTTCCCCTCACGGCTCCTGCCCTTCCTCCCCTCACCTTTCCCGTCGCTTTTCCCCCTGCTTTCCCCTCGTGTTTGCTGCTCTTTCTCCCTCAGATTTTCCGCCTTTTTGCTCTCTCATTTCCCACCATTTTTCCCCTCACGTTTTCCCGCTCTTTTCTCCCCTCAGGATTCCCGCTCTTTTCTCCCCTCAGGATTCCCGCTCTTTTCTCCCCTCACGTTTTCCCCCATTTTCTCCCCGTTTCCCCATTTTCTCTCCTCACATTTTCCCCCATTTTCCCCTCATGTTTCCCACTGTTTCCACCCTCACATTTCCTGCCCTTTTCCTCTCACGTTTCTGCCCTTTTTCCCTCATGTTTCCGCTCTTTTTTCCCCTCACGATTCCCGTCGCTTTTCCCGATGCTTTCCCCTCATGTTTGCTGCTCTTTCTCCCTCAGATTTTCTGCCTTTTTGCTCTCTCATTTCCCACCATTTTTCCCCTCACGTTTTCCCGCTCTTTTCTCCCCTCACATTTTCCCCCATTTTCTCCCCGTTTCCCCATTTTCTCCCCTCACGTTTTCCCCCATTTTCCCCTCACGTTTCCCACTCTTTCCACCCTCACATTTCCTGCCCTCTCCTGCTCGTGTTTCTTTTTCCCTCATGTTTCTGCTCTTTTTTCCCCACACCTTTCCCGTCGCTTTTCCCGATGCTTTCCCCTCATGTTTGCTGCTCTTTCTCCCTCAGATTTTCTGCCTTTTTACCCTCTCGTTTTCCCTCTCTTTTCCTCTCACGTTTCTCACTCTTTTCTCCCCTCACGTTTTCCCGCTCTTTTCTCCCCTCACGTTTTCCCTCACGATTGCAACTCTCCTCCCTCCATTTCTCCTCTTTCCTCCCATTTCTCCTCACTCTTTCCTCCCCTATTTCTACATTTTCCCAATTGCCTTTTCCCGCATTTTCCCTCTCAGCTTTCTCCCATTTTCCCTCTCCACTTTCTCCCATTTTCCCTCTCCGCTTTCTCCCATTTCCCCTCCCCGCTTTCTCCCATTTTCCCCTCAGCTTTCTCCCATTTTCCCCTCAGCTTTCCCCCATTTTCCCCTCAGCTTTCTCCCATTTTCCCCTCAGCTTTCTCCCATTTTCCCTCTCCACTTTCTCCCATTTTCCCTCTCAGCTTTCTCCCATTTTCCCCTCAGCTTTCTCCCACTTTCCCCTCAGCTTTCTCCCATTTTCCCTCAGCTTTCCCCCATTTTCCCCTCAGCTTTCTCCCATTTTCCCTCAGCTTTCTCCAATTTTCCCTCTCCGCTTTCTCCCATTTTCCCTCTCCGCTTTCTCCCATTTTCCCTCTCCGCTTTCTCCCATTTTCCCCTCAGCTTTCTCCCATTTCCCCTCTCAGCATTCTCCCATTTTCCCTCTCCGCTTTCTTCCATTTTCCCCTCAGCTTTCTCCCATTTTCCCCTCAGCTTTCTCCCATTTCCCCTCAGCTTTCTCCCATTTTCCCTCTCGGCTTTCTCCCATTTTCCCCTCAGCTTTCTCCCATTTTCCCCTCAGCTTTCCCCCATTTTCCCCTCAGCTTTCCCCCATTTTCCCTCTCCGCTTCCTGCCCGTTTCCCCTCACGTTTCTGCTCTTTTCTCCCCTCAGGATTCCCGCTCTGTTCTCCCCTCACATTTTCCCCCCATTTTCTCCCCGTTTCCCCCTTTTCTCCCCTCACATTTTCCCCCATTTTCCCCTCACATTTTCCCGCTCTTTTTCTCCCCTCACGTTTTCCCGCTCTTTTCTCCCCTCACGTTTTCCCGCCCATTTTCTCCCCTCACGTTTCCCCTCACGACTGCACCTCTCCTCCCTCCATTTCTCCCCATCTTTTCTCCCATTTCTCCTCACTCTTTCCTTCCCTATTTCTACATTTTCTCAACCCGCTTTCTCCCATTTTCCCTCTCCGCTTTCTCCCATTTTCCCCTCACATTTCCCCTCAGCTTTCTCCCATTTTCCCCTCAGCTTTCTCCCATTTTCCCTCTCCGCTTTCTCCCATTTTCCCCTCACATTTCCCCTCAGCTTTCTCCCATTTTCCCCTCAGCTTTCTCCCATTTTCTCCCTCCGCTTTCTCCCATTTTCCCCTCAGCTTTCTCCAATTTTCCCTCAGCTTTCTCCCATTTTCCCTCTCCGCTTTCTCCCATTTTCCCTCTCCGCTTTCTCCCATTTTCCCTCTCCGCTTTCTCCCATTTCCCCTCTCAGCTTTCTCCCATTTTCCCCTCAGCTTTCTCCCATTTCCCCTCAGCTTTCTCCCATTTTCCCTCTCAGCTTTCTCCCATTTTCCCTCTCCGCTTTCTTCCATTTTCCCCTCAGCTTTCTCCCATTT
This sequence comes from Poecile atricapillus, assembly GCF_030490865.1. Taxonomy (NCBI): domain Eukaryota; kingdom Metazoa; phylum Chordata; class Aves; order Passeriformes; family Paridae; genus Poecile; species Poecile atricapillus. Next base: position 116,773,581 of record NC_081251.1, read on the forward strand.
TCCCCTCAGCTTTCTCCCATTTCCCCTCAGCTTTCTCCCATTTTCCCTCTCCGCTTTCTCCCATTTTCCCCTCAGCTTTCTCCCATTTTCCCTCTCAGCTTTCCCCCATTTCCCCCCTCAGCTTTCCCCCATTTCCCTCTCGGCTTTCTCCCATTTTCCCCTCAGCTTTCTCCCATTTTCCCCTCAGCTTTCCCCCATTTTCCCCTCTGCTTTCTCCCATTTCCCCTCTCAGCTTTCCCCCATTTCCCCTCAGCTTTCTCCCATTTTCCCTCTCAGCTTTCTCCCATTTTCCCCTCAGCTTTCTCCCATTTTCCCCTCAGCTTTCCCCCATTTCCCCTCTCAGCTTTCCCCCATTTTCCCCTCAGCTTTCCCCCATTTTCCCCTCAGCTTTCCCCCATTTTCCCTCTCCGCTTTCTCCCATTTTCCCCTCAGCTTTCTCCCATTTTCCCTCTCCGCTTCCTGCCCGTTTCCCCTCACGTTTCTGCTCTTTTCTCCCCTCAGGATTCCCGCTCTGTTCTCCCCTCACATTTTCCCCCCATTTTCTCCCCGTTTCCCCCTTTTCTCCCCTCACATTTTCCCCCATTTTCCCCTCACATTTTCCCGCTCTTTTTCTCCCCTCACGTTTTCCCGCTCTTTTCTCCCCTCACGTTTTCCCGCCCATTTTCTCCCCTCACGTTTCCCCTCACGACTGCACCTCTCCTCCCTCCATTTCTCCCCATCTTTTCTCCCATTTCTCCTCACTCTTTCCTTCCCTATTTCTACATTTTCTCAACCCGCTTTCTCCCATTTTCCCTCTCCGCTTTCTCCCATTTTCCCCTCACATTTCCCCTCAGCTTTCTCCCATTTTCCCCTCAGCTTTCTCCCATTTTCCCTCTCCGCTTTCTCCCATTTTCCCCTCACATTTCCCCTCAGCTTTCTCCCATTTTCCCCTCAGCTTTCTCCCATTTTCCCTCTCCGCTTTCCCCCATTTCCCCCTCACGTTCCCACCCGCTCTCCCCCCAGCCCCACATCCAGCCCCTCACCGGGCAGGAGATCCCAGAAGCCATTCCCGTCGTGTTTGCGGATGGAGTCGAAGACGACGGTCCTCGCCGGCATGTTCACCCCCATGGCGAAGGTCTCGGTGGCAAACAGCACCTGGGACAGGCGTGGGGCAGCCATGGGGTGGGATCCCCGTGCCCCACAGCCGGCTGTGCCATTTTTCCCCGCTCACCTTCACCAGCCCCTGGCTGAAGAGCATCTCCACCACCTCCTTGAGCAGCGGCAGGACCCCGCCGTGGTGGACGCCGATGCCGCGCTGCAGCAGCTCCGACAGCTGCAGCACCTGCGGGGAGGAACGCGCTGAATCCCCTCCTCCAGGTACAAACCCTTCCCTCTTTACACCTCACACCCCAAAATCGCCCTCCCCGTCCCTGTGGGACCCCAAAATCACCCAAAATCGCCCTCCCCATCCCCTCACACCCCAAAATCCCCGTCCCTCACGCCCCAAAATCCCCGTCCCTCACACCCCAAAATCCCCGTCCCTCACACCCCAAAATCCCTGTCCCTCACACCCCAAAATCCCCGTCCCTCACACCCCAAAATCCCCGTCCCTCACACCCCAAAATTGCCCTCCCCATCCCCTCACACCCCAAAATCCCCATCCCTCACGCCCCAAAATTGCCCTCCCCGTCCCTGTGGGACCCCAAAATCGCCCTCCCTGTCCCCGTGGGACCCTAAAATCACCCAAAATCACCCTCCCCATCCCCTCACACCCCAAAATCCCCGTCCCTCACGCCCCAAAATCCCCGTCCCTCACAACCCAAAATCACCCTCCCCGTCCCCTCACACCCCAAAATTGCCCTCTCACACCTCAAAATCGCCCTCCCACACCCCAAAATCGCCCTCCCATGCCCCAAAATCTCCCTCCCCATCCCCTCACACCCCAAAATCGCCCTGCCACACCCCAAAATCACCTTCCCACACCTCAAAATCGCCCTCCTTGTTCCCCTCACACCCCAAAATCACTGTCCCACACCCCAAAATCACCGTTCCCACACCCCAAAATCGCCCTCCCACACCCCAAAATCGCCGTTCCCACACCCCAAAATCGCCGTTCCCACACCCCAAAATCACCCTCCCCACACCCCAAAATTGCTGTCCCACACCCCAAAATCACCCTCCCACACCCCAAAATCGCCCTCCTTGTTCCCCTCACACCCCAAAATTGCCCTCCCACACCCCAAAATCACCTTCCCACACCCCAGAATCTCCCTCCTCATCCTCTCGGGGACCCCACCTGTGGCAGGCGCCGGTCGGAGCCGCGCAGCCGGGCCAGGCAGCGCGTCAGGAAGTGCCGGACCTGGGCGCGCTCGGCGCCGCTCAGCAGCTCCAGGGAGCCCAGGGCGGCCGCCTGCTCCTCGCAGCGGCCACGGGAGAAGGTGAAGGTGACGGCCGGGAGCAGCTCCCGCTCACGGAGGGTCTGCAGGAGGGACAGCCAGACACCACGCTCCTGGGGGGAGAGAAGGGTCAGGGGGACCCCCAAACTGCCCCATGGGACCCCCAAACTGCCCCATGGGACCCCCAAACTGCCCCTTGGGACCCACAAACAGCCCCCAGCCCCATGGAGGGTCTGCAGGAGGGACAGCCACACCCCACACTCCTGGGGGGAGAGAACAGGGTCAGTGGGACCCCCAAACTGCCCCTTGGGACCCCCAAACTGCCCCCAGCCCCATGGGACCCCCAGTACCCATCCAGGGTTGGGGGTTTGGGGTCACTGGGACCCCCTGGGACCCCCAGTACCTGCCCAGGGTTGGGGGTTTGGGGTCACTGGGACCCCCTGGGACCCCCTGGGACCCCCAGTACCTGCCCAGGGTTGGGGGTTTGGGGTCACTGGGACCCCCTGGGACCCCCAGTACCTGCCCAGGGTTGGGGGTTTGGGGTCACTGGGACCCCCTGGGACCCCCAGTACCTGCCCAGGGTTGGGGGCTCCCATGGTGGGCTGCCGTGCCCCGAAGCTCTGCGCGTGTTTGCTGCTCTGCTCCTTCTTGGCCTCCACCGCCGCGTAGTACCTGGGACAGGGGAGGGGCAGGTTTGGGACAGGTTTGGGGCAGAATTGGGTCAGAATTGGGGCAGAATTGGGTCAGAATTGGGTCAGAATTGGGGCAGAATTAGGTCAGAATTGGGGCAGAATTGGGGCAGAATTGGGGCAGAATTGGGTCAGGTTTGGGTCAGATTTGGGTCAGCTTTGGGTCAGCTTTGGGTCAGCTTTGGGTCAGGTTTTGGGTCTGATTTGGGTCAGGTTTGGGTCTGATTTGGGTCAGGTTTTGGGTCAGGTTTGGGTCAGGTTTGGGTCAGGTTTGGGGTCAGGTTTGGGGTCAGGTTTGGGGTCAGGTTTGGGTCAGAGTTTGGAGCAGGTTTTGGGGCAGGTTTTTGGGGCAGGTTTTGGGGCAGGTTCAGGGCAGGTTTTGGGTCAGATTTTGAGTTAGATTTGGGTCAGGTTTTGGGTCAGGTTTGGATCAGATTTGGGTCAGAATTGGGCAGGTTTTGGGTCAGGTTTGGGTCAGGTTTGGGTCAGAATTGGGCAGGTTTTGGGTCAGGTTTTGGGTCTGATTTGGGTCAGGTTTGTGTCAGGTTTGGGTCAGATTTAGGCAGAGATTTTGGGGCAGATTTGGGTCAGGTTTTTGGGGCAGGATTTGGGGTCAGTTTAGGGTCAGGTTTGGGTCAGATTTGGGTCAGAATTGGGCAGGTTTTGGGTCAGATTTGGGGCAGATTTGTGTCAGGTTTTGGGCAGGATTTGGGTCAGATTTTGGGTCAGATTTAGGCAGTTTCAGGTCAGGTTTGTGTCAGGTTTCAGGTCAGATTTTGGGTCAGATTTAGGCAGTTTCAGCTCAGATTTGGGTCAGGTTTTGGGGTCAGATTTTGGGTCAGTTTCAGGTCAGGTTTGTGTCAGGTTTTGGGTCACATTTAGGCAGGATTTGGGTCAGATTCAGGCAGTTTCAGCTCAGATCTGTATCAGATTTTGGGGGTCTCACCCCTGGGTGCTGAAGGCCCCCCCGGGCCCAGCAGCTGGAACAGCTGGTGCCGGTTCCGGGCGCTGTTCCCGGTGAACAGGAAATGCTCCAGCGGCACCGGGCGGCGCGGGGTGCTCAGAACACGGACACAGCGACGCTTGGTGCGACTGACGGGGTGAGAGACACCCTGAGAGACCCCCAGGGACCCCCAAACCACCCCTGGGACCCCCCAAAACCTCCCCAGGGACCCCCAGAGACCCCAGGGACCCCCAAAACCCCCCAGGACCCCCCAAACCCCCCTGAGAACCCCCATAAACCCCTCAGAGATCACTAAAGCCCCTCCAAGATCCCCCAAAGCCCCCAGATCCCCCCCATGTCCCTCTCAGAGACCCCCAAAGATCCTCAGGACCTCCCCTAAACCCCCCCAGGATCCCCAAACCCCCCTGAGAAGCCCCCAAACCCCCTGAGGACCCCCCAAAATCCCCCGAGAACCCCCCAAAGCCCTCTCAGGACACCCCAAACTCCTCCAAGACCCCCTCAAACCCCCTGAGGACCCCCCAAACCCCCCGGGGATTCCCCAAAGCCCCCCCAGGACCCCTCAGGACCCCCCAAAGCCCCCCCAGGGCTCCCCAAAGCCCCCCCAGGACCCCTCCAAAGCCCCCCAAAGCCCCCCAAAGCCCCCCAGAGCCCCCCAGAGCCCCCAGCCCCACCTCATCGTCACTGACGCAGTGAACCTCGTCGAAGATCACCCACTCCAGGTCCCGGATGGCGTCGGAGCCGTTGGACAGCATCGACCTGGGGGGGAGGAAATGGGGCTGGGGGGGGTCCTGGGGGTCCTGAACCCCTCCCCAGGACCCCTCAGGACCCCCCAAAGCCCCCCCAGGACCCCCCAGGACCCCTCCCCAGCTGAGGATCTCGGTGCTCATCACCAGCCACGCAGCCTCGGGGCGCAGCCGCACGTCCCCCGTCAGCAGCCCCACGTCCCCGAAGGTGTCGCGGAAATCCTGAAACTTCTGCTTGGACAAAGCCTTGATGGGGGAGGTGTAGATGGACCTGGGGGGACACGGGGGGGTCACCCCAAAAAAACTGGGGGGCTTTGGGGTCCCCTCAACGGTTTTGGGGTCCCTGGGGCAGTTTTGGGGTCCCTGGGGCAGTTTTAGGGACCCCCAGCCCAATTATAGGGACCCCCAGCCCAATTTTGGGACCCCCAGCCCCATTTTGGGGTCCCCCAGCCCCATTTTGGGGTCCCCCAGCCCCATTTTGGGACCCCCAGCCCCATTTTGGGGACCCCCAGCCCCATTTTGGGGTCTCACCGTGTCATGTGGCGCCGGGCCAGCCCCATGGCGTACTCGGCCAGCGCGGTTTTGCCGGCCGAGGTGTGAGCGGCCACCAGCAGCAGTGACGGCGCTCCAGGCACAGCCGCGCGCTGCTGGAACGGATCCGGCTTGAACGGCCACTGGGGAGGGGGAAACGGGTCTGGGGGTCACTCTGAGCACCCCAAAAACCCCAAAAACCACCCCAAAAACCCCCAAACCAACCCCAAGAACCCCCAAAACCACCCCAAGACCCCCCAAATCTCCCCCAAGCCCCCTCAAGACCCCCCAGGGCCCCCCCAGGACCCCCCAAATCCCCCCAGGACCCCCGAAATCCCCCCCAAGACCCCCCAAATCCCCCCCAAATCCCCCCCAGGACCCCCCAAATCCCCCCCAAATCCCCCCCAGGACCCCCCAAATCCCACCCTGTGGGCGGGGTCCGGCAGCAGCTCCTCAAACCCCTCCACGGGGGTGGCGGCGTCGGGGGAGGAAAAAACCTCAAAACCTCCTCGGGGGGCTCTGGGGGGGGCACTGGGGGAGGAGACCCCTCCCCATTCTGCTGCTGAGGGGGGTGGGAATGTGGGGAGGGGTCTCTGAACCCCCCCCAAGCCCCCTCCCCACATTTCCCACCTGCCCCAGCAGCTCCTCCAGGCTGTCCGAGCGCCGCGGGGGGGTCGGGGGGGGCGCAGACCCCTCCCCAATTCCTCCCGGGGGGGGTGGGGGAGACCCCCGGGCTGGGCCGGGACCCCCCCCCAGCTCCAGGGGCTCGACGGTCTCCAGGAGCCCCGACAGGGACAGAGACCCCCCCGAGGCTGGAAATGGGGAGGGGGCGTTTGTGGGGGGGTGTGGGGGGGTGAAACGACCCCGAGACCCCCAAATCTACCCCCCCAGAGAGGATAAAAACCCCCAGGGACCCCCCCAGACCCAAAAGACACCCCCAAAAGACCCCCAGACCCCAAATCTCCCCTAAAAGCCCCCCCAAACCCCCCCCAAAACTCCCCCAGACCCCAAATCCCCCCCAAACTCCCCCCAAAGACCCCCAAGACCCCAAAGACCCCTCCCCAAAACCCCCCAGATCCCAAAGACCCCTCCCCAAAACCCCCCAGATCCCAAAACCCCCCCAACACCCACTCAAAGCCCCCCAAGACCCCTCCCCAAAATCCCCCAGACCCCCTCAAAGTCCCCCCAGACACCAAAATCCCTCCAAAAAAACCCCCAGACCACAAAGCCCCCTCAAAAAGACCCCCCAAAAATCCCCCAAACCCCAACCCAAAACCCCCCAAAACTCCCCCAGACCCCAAATACCCCTCAAAGCCCCCCCAGAGCCCAAAGCTCCCTCTCCAAATCCCCCCCAGACCCCTCCCCTACCTCGGAACTGGAACTGCACCCCCCGTTTCATCCCGTGGGGGGTCGTCAGCAGCTCTGGGGGGGGAGGGGAGCGGGTGAGACCCCCCCCAGAACCCCAAAAATGAGGGGGAGGGGCTCCCCAGGGTGGGGGAGGGGCTCCCCGGAATTTGGGGAGGGGTCTCAGGAATTTGGGGAGGGGTCTCTGAAATTTGGGGAGGGGTCTCTAAAGTTTGGGGAGGGGTCTCCAAGAATTTGGGGAGGGGTCTCAGGAATTTGGGGGGGTCTCAGGAATTTGGGGAGGGGTCTCAGGAATTTGGGGGGTCTCAGGAATTTGGGGAGGGGTCTGTGGAATTTGGGGAGAGGTCTGTGGAATTTGGGGAGGGGTCTCTGGAATTTGGGGAAAGTCTCAGGAATTTGGGGAGGGGTCTCAGGAATTTGGGGAGGGGTCCCAGGAATTTGGGGTGGGTCTCAGGAATTTGGGGAGGGGACTCAGGAATTTGGGGAAGATCTCAGGGATTTGGGGAGGGGTCTCAGGAATTTGGGGAGGGGTCTCAGGAATTTGGGGGGGTCTCAGGAATTTGGGGAGGGGTCTCTGGAATTTGGGGAGGGGTCTCCAAGAATTTGGGGAGGGGTCTGTGGAATTTGGGGAGGGTCTCAGGAATTTGGGGAGGGGTCTGTGGAATTTGGGGAGGGGTCTCAGGAATTTGGGGAGGGGTCTGTGGAATTTGGGGAGGGGTCTCTGGAATTTGGGGGGGTCTCTGGAATTTGGGGAGGGGTCTCTGGAATTTGGGGGGGTCTCAGGAATTTGGGGAGGGGTCTCTGGAATTTGGGGAGGGGTGTTTGCAATTTGGGGAAGGGTCTCAGGAATTTGGGGAGGGGTCTCTGGAATTTGGGGAGGGGTCTCTGGAATTTGGGGGGGTCTCTGGAATTTGGGGAGGGGTCTCTGGAATTTGGGGAAAGGTCTCAGGAATTTAGGGAGGGGTCTCCAGGAATTTGGGGAGGGTCTCAGGAATTTGGGGAGGGGTCTCAGGAATTTCGGGAGGGGTCTCCAAGAATTTGGGGAGGGGTCTGTGGAATTTAGGGAGGGGTCTGGGGAATTTGGGGAGGGGTCTGTGGAATTTGGGGAGGGGTCTCTGGAATTTGGGGAGGGGTCTCTGGAATTTGGGGAGGGGTCTCTGGAATTTGGGGAGGGGTCTCAGGAATTTGGGGAAAGTCTCAGGAATTTGGGGAGGGGTCTCAGGAATTTGGGGAGGGGTCTCAGGAATTTGGGGAGGGGTCTCTGGAATTTGGGGGGGTCTGTGGAATTTGGGGAGGGGTCTCAGGAATTTGGGGAGGGGTCTCTGGAATTTGGGGAGGGGTCTCAGGAATTTGGGGAGGGGTCTGTGGAATTTGGGGAGGGGTCTCAGGAATTTGGGGAGGGGTCTCTGGAATTTGGGGAAGGGTCTCAGGAATTTGGGGAGGGGTCTCCAGGAATTTGGGGAGGGGTCTCCAGGAATTTTGGGAGGGGTCTCTGGAATTTGGGGAGGGGTCTGTGGAATTTGGGGAGGGGTCTCTGGAATTTTGGGAGGGTCTCTGGAATTTGGGGGGGTTTCAGGAATTTGGGGAGGGGTCTCAGGAATTTGGGGAGGGGTCTGTGGAAGTTGGGGAGGGATCTCAGGAATTTGGGGAGGGGTCTCAGGAATTTGGGGAGGGGTCTGTGGAATTTGGGGGGGTCTCAGGAATTTGGGGAGGGGTCTGTGGAATTTGGGGAGGGGTCTCCAAGAATTTGGGGAGGGGTCTGTGGAAGTTGGGGAGGGTCTCAAGAATTTGGGGAGGGGTCTCAGGAATTTGGGGAGGGGTCTCCAGGAATTTGGGGAGGGTTTCAAGAATTTGGGGAGGGGTCTCTGGAATTTGGGGAGGGGTCTCCGGAATTTGGGGTGGGGTCTCCGGAATATGGGGGGGTCTCAGGAATTTGGGGAGGGGTCTCTGGAATTTGAGGAGGGGTCTCAGGAATTTGGGGAGGGGTCTGTGGAATTTGGGGAGGGGTCTGTGGAATTTCAGGAGGGGACTCTGGAATTTGGGGAAGATCTCAGGGATTTGGGGAGGGGTCTCAGGAATTTGGGGGGGTCTCAGGAATTTGGGGAGGGGTCTCAGGAATTTGGGGAGGGGTCTCTGGAATTTGGGGAGGGTCTCAGGAATTTGGGGAGGGGTCTGTGGAATTTGGGGAGGGGTCTCAGGAATTTGGGGAAGGGTCTCTGGAATTTGGGGAGGGGTCTCTGGAATTTTGGGGGGGGTCTCTGGAATTTGGGGAGGGGTCTCAGGAACTTGGGGAGGGGTCTCAGGAATTTGGGGAGGGGTGTTTGCAATTTGGGGAAGGGTCTCAGGAATTTGGGGAGGGGTCTCTGGAATTTAGGGAGGGGTCTCAGGAATTTGGGGAGGGGTCTCTGGAATTTGGGGGGGTCTCAGGAATTTGGGGAGGGGTCTCAGGAATTTGGGGAGGGGTCTGTAAAGTTTGGGGAGGGGTCTCAGGAATTTGGGGAGGGGTCTGTGGAATTTGGGGAGGGGTCTCAGGAATTTGGGGAGGGTCTCTTGGAATTTGGGGAGGGGTCTCAGGAATTTGGGGAGGGGTCTCAGGAATTTGGGGTGGGGTCTCAGGAATTTGGGGAGGGGTCTCAGGAATTTGGGGAGTGGTCTCTGGAATTTGGGGAGGGGTCTCCAAGAATTTGGGGAGGGGTCTCCAAGAATTTGGGGAGGGGTCTGTGGAATTTGGGGAGGGTCTCAGGAATTTGGGGAGGGGTCTGTGGAATTTGGGGAGGGGTCTCAGGAATTTGGGGAGGGGTCTCAGGAATTTGGGGAGGGGTCTCCAAGAATTTGGGGAGGGGTCTGTGGAATTTGGGGAGGGCTCTCTGCAATTTGGGGAGGGGTCTCAGGAATTTGGGGAGGGGTCTCAGGAATTTAGGGAGGGGTCTGTGGAATTTGGGGAGGGTCTCAGGAATTTGGGGAGGGATCCCAGGAATTTGGGGAGGGGTCTCTGGAATTTGGGGAGGGGTCTCAGGAATTTGGGGAGGGGTCTGTGGAATTTGGGGAGGGTCTCAGGAATTTGGGGAGGGGTCTCTGGAATTTGGGGAGGGGTCTCTGGAATTTGGGGAGGGGTCTCAGGAATTTGGGGTGGGGTCCCAGGAATTTGGGGAGGGGTCTCAGGAATTTGGGGTGGGGTCCCAGGAATTTGGGGAGGGGTCTCAGGAATTTGGGGAGGGGTCTCTGGAATTTGGGGAGGGGTCTCAGGGATTTGGGCAGGGGTCTCAGGAACTTGGGGAGGGGTCTCTGGAATTTGGGGAGGGGTCTCTGGAATTTGGGGAGGGGTCTCAGGAATTTGGGGAGGGGTCCCAGGAATTTGGGGAGCGGTCTCAGGAAATTGGGGGGGTCTCAGGAATTTGGGGAGGGGTCTCAGGAATTTGGGGAGGGGTCTCTGGAATTTTGGGAGGGGTCTGTGGAATTTGGGGAAGGGTCTGTGGAATTTGGGGAGGGGACTCAGGAATTTGTGGAGGGGTTTCAGGAATTTGGGGAGGGGTCTGTGGAATTTGGGGAGGGGTCTCAGGAATTTGGGGAGGGGTCTCAGGAACTTGGGGAGGGGTCTCTGGAATTTGGGGAGGGGTCTGTGGAATTTGGGGAGGGGTCTCAGGAATTTGGGGAGGGGTCTCAGGAATTTGGGGAGGGGTCCCCAAGAATTTGGGGAGGGGTCTGTGGAATTTGGGGAGGGTCTCAGGAATTTGGGGAGGGAACCCAGGAATTTGGGGAGGGGTCTCAGGAACTTGGGGAGGGGTCTCTGGAATTTGGGGAGGGGTCTGTGGAATTTGGGGAGGGGTCTCTGGAATTTGGGGAGGGGTCTCAGGAATTTGGGGAGGGGTCTCTGGAATTTGGGGAGGGTCTCAGGAATTTGGGGAGGGGTCTGTGGAATTTGGGGGGTCTCTGGAATTTGGGGAGGGGTCTCAGGAATTTGGGGAGGGGTCTCAGGAATTTGGGGAGGGGTCTCTGGAATTTGGGGAGGGGTCTCTGCAATTTGGGGAGGGGTCTCAGGAATTTGGGGAGGGGTCTCGGATTTGGGGAGGGGTCTCAGGAATTTGGGGAGGGGTCTCTGGAATTTGGGGAGGGGTCTGTGGAATTTGGGGAGGGTCTCAGGAATTTGGGGAGGGGTCTCTGGAATTTGGGGAGGGGTCTCTGGAATTTGGGGAGGGGTCTCAAGAATTTGGGGAGGGTCTCCAGGAATTTGGGGAGGGGTCTCAGGAATTTGGGGTGGGGTCTCAGGAATTTGGGGTGGGGTCCCAAGAAATTTGGGGAGGGGTCTCTGGAATTTGGGGAGGGGTCCGTGGAAGTTGGGGAGGGGTCTCAGGAATTTGGGGTGGGGTCCCAGGAATTTGGGGAGGGGTCTCTGGAATTTGGGGAGGGGTCTGTGGAATTTGGGGAGGGTCGCAGGAATTTGGGGAGGGTCTCAGGAATTTGGGGAGGGGTCTCAGGAATTTGGGGGGGTCTCTGGAATTTGGGGAGGGGTCTGTGGAACTTGGGGAGGGTCTCAGGAATTTGGGGAGGGGTCTGTGGAATTTGGGGAGCGGTCTCAGGAAATTGGGGGGGAAAGTCTCAGGAATTTGGGGAGGGGTCTCAGGAATTTGGGGAGGGGTCTCTGGAATTTGGGGAGGGGTCTCTGGAATTTGGGGAGGGGTCTCAGGAATTTGGGGAGGGGTCTCCAAGAATTTGGGGAGGAGTCTGTGGAATTTGGGGAGGGTCTCAGGAATTTGGGGAGGGGTCCCAGGAATTTGGGGAGCGGTCTCAGGAAATTTGGGGAGGGGTCTCTGGAATTTGGGGAGGTGTCTCTGGAATTTGGGGAGGGGTCTCAGGAATTTGGGGAGGGGTCTCAGGAATTTGGGGAGGGGTCTCTGGAATTTGGGGAGGGGTCTCCAAGAATTTGGGGAGGGGACTCAGGAATTTGGGGAGGGGTCTGTGGAATTTGGGGAGGGGTCTCAGGAATTTGGGGAGGGGTCTCTGGAATTTGGGGGGGGTCTCAGGAATTTGGGGAGGGGTCCCAGGAATTTGGGGAGGGGTCTCTGGAATTTGGGGGGTCTGTGGAATTTGGGGAGGGGTCTCCAAGAATTTGGGGAGGGGTCTGTGGAATTTGGGGAGGGTCTCTGGAATTTGGGGAGGGGTCTGTGGAATTTGGGGAGGGGTCTCAGGAATTTGGGGAGGGGTCTGTGGAATTTGGGGAGGGGTCTCTGGAATTTGGGGAGGGGTCTCTGGAATTTGGGGAGGGTCTCAGGAATTTGGGGAGGGTCTCAGGAATTTGGGGAGGGGTCTGTGGAATTTAGGGAAGGGTCTCTGGAATTTGGGGAGGGGTCTCAGGAATTTGGGGAGGGGTCCCAGGAATTTGGGGAGGGGTCTCTGGAATTTGGGGGGGTCTCAGGAATTTGTGGAGGGGTTTCAGGAATTTGGGGAGGGGTCTGTGGAATTTGGGGAGGGTCTCAGGAATTTGGGGTGGGGTCCCAGGAATTTGGGGAGGGGTCTCAGGAATTTGGGGAGGGGTCCCAGGAATTTGGGGAGGGGTCTCAGGAATTTGGGGAGGGGTCTCTGGAATTTGGGGAGGGGTCTCTGGAATTTGGGGAGGGGTCTCAGGAATTTGGGGTGGGGTCTCCGGAATTTGGGGGAGTCTCAGGAATTTGGGGAGGGGTCTCAGGAATTTGGGGAGGGGTCTCTGGAATTTGGGGAGCGTCGCTGGCATTTCGGGGGATCTCAGGAATTTGGGGAGGGGTCTCCAAAAATTTGGGGAGGGGTCTCCAAGAATTTGGGGAGGGGTCTGTGGAATTTGGGGAAGGGTCTCTGGAATTTGGGGAGAGGTCTCTGGAATTTGGGGAGGGGTCTCAGGGATTTGGGGAGGGGTCTCAGGAATTTGGGGAGGGGTCTCTGGAATTTGGGGAGGGGACTCTGGAATTTGGGGAGGGGTCTCTGGAATTTGGGGAGGGGTCTCAGGGACTTGGGGAGGGGTCTCAGGAATTTGGGGAGGGGTCTGTGGAATTTGGGGAGGGGTCTCAGGAATTTGGGGAGGGGTCTCTGGAATTTGGGGAGCGTCACTGGCATTTGGGGGGATCTCAGGAATTTGGGGAGGGGTCTCAAGAATTTGGGGAGGGGTCTCCAAGAATTTGGGGAGGGGTCTCCAAGAATTTGGGGAGGGGTCTGTGGAATTTGGGGAGGGGTCTGTGGAATTTGGGGAGGGGTCTCAGGGATTTGGGGAGGGGTCTGTGGAATTTGGGGAGGGTCTCTGGAATTTGGGGCGGGGTCTCAGGAATTTGGGGAGGGTCTCAAGAATTTGGGGAGGGGTCTCTGGAATTTGGGGAGGGTCTCAGGAATTTGGGGAGGGGTCTGTGGAATTTAGGGAAGGGTCTCTGGAATTTGGGGAGGGGTCTCTGGAATTTGGGGAGGGTCTCAGGAATTTGGGGAGGGGTCCCAGGAATTTGGGGAGGGGTCTCTGGAATTTGGGGGGGTCTCAGGAATTTGTGGAGGGGTTTCAGGAATTTGGGGAGGGGTCTATGGAATTTGGGGAGGGGTCTGTGGAATTTGGGGAGGGGTCCCAGGAATTTGGGGGGGTCTCAGGAATTTGGGGAGGGTCTCAGGAATTTGGAGAGGGGTCTCTGGAATTTGGGGAGGGGTCTCTGGAATTTGGGGAGGGGTCTCAGGGATTTGGGGAGGGATCTCAGGAATTTGGGGAGGGGTCTCCAAGAATTTGGGGAGGGGTCTGTGGAATTTGGGGAGGGGTCTCTGCAATTTGGGGAGGGGTCTCAGGAATTTGGGGAGGGGTCTCCAAGAATTTGGGGAGGGGTCTGTGGAATTTGAAGAGGGTCTCAGGAATTTGGGGAGGGGTCTGTGGAATTTGGGGAGGGGTCTCTGGAATTTGGGGAGGGGTCTCAGGAATTTGGGGAGGGTTCTCTGGAATTTGGGGAGGGGTCTCAGGAATTTGGGGAGGGGTCTGTGGAATTTGGGGGGTCCCTGGAATTTGGGGAGGGGTCTCAGGAATTTGGGGAGGGGTCTCAGGAATTTGGGGAGGGGTCTCTGGAATTTGGGGAGGGGTCTCAGGAATTTGGGGAGGGGTCTCGGATTTGGGGAGGGGTCTCAGGAACTTGGGGAGAAGTCTCTGGAATTTGGGGAGGGGTCTCAGGAATTTGGGGAGGGGTCTGTGGAATTTGGGGAGGGTCTCAGGAATTTGGGGAGGGGTCTCTGGAATTTGGGGAGGGGTCTCTGGAATTTGGGGAGGGGTCTCAAGAATTTGGGGAGGGTCTCCAGGAATTTGGGGAGGGGTCCGTGGAAGTTGGGGAGGGGTCTCAGGAATTTGGGGTGGGGTCCCAGGAATTTGGGGAGGGGTCTCTGGAATTTGGGGAGGGGTCTCTGGAATTTGGGGAGGGTCGCAGGAATTTGGGGAGGGTCTCAGGAATTTGGGGAGGGGTCTCAGGAATTTGGGGAGGGGTCTCAGGAATTTGGGGGGGTCTCTGGAATTTGGGGAGGGGTCTGTGGAACTTGGGGAGCGGTCTCAGGAAATTGGGGGGGAAAGTCTCAGGAATTTGGGGAGGGGTCTCTGGAATTTGGGGGGGTCTGTGGAATTTGGGGAGGGGTCTCAGGAATTTGGGGAGGGGTCTCAGGGAATTTGGGGAGGGGTCTGTGGAATTTGGGGAGGGTCTCAGGAATTTGGGGAGGGGTCTCAGGAATTTGGGGAGCGGTCTCAGGAAATTGGGGGGGTCTTAGGAATTTGGGGAGGGGTCTCTGGAATTTTGGGGAGGGGTCTGTGGAATTTGGGGGGATCTCTGGAATTTGGGGAGGGGTCTCAGGAATTTGGGGGGATCTCTGGAATTTGGGGAGGGGTCTCTGGAATTTGGGGGGATCTCTGGAATTTGGGGAGGGGTCTCAGGAATTTGGGGTGGGTCTCAGGAATTTGGGGAGAGGTCTCAGGAATTTCGGGAGGGGACTCTGGAATTTGGGGAGGGGACTCAGGAATTTGGGGAAGATCTCAGGGATTTGGGGAGGGGTCTCAGGAATTTGGGGAGGGGTCTCAGGAATTTGGGGGGGTCTCAGGAATTTGGGGAGGGGTCTCAGGAATTTGGGGAGGGGTCTCTGGAATTTGGGGAGGGGTCTCAGGAATTTGGGGAGGGGTCTGTGGAATTTGGGGAGGGGTCTCTGGAATTTGGGGGGTCTCTGGAATTTGGGGAGGGGTCTCTGGAATTTGGGGGGGTCTCAGGAATTTGGGGAGGGGTCTCAGGAATTTGGGGAGGGGTCTCTGGAATTTGGGGAGGGGTGTTTGCAATTTGGGGAAGGGTCTCAGGAATTTGGGGAGGGGTCTCTGGAATTTGGGGAGGGGTCTCTGGAATTTGGGGGGGTCTCTGGAATTTGGGGAGGGGTCTCTGGAATTTGGGGAAAGGTCTCAGGAATTTAGGGAGGGGTCTCCAGGAATTTGGGGAGGGTCTCAGGAATTTGGGGAGGGGTCTCAGGAATTTCGGGAGGGGTCTCCAAGAATTTGGGGAGGGGTCTGTGGAATTTAGGGAGGGGTCTGGGGAATTTGGGGAGGGGTCTGTGGAATTTGGGGAGGGGTCTCTGGAATTTGGGGAGGGGTCTCTGGAATTTGGGGAGGGGTCTCTGGAATTTGGGGGGGTCTGTGGAATTTGGGGAGGGGTCTCAGGAATTTGGGGAAAGTCTCAGGAATTTGGGGAGGGGTCTCAGGAATTTGGGGAGGGGTCTCAGGAATTTGGGGAGGGGTCTCTGGAATTTGGGGGGGTCTGTGGAATTTGGGGAGGGGTCTCAGGAATTTGGGGAGGGGTCTCTGGAATTTGGGGAGGGGTCTCAGGAATTTGGGGAGGGGTCTGTGGAATTTGGGGAGGGGTCTCAGGAATTTGGGGAGGGGTCTCTGGAATTTGGGGAAGGGTCTCAGGAATTTGGGGAGGGGTCTCTGGAATTTGGGGAGGGGTCTCCAGGAATTTTGGGAGGGGTCTCTGGAATTTGGGGAGGGGTCTGTGGAATTTGGGGAGGGGTCTCTGGAATTTTGGGAGGGTCTCTGGAATTTGGGGGGGTTTCAGGAATTTGGGGAGGGGTCTCAGGAATTTGGGGAGGGGTCTGTGGAAGTTGGGGAGGGATCTCAGGAATTTGGGGAGGGGTCTCAGGAATTTGGGGAGGGGTCTGTGGAATTTGGGGGGGTCTCAGGAATTTGGGGAGGGGTCTGTGGAATTTGGGGAGGGGTCTCCAAGAATTTGGGGAGGGGTCTGTGGAAGTTGGGGAGGGTCTCAGGAATTTGGGGAGGGGTCTCCAGGAATTTGGGGAGGGTTTCAAGAATTTGGGGAGGGGTCTCTGGAATTTGGGGAGTGGTCTCCGGAATATGGGGGGGTCTCAGGAATTTGGGGAGGGGTCTCTGGAATTTGAGGAGGGGTCTCAGGAATTTGGGGAGGGGTCTGTGGAATTTGGGGAGGGGTCTGTGGAATTTTGGGAGGGGTCTCAGGGATTTGGGGAGGGGTCTCAGGAATTTGGGGGGGTCTCAGGAATTTGGGGAGGGGTCTCAGGAATTTGGGGAGGGGTCTCTGGAATTTGGGGAGGGTCTCAGGAATTTGGGGAGGGGTCTGTGGAATTTGGGGAGGGGTCTCAGGAATTTGGGGAGGGGTCTCAGGAATTTGGGGAGGGGTCTCTGGAATTTTGGGGGGGGTCTCTGGAATTTGGGGAGGGGTCTCAGGAACTTGGGGAGGGGTCTCAGGAATTTGGGGAGGGGTGTTTGCAATTTGGGGAAGGGTCTCAGGAATTTGGGGAGGGGTCTCTGGAATTTAGGGAGGGGTCTCAGGAATTTGGGGAGGGGTCTCTGGAATTTGGGGGGGTTTCAGGAATTTGGGGAGGGGTCTCAGGAATTTGGGGAGGGGTCTGTAAAGTTTGGGGAGGGGTCTCAGGAATTTGGGGAGGGGTCTGTGGAATTTGGGGAGGGGTCTCAGGAATTTGGGGAGGGGTCTCAGGAATTTGGGGAGGGGTCTCAGGAATTTGGGGTGGGGTCTCAGGAATTTGGGGAGGGGTCTCAGGAATTTGGGGAGTGGTCTCTGGAATTTGGGGAGGGGTCTCCAAGAATTTGGGGAGGGGTCTCCAAGAATTTGGGGAGGGGTCTGTGGAATTTGGGGAGGGTCTCAGGAATTTGGGGAGGGGTCTGTGGAATTTGGGGAGGGGTCTCAGGAATTTGGGGAGGGGTCTCAGGAATTTGGGGAGGGATCTCAGGAATTTGGGGAGGGGTCTCCAAGAATTTGGGGAGGGGTCTCAGGAATTTAGGGAGGGGTCGGTGGAATTTGGGGAGGGTCTCAGGAATTTGGGGAGGGATCCCAGGAATTTGGGGAGGGGTCTCTGGAATTTGGGGAGGGGTCTCAGGAATTTGGGGAGGGGTCTGTGGAATTTGGGGAGGGTCTCAGGAATTTGGGGAGGGGTCTCTGGAATTTGGGGAGGGGTCTCTGGAATTTGGGGAGGGGTCTCAGGAATTTGGGGTGGGGTCCCAGGAATTTGGGGAGGGGTCTCAGGAATTTGGGGTGGGGTCCCAGGAATTTGGGGAGGGGTCTCAGGAATTTGGGGAGGGGTCTCTGGAATTTGGGGAGGGGTCTCAGGAATTTGGGGTGGGGTCTCCGGAATTTGGGGGAGTCTCAGGAATTTGGGGAGGGGTCTCTGGAATTTGGGGAGCGTCGCTGGCATTTCGGGGGATCTCAGGAATTTGGGGAGGGGTCTCCAAAAATTTGGGGAGGGGTCTCCAAGAATTTGGGGAGGGGTCTGTGGAATTTGGGGAAGGGTCTCTGGAATTTGGGGAGAGGTCTCTGGAATTTGGGGAGGGGTCTCAGGGATTTGGGGAGGGGTCTCAGGAATTTGGGGAGGGGTCTCTGGAATTTGGGGAGGGGTCTCAGGGACTTGGGGAGGGGTCTCAGGAATTTGGGGAGGGGTCTGTGGAATTTGGGGAGGGGTCTCAGGAATTTGGGGAGGGGTCTCTGGAATTTGGGGAGGGGTCTCTGGAATTTGGGGAGGGGTCTCAGGAATTTGGGGAGGGGTCTCTGGAATTTTGGGGAGGGTCTCTGGAATTTGGGGAGGGGTCTCTGGAATTTGGGGAGGGGTCTCAGGGATTTGGGCAGGGGTCTCAGGAACTTGGGGAGGGGTCTCTGGAATTTGGGGAGGGGTCTCTGGAATTTGGGGAGGGGTCTCTGGAATTTGGGGGGGTCTGTGGAATTTGGGGAGGGGTCTCAGGAATTTGGGGAAAGTCTCAGGAATTTGGGGAGGGGTCTCAGGAATTTGGGGAGGGGTCTCAGGAATTTGGGGAGGGGTCTGTGGAATTTGGGGAGGGGTCTGTGGAATTTGGGGAGGGGTCTCAGGAATTTGGGGAGGGGTCTCTGGAATTTGGGGAAGGGTCTCAGGAATTTGGGGAGGGGTCTCTGGAATTTGGGGAGGGGTCTCAGGAATTTGGGGAGGGGTCTGTGGAATTTGGGGAGGGGTCTCAGGAATTTGGGGAGGGGTCTCTGGAATTTGGGGAGGGGTCTCAGGAATTTGGGGAGGGGTCTGTGGAATTTGGGGAGGGGTCTCAGGAATTTGGGGAGGGGTCTCTGGAATTTGGGGAAGGGTCTCAGGAATTTGGGGAGGGGTCTCTGGAATTTGGGGAGGGGTCTGTGGAATTTGGGGAGGGGTCTCTGGAATTTTGGGAGGGTCTCTGGAATTTGGGGGGGTTTCAGGAATTTGGGGAGGGGTCTCAGGAATTTGGGGAGGGGTCTGTGGAAGTTGGGGAGGGATCTCAGGAATTTGGGGAGGGGTCTCAGGAATTTGGGGAGGGGTCTGTGGAAGTTGGGGAGGGATCTCAGGAATTTGGGGAGGGGTCTGTGGAATTTGGGGGGGTCTCAGGAATTTGGGGAGGGGTCTCCAAGAATTTGGGGAGGGGTCTGTGGAAGTTGGGGAGGGTCTCAAGAATTTGGGGAGGGGTCTCAGGAATTTTGGGGAGGGGTCTCCAGGAATTTGGGGAGGGTTTCAAGAATTTGGGGAGGGGTCTCTGGAATTTGGGGAGTGGTCTCCGGAATATGGGGGGGTCTCAGGAATTTGGGGAGGGGTCTCTGGAATTTGAGGAGGGGTCTCAGGAATTTGGGGAGGGGTCTGTGGAATTTGGGGAGGGGTCTGTGGAATTTTGGGAGGGGTCTCAGGAATTTGGGGAGGGGACTCTGGAATTTGGGGAAGATCTCAGGGATTTGGGGAGGGGTCTCAGGAATTTGGGGGGGTCTCAGGAATTTGGGGAGGGGTCTCAGGAATTTGGGGAGGGGTCTCTGGAATTTGGGGAGGGTCTCAGGAATTTGGGGAGGGGTCTGTGGAATTTGGGGAGGGGTCTCAGGAATTTGGGGAAGGGTCTCTGGAATTTGGGGAGGGGTCTCTGGAATTTTGGGGGGGGTCTCTGGAATTTGGGGAGGGGTCTCAGGAACTTGGGGAGGGGTCTCAGGAATTTGGGGAGGGGTGTTTGCAATTTGGGGAAGGGTCTCAGGAATTTGGGGAGGGGTCTCTGGAATTTAGGGAGGGGTCTCAGGAATTTGGGGAGGGGTCTCTGGAATTTGGGGGGGTCTCAGGAATTTGGGGAGGGGTCTCAGGAATTTGGGGAGTGGTCTCTGGAATTTGGGGAGGGGTCTCCAAGAATTTGGGGAGGGGTCTCCAAGAATTTGGGGAGGGGTCTGTGGAATTTGGGGAGGGTCTCAGGAATTTGGGGAGGGGTCTGTGGAATTTGGGGAGGGGTCTCAGGAATTTGGGGAGGGGTCTCAGGAATTTGGGGAGGGATCTCAGGAATTTGGGGAGGGGTCTCCAAGAATTTGGGGAGGGGTCTGTGGAATTTGGGGAGGGCTCTCTGCAATTTGGGGAGGGGTCTCAGGAATTTGGGGAGGGGTCTCAGGAATTTAGGGAGGGGTCGGTGGAATTTGGGGAGGGTCTCAGGAATTTGGGGAGGGATCCCAGGAATTTGGGGAGGGGTCTCTGGAATTTGGGGAGGGGTCTCAGGAATTTGGGGAGGGGTCTGTGGAATTTGGGGAGGGTCTCAGGAATTTGGGGAGGGGTCTCTGGAATTTGGGGAGGGTCTCAGGAATTTGGGGAGGGGTCTGTGGAATTTGGAGGGTCTCTGGAATTTGGGGAGGGGTCTCAGGAATTTGGGGAGGGGTCTCAGGAATTTGGGGAGGGGTCTTAGGAATTTGGGGAGGGGTCTCTGCAATTTGGGGAGGGGTCTCAGGAATTTGGGGAGGGGTCTCGGATTTGGGGAGGGGTCTCAGGAATTTGGGGAGGGGTCTCTGGAATTTGGGGAGGGGTCTGTGGAATTTGGGGAGGGTCTCAGGAATTTGGGGAGGGGTCTCTGGAATTTGGGGAGGGGTCTCTGGAATTTGGGGAGGGGTCTCAAGAATTTGGGGAGGGTCTCCAGGAATTTGGGGAGGGTCTCAGGAATTTGTAGAGGGGTCTCAGGAATTTGGGGAGGGGTCTCAGGAATTTGGGGTGGGGTCCCAAGAAATTTGGGGAGGGGTCTCTGGAATTTGGGGAGGGGTCCGTGGAAGTTGGGGAGGGGTCTCAGGAATTTGGGGTGGGGTCCCAGGAATTTGGGGAGGGGTCTCTGGAATTTGGGGAGGGGTCTGTGGAATTTGGGGAGGGTCGCAGGAATTTGGGGAGGGTCTCAGGAATTTGGGGAGGGGTCTCAGGAATTTGGGGGGGTCTCTGGAATTTGGGGAGGGGTCTGTGGAACTTGGGGAGGGTCTCAGGAATTTGGGGAGGGGTCTGTGGAATTTGGGGAGCGGTCTCAGGAAATTGGGGGGGAAAGTCTCAGGAATTTGGGGAGGGGTCTCAGGAATTTGGGGAGGGGTCTCTGGAATTTGGGGAGGGGTCTCTGGAATTTGGGGAGGGGTCTCAGGAATTTGGGGAGGGGTCTCCAAGAATTTGGGGAGGAGTCTGTGGAATTTGGGGAGGGTCTCAGGAATTTGGGGAGGGGTCCCAGGAATTTGGGGAGCGGTCTCAGGAAATTTGGGGAGGGGTCTCTGGAATTTGGGGAGGTGTCTCTGGAATTTGGGGAGGGGTCTCAGGAATTTGGGGAGGGGTCTCAGGAATTTGGGGAGGGGTCTCTGGAATTTGGGGAGGGGTCTCCAAGAATTTGGGGAGGGGACTCAGGAATTTGGGGAGGGGTCTGTGGAATTTGGGGAGGGTCTCAGGAATTTGGGGAGGGGTCTCTGGAATTTGGGGGGGGTCTCAGGAATTTGGGGAGGGGTCCCAGGAATTTGGGGAGGGGTCTGTGGAATTTGGGGAGGGTCTCTGGAATTTGGGGGGTCTGTGGAATTTGGGGAGGGGTCTCCAAGAATTTGGGGAGGGGTCTGTGGAATTTGGGGAGGGTCTCAGGAATTTGGGGAGGGGTCTCAGGAATTTGGGGAGGGGTCTCTGGAATTTGGGGAGTGGTCTCAGGAATTCGGGGAGGGGTCTGTGGAATTTGGGGAGGGGTCTCTGGAATTTGGGGGGGTCTCTGGAATTTGGGGAGGGGTCTCAGGAATTTGGGGAGGGGTCTCAGGAATTTGGGGAGGGGTCTGTGGAATTTGGGGAGGGGTCTCAGGAATTTGGGGAGGGGTCTCTGGAATTTGGGGAGCGTCACTGGCATTTGGGGGGATTTCAGGAATTTGGGGAGGGGTCTCAAGAATTTGGGGAGGGGTCTCCAAGAATTTGGGGAGGGGTCTCCAAGAATTTGGGGAGGGGTCTGTGGAATTTGGGGAGGGTCTCTGGAATTTGGGGAGGGGTCTGTGGAATTTGGGGAGGGGTCTCAGGAATTTGGGGAGGGGTCTGTGGAATTTGGGGAGGGGTCTCTGGAATTTGGGGAGGGGTCTCTGGAATTTGGGGAGGGTCTCAGGAATTTGGGGAGGGTCTCAGGAATTTGGGGAGGGGTCTGTGGAATTTAGGGAAGGGTCTCTGGAATTTGGGGAGGGGTCTCAGGAATTTGGGGAGGGGTCCCAGGAATTTGGGGAGGGGTCTCTGGAATTTGGGGGGGTCTCAGGAATTTGTGGAGGGGTTTCAGGAATTTGGGGAGGGGTCTGTGGAATTTGGGGAGGGTCTCAGGAATTTGGGGTGGGGTACCAGGAATTTGGGGAGGGGTCTCAGGAATTTGGGGAGGGGTCTCTGGAATTTGGGGAGGGGTCTCTGGAATTTGGGGAGGGGTCTCAGGAATTTGGGGTGGGGTCTCCGGAATTTGGGGGAGTCTCAGGAATTTGGGGAGGGGTCTCAGGAATTTGGGGGGGTCTCAGGAATTTGGGGAGGGGTCTCAGGAATTTGGGGAGCGTCGCTGGCATTTCGGGGGATCTCAGGAATTTGGGGAGGGGTCTCCAAAAATTTGGGGAGGGGTCTCCAAGAATTTGGGGAGGGGTCTGTGGAATTTGGGGAAGGGTCTCTGGAATTTGGGGAGAGGTCTCTGGAATTTGGGGAGGGGTCTCAGGGATTTGGGGAGGGGTCTCAGGAATTTGGGGAGGGGTCTCTGGAATTTGGGGAGGGGACTCAGGAATTTGGGGAGGGGTCTCAAGAATTTGGGGAGGGGTCTCCAAGAATTTGGGGAGGGGTCTCCAAGAATTTGGGGAGGGGTCTGTGGAATTTGGGGAGGGGTCTGTGGAATTTGGGGAGGGGTCTGTGGAATTTGGGGAGGGTCTCTGGAATTTGGGGCGGGGTCTCAGGAATTTGGGGAGGGTCTCAAGAATTTGGGGAGGGGTCTCTGGAATTTGGGGAGGGTCTCAGGAATTTGGGGAGGGGTCTGTGGAATTTAGGGAAGGGTCTCTGGAATTTGGGGAGGGGTCTCTGGAATTTGGGGAGGGTCTCAGGAATTTGGGGAGGGGTCCCAGGAATTTGGGGAGGGGTCTCTGGAATTTGGGGGGGTCTCAGGAATTTGTGGAGGGGTTTCAGGAATTTGGGGAGGGGTCTATGGAATTTGGGGAGGGGTCTGTGGAATTTGGGGAGGGGTCCCAGGAATTTGGGGGGGTCTCAGGAATTTGGGGAGGGTCTCAGGAATTTGGGGAGGGGTCTCTGGAATTTGGGGAGGGGTCTCAGGGATTTGGGGAGGGATCTCAGGAATTTGGGGAGGGGTCTCCAAGAATTTGGGGAGGGGTCTGTGGAATTTGGGGAGGGGTCTCTGCAATTTGGGGAGGGGTCTCAGGAATTTGGGGAGGGGTCTCCAAGAATTTGGGGAGGGGTCTGTGGAATTTGAAGAGGGTCTCAGGAATTTGGGGAGGGGTCTGTGGAATTTGGGGAGGGGTCTCTGGAATTTGGGGAGGGGTCTCAGGAATTTGGGGAGGGTTCTCTGGAATTTGGGGAGGGGTCTCAGGAATTTGGGGAGGGGTCTGTGGAATTTGGGGGGTCCCTGGAATTTGGGGAGGGGTCTCAGGAATTTGGGGAGGGGTCTCAGGAATTTGGGGAGGGGTCTCTGGAATTTGGGGAGGGGTCTCAGGAATTTGGGGAGGGGTCTCGGATTTGGGGAGGGGTCTCAGGAACTTGGGGAGAAGTCTCTGGAATTTGGGGAGGGGTCTCAGGAATTTGGGGAGGGGTCTGTGGAATTTGGGGAGGGTCTCAGGAATTTGGGGAGGGGTCTCTGGAATTTGGGGAGGGGTCTCTGGAATTTGGGGAGGGGTCTCAAGAATTTGGGGAGGGTCTCCAGGAATTTGGGGAGGGGTCCGTGGAAGTTGGGGAGGGGTCTCAGGAATTTGGGGTGGGGTCCCAGGAATTTGGGGAGGGGTCTCAGGAATTTGGGGAGGGGTCTCTGGAATTTGGGGAGGGTCGCAGGAATTTGGGGAGGGTCTCAGGAATTTGGGGAGGGGTCTCAGGAATTTGGGGAGGGGTCTCAGGAATTTGGGGGGGTCTCTGGAATTTGGGGAGGGGTCTGTGGAACTTGGGGAGGGTCTCAGGAATTTGGGGAGGGGTCTGTGGAATTTGGGGAGCCGTCTCAGGAAATTGGGGGGGAAAGTCTCAGGAATTTGGGGAGGGGTCTCTGGAATTTGGGGGGGTCTGTGGAATTTGGGGAGGGGTCTCAGGAATTTGGGGAGGGGTCTCAGGGAATTTGGGGAGGGGTCTGTGGAATT
Organism: Poecile atricapillus; assembly: GCF_030490865.1. Taxonomy (NCBI): domain Eukaryota; kingdom Metazoa; phylum Chordata; class Aves; order Passeriformes; family Paridae; genus Poecile; species Poecile atricapillus. The sequence continues at coordinate 116,797,329 of NC_081251.1, forward strand.
TGGGGAGGGTCTCAGGAATTTGGGGAGGGGTCTCAGGAATTTGGGGGGGGTCTCTGGAATTTGGGGAGGGGTCTCAGGAATTTGGGGAGGGGTCCCAGGATTTTGGGGAGCGGTCTCAGGAAATTGGGGGGGTCTTAGGAATTTGGGGAGGGGTCTCTGGAATTTTGGGGAGGGGTCTGTGGAATTTGGGGGGATATCTGGAATTTGGGGAGGGGTCTCAGGAATTTGGGGGGATCTCTGGAATTTGGGGAGGGGTCTCTGGAATTTGGGGGGATCTCTGGAATTTGGGGAGGGGTCTCAGGAATTTGGGGTGGGGTCTCCGGAATTTGGGGGAGTCTCAGGAATTTGGGGAGGGGTCTCAGGAATTTGGGGAGGGGTCTCTGGAATTTGGGGAGGGGTCTCCCAGAATTTGGGGAGGGGTCTCCAAGAATTTGGGGAGGGGTCTGTGGAATTTGGGGAGGGTCTCTGGAATTTGGGGAGGGGTCTGTGGAATTTGGGGAGGGTCTCAAGAATTTGGGGAGGGGTCTCAGGAATTTGGGGAGGGTCTCAGGAATTTGGGGAGGGGTCTGTGGAATTTAGGGAAGGGTCTCTGGAATTTGGGGAGGGGTCTCTGGAATTTGGGGAGGGTCTCAGGAATTTGGGGAGGGGTCCCAGGAATTTGGGGAGGGGTCTCTGGAATTTGGGGGGGTCTCAGGAATTTGTGGAGGGGTTTCAGGAATTTGGGGAGGGGTCTGTGGAATTTGGGGAGGGTCTCAGGAATTTGGGGTGGGGTCCCAGGAATTTGGGGAGGGGTCTCAGGAATTTGGGGAGGGGTCTCAGGAATTTGGGGAGGGGTCTCTGGAATTTGGGGAGGGGTCTCAGGAATTTGGGGTGGGGTCTCCGGAATTTGGGGGAGTCTCAGGAATTTGGGGAGGGGTCTCAGGAATTTGGGAAGGTCTCAGGAATTTGGGGAGGGGTCTCTGGAATTTGGGGAGCGTCGCTGGCATTTCGGGGGATCTCAGGAATTTGGGGAGGGGTCTCCAAAAATTTGGGGAGGGGTCTCCAAGAATTTGGGGAGGGGTCTGTGGAATTTGGGGAAGGGTCTCTGGAATTTGGGGAGAGGTCTCTGGAATTTGGGGAGGGGTCTCAGGGATTTGGGGAGGGGTCTCAGGAATTTGGGGAGGGGTCTCTGGAATTTGGGGAGGGGACTCTGGAATTTGGGGAGGGGTCTCTGGAATTTGGGGAGGGGTCTCAGGGACTTGGGGAGGGGTCTCAGGAATTTGGGGAGGGGTCTGTGGAAGTTGGGGAGGGATCTCAGGAATTTGGGGAGGGGACTCTGGAATTTGGGGAGGGGTCTCTGGAATTTGGGGAGGGGTCTGTGGAAGTTGGGGAGGGATCTCAGGAATTTGGGGAGGGGTCTCCAAGAATTCGGGGAGGGGTCTCTGGAATTTGGGGAGGGGTCTCAGGAATTTGGGGAGGGGTCTCAGGAATTTGGGGAGGGGTCTGTGGAATTTGGGGAGGGGTCTCAGGAATTTGGGGAGGGGTCTCAGGAATTTGGGGAGGGGTCTCTGGAATTTGGGGAGGGGTCTGTGGAATTTAGGGAGGGGACTCAGGAATTTGGGGAGGGGTCTGTGGAATTTGGGGAGGGGTCTCAGGAATATGGGGAGGGGTCTCTGGAATTTGGGGAGGGTCTCTGGAATTTGGGGAGGGGTCCCAGGAATTTGGGGAGGGTCTCTGGAATTTGGGGGGTCTGTGGAATTTGGGGAGGGGTCTCAGGAATTTGGGGAGGGGTCTCAGGAATTTGGGGAGGGGTCTCCAAGAATTTGGGGAGGGGTCTGTGGAATTTGGGGAGGGTCTCAGGAATTTGGGGAGGGGTCTCAGGAATTTGGGGAGCGGTCTCAGGAAATTGGGGGGGTCTTAGGAATTTGGGGAGGGGTCTCTGGAATTTTGGGGAGGGGTCTGTGGAATTTGGGGAGGGTCTCTGGAATTTGGGGGGGTCAGTGGAATTTGGGGAGGGGTCTCAGGAATTTGGGGAGCGTCACTGGCATTTGGGGGGATCTCTGGAATTTGGGGAGGGGTCTCAGGAATTTGGGGTGGGGTCTCCGGAATTTGGGGGAGTCTCAGGAATTTGGGGAGGGGTCTCAGGAATTTGGGGGGGTCTCAGGAATTTGGGGAGGGGTATCTGGAATTTGGGGAGCGTCGCTGGCATTTCGGGGGATCTCAGGAATTTGGGGAGGGGTCTCCAAAAATTTGGGGAGGGGTCTCCAAGAATTTGGGGAGGGGTCTGTGGAATTTGGGGAAGGGTCTCAGGAATTTGGGGAGAGGTCTCTGGAATTTGGGGAGGGGTCTCAGGGACTTGGGGAGGGGTCTCAGGAATTTGGGGAGGGGTCTCTGGAATTTGGGGAGGGGACTCTGGAATTTGGGGAGGGGTCTCTGGAATTTGGGGAGGGGTCTCAGGGACTTGGGGAGGGGTCTCAGGAATTTGGGGAGGGGTCTGTGGAATTTGGGGAGGGGTCTGTGGAATTTGGGGAGGGGTCTCAGGAATTTGGGGAGGGGTCTGTGGAATTTGGGGAGGGTCTCTGGAATTTGGGGAGGGGTCTCAGGAATTTGGGGAGGGTCTCAAGAATTTGGGGAGGGGTCTGTGGAATTTGGGGAGGGTCTCAGGAATTTGTAGAGGGGACTCAGGAATTTGGGGAGGGGTCTCAGGAATTTGGGGAGGGGTCCGTGGAAGTTGGGGAGGGGTCTCTGGAATTTGGGGAGGGGTCTCCAAGAATTTGGGGAGGGTCGCAGGAATTTGGGGAGGGGTCTCAGGAATTTGGGGAGGGGTCTCAGGAATTTGGGGAGGGGTCTCTGGAATTTGGGGGGGTCTCTGGAATTTGGGGAGGGGTCTCAGGAATTCGGGGAGGGGTCTGTGGAATTTGGGGAGCGGTCTCAGGAAATTGGGGGGGAAAGTCTCAGGAATTTGGGGAGGGGTCTCTGGAATTTGGGGGGTCTGTGGAATTTGGGGAGGGGTCTCAGGAATTTGGGGAGGGGTCTCAGGAATTTGGGGAGGGGTCTCCAAGAATTTGGGGAGGGGTCTGTGGAATTTGGGGAGGGGTCTGTGGAATTTGGGGAGGGGTCTCTGGAATTTGGGGGGGGGTCTCTGGAATTTGGGGGGGGTCTCAGGAATTTGGGGAGGGGTCTGTGGAATTTGGGGAGGGGTCTCTGGAATTTGGGGGGGGGTCTCTGGAATTTGGGGAGGGGTCTCAGGAATTTGGGGAGGGGTCCCAGGATTTTGGGGAGCGGTCTCAGGAAATTGGGGGGATCTTAGGAATTTGGGGAGGGGTCTCTGGAATTTGGGGAGGGTCTCTGGAATTTGGGGGGATCTCTGGAATTTGGGGAGGGGTCTCAGGAATTTGGGGTGGGGTCTCCGGAATTTGGGGGAGTCTCAGGAATTTGGGGAGGGGTCTCAGGAATTTGGGGGGTCTCAGGAATTTGGGGAGGGGTCTCTGGAATTTGGGGAGGGGTCTGTGGAATTTGGGGAAGGGTCTCTGGAATTTGGGGAGAGGTCTCTGGAATTTGGGGAGGGGTCTCAGGGATCTGGGGAGGGGTCTCAGGAATTTGGGGAGGGGTCTCTGGAATTTGGGGAGGGGTCTCTGGAATTTGGGGAGCGTCACTGGCATTTGGGGGGATCTCAGGAATTTGGGGAGGGGTCTCAAGAATTTGGGGAGGGGTCTCCAAGAATTTGGGGAGGGGTCTCTGGAATTTGGGGAGGGGTCTGTGGAATTTGGGGAGGGGTCTCAGGAATTTGGGGAGGGGTCTCCAAAAATTTGGGGAGGGGTCTGTGGAATTTGGGGAAGGGTCTCTGGAATTTGGGGAGAGGTCTCTGGAATTTGGGGAGGGGTCTCAGGGATCTGGGGAGGGGTCTCAGGAATTTGGGGAGGGGTCTCTGGAATTTGGGGAGGGGTCTCTGGAATTTGGGGAGCGTCACTGGCATTTGGGGGGATCTCAGGAATTTGGGGAGGGGTCTCAAGAATTTGGGGAGGGGTCTCCAAGAATTTGGGGAGGGGTCTCTGGAATTTGGGGAGGGGTCTGTGGAATTTGGGGAGGGGTCTCAGGAATTTGGGGAGGGGTCTCTGGAATTTGGGGAGGGGTCTCAGGGATCTGGGGAGGGGTCTCAGGAATTTGGGGAGGGTCTCAAGAATTTGGGGAGGGGTCTCAGGAATTTGGGGAGGGTCTCAGGAATTTGGGGAGGGGTCTGTGGAATTTAGGGAAGGGTCTCTGGAATTTGGGGAGGGGTCTCTGGAATTTGGGGAGGGTCTCACGAATTTGGGGAGGGGTCCCAGGAATTTGGGGAGGGGTCTCTGGAATTTGGGGGGGTCTCAGGAATTTGGGGTGGGGTACCAGGAATTTGGGGAGGGGTCTCAGGAATTTGGGGAGGGGTCTCTGTAATTTGGGGAGGGGTCTCAGGGACTTGGGGAGGGGTCTCAGGAATTTGGGGAGGGGTCTCCAAGAATTCGGGGAGGGGTCTCTGGAATTTGGGGAGGGGTCTCAGGAATTTGGGGAGGGGTCTCAGGAATTTGGGGAGGGGTCTGTGGAATTTGGGGAGGGGTCTCAGGAATTTGGGGAGGGGTCTCAGGAATTTGGGGAGGGGTCTCTGGAATTTGGGGAGGGGTCTGTGGAATTTGGGGAGGGGACTCAGGAATTTGGGGAGGGGTCTGTGGAATTTGGGGAGGGGTCTCAGGAATATGGGGAGGGGTCTCTGGAATTTGGGGGGGGTCTCAGGAATTTGGGGAGGGGTCCCAGGAATTTGGGGAGGGTGTCTGGAATTTGGGGGTCTGTGGAATTTGGGGTGGGGTCTCAGGAATTTGGGGAGGGGTCTCAGGAATTTGGGGAGGGGTCTCCAAGAATTTGGGGAGGGGTCTCTGGAATTTGGGGAGGGGTCTGTGGAATTTGGGGAGGGGTCTCAGGAATATGGGGAGGGGTCTCTGGAATTTGGGGGGGGTCTCAGGAATTTGGGGAGGGGTCTCTGGAATTTGGGGAGGGGTCTGTGGAATTTGGGGAGGATCTCTGGAATTTGGGGAGGGGTCTGTGGAATTTGGGGAGGGGTCTCAGGAATTTGGGGAGGGGTCTCTGGAATTTGGGGAGGGGTCTGTGGAATTTGGGGAGGGGTCCAGGAATTTGGGGGGGTCTCAGGAATTTGGGGAGGGTCTCAGGAATTTAGGGAGGGGTCTCTGGAATTTGGGGAGGGGTCTCAGGAATTTGGGGGGGTGTCAGGAATTTGGGGGGTGTCAGGAATTTGGGGAGGGGTCTCAGGAATTTGGGGAGGGGTCTCTGGAATTTGGGGAGGGGTCTTAGGGATTTGGGGAGGGGTCTCAGGGATTTGGGGAGGGGTCTCAGGAATTTGGGGAGGGGTCTCCAAGAATTTGGGGAGGGGTCTCAGGAATTTGGGGAAGGGTCTCAGGAATTTGGGGAGGGTCTCAGGAATTTGGGGAGGGTCTCAGGAATTTAGGGAGGGGTCTCTGGAATTTGGGGAGGGGTCTCAGGAATTTGGGGGGGGTCAGGAATTTGGGGGGGTGTCAGGAATTTGGGGAGGGGTCTCAGGAATTTGGGGAGAGGTCTCAGGAATTTGGGGAGGGGTCTCTGGAATTTGGGGGGGTCTCTGGAATTTGGGGAGGGGTCTCTGGAATTTGGGGAGGGGTCTCCAGGAATTTGGGGAGGGTCGCCAGGAATTTGGGGAGGGTCTCAGGAATTTGGGGAGGGGTCTCCAGGAATTTGGAGAGGGGTCTCAGGAATTTGGGGAGGGGTCTCAGGAATTTGGGGAGGGGTCTCTGGAATTTGGGGAGGGGTCTCAGGAATTTGGGGAGGGGTCTCTGGAATTTTGGGAGGGTCTCAGGAATTTGGGGAGGGGTCTCTGGAATTTGGGGGGGGCCCCGGAATTTGGGGAGGGGTCTCTGGAATTTGGGGAGGGGTCTCTGGAATTTGGGGAGGGGTCTCAGGAATTTGGGGAGGGGTCTCTGGAATCTGGGGAGGGGTCTGTGGAATTTGGGGAAGGGTCTCTGGAATTTGGGGAGGGGTCTCTGGAATTTGGGGAGGGGACTCTGGAATTTGGGGAGGGGACTCTGGAATTTGGGGAGGGGACTCAGGAATTTGGGGAGGGGTCTCTGGAATTTGGGGAGGGGTCTGTGGAAGTTGGGGAGGGATCTCAGGAATTTGGGGAGGGGTCTCCAAGAATTTGGGGAGGGGTCTCTGGAATTTGGGGAGGGGTCTCTGGAATTTGGGGAGGGGTCTCAGGAATTTGGGGAGGGGTCTCAGGAATTTGGGGAGGGTCTCCAGGAATTTGGGGAGGGATCTCCAGGAATTTGGAGAGGGGTCTCTGGAATTTGGGGAGGGGTCTGTGGAATTTGGGGAGGGGTCTGTGGAATTTGGGGAGGGTCTCAGGAATTTGGGGAGGGGTCTGTGGAATTTGGGGGGGTCTGTGGAATTTGGGGAGGGGTCTGTGGAATTTGGGGGGGTCTCAGGAATTTGGGGAGGGGTCTCTGGAATTTGGGGAGGGGTCTCAGGGATTCGGGGAGGGGTCTCAGGAATTTGGGGAGGGGTCTCAGGAATTTGGGGAGGGGTCTCAGGAATTTGGGGAGGGTCTCAGGAATTTGGGGAGGGGTCTCTGGATTTTGGGGAGGGGTCTGTGGAATTTGGGGAGGGGTCTCTGGAATTTGGGGAGGGTCTCAGGAATTTGGGGAGGGGTCTCAGGAATTCGGGGAGGGGTCTGTGGAATTTGGGGAGGCGTCTCTGGAATTTGGGGAGGGGTCTGTGGAATTTGGGGAGGGGTCTCTGGAATTTGGGGAGGGGTCTGTGGAATTTGGGGAGGGGTCTCAGGAATTTGGGGAGGGGTCTGTACCTGTCTCAAAATCCACGTCCTCCTCCTCTTCCTCCCCCTCCCCGGGCTGGGGGGTCCGGAGCTGCTCCAGGGTGGGCTCGTCCTCACCCCCTGGGGGGGTTTGGGGGGTCTCAGGGGGATTTGGGGGGGTTTTGGGAGGTCCCAGAGGAGGTTTTGGGGGTCCTGGGGGGTTTTGGGGGCCCTGGGGAGGTTTTGGGGGGTCCTGGGGAGGTTTTGGGGGGTCTCAGGGGTCCCATACCTGGCCAGAAGGGGACACTGCAGCCCCCTCCCCTCAGCCCCTCGCCGGGGGGGCCGGGGGGGCGCAGCAGGGACGGGGAGGAGGAGGCCGAGAGCCCCACGGAGGGGAGCAGCTCCTGGGGGGGAGGGGAGAGCTGAGACCCCCCCAAAACCCCCAGAGACCCCCTGAGACCCCCAGAGACCCCCTGAGACCCCCAGAGACCCCCAGAGACCCCCTGAGACCCCCCAAAACCCCCAGAGACCCCCAGAGACCCCCAGAGACCCCCAGAGACCCCCTGAGACCCCCAGAGACCCCCCAAAACCCCCTGAGACCCCCTGAGACCCCCCAAAACCCCCAGAGACCCCCAGAGACCCCCCAAAACCCCCTGAGACTTCCAGACGCCCCCAAAACCCCCAGACCCCCCCAGACGCCCCCAGCCCCCCCCGGTGTCACCGGTGGCCGGGGGAGGGTCCCACGGGGCGCTCCAGCTCCAGCAGGGCCACGGCGAAGTCGTAGAACTCGGGGACCCCCCGGTGACGCCGAGAGCCGGGGCTGAACTCGGGGTGCAGGAACAGCCCCGAGACCCCCCGGTGGTCACGGGGACCTGGGGAGGGGACAGGGGGTGACACTGGGGACAGGGGGTGACACCAAGGTCAGGGGAGGTGACACCAAGGTCAGGGGAGGTGACACCGAGGTCAGGGGGTGACACTGGGGACAGGGAGTGACACTGGGGATGGGGTGACCCTGGGTGCTCCCCCGGGTGTCCCCCAGGTGTCCCCAGCTGCTCCCCAAGTGTCCCTCAATGTCCCCAGCTGTCCCCAGATGTCCCCAAATGCCTCCCAGCTGTCCCCAGCTCCCCCCAGCTGCCCCCCAGGTGTCCCCAGGGATCCCCCAGGTGTCCCCAGGTGTCCCTCAGTGTCCCCAGCTGCCTCCCAGGTGTGTCCCCATGTCCCCAGCTGTCCCCAGGTGTCCCCAGCTGCCCCCCAGGTGTCCCCCCAGGTGTCCCCAGGTGTCCCTCAGTGTCCCCAGCTGTCCCCAGGTGTGTCCCCATGTCCCCAGCTGTCCCCAGGTGTCCCCCCAGGTGTCCCCAGGTGTGTCCCCAGGTGTGTCCCCAGGTGTCCCCAGGTGTGTCCCCAGGTGTGTCCCCATGTCCCCAGGTGTCCCCAGCTGTCCCCAGTGTCCCCAGGTGTGTCCCCAGCTGTCCCCAGTGTCCCCAGCTGTCCCCCGCTGTCCCCAGCTGTCCCCAGCTGTCCCCAGGTGTCCCCCGCTGTCCCCAGGTGTGTCCCCAGCTCACCTGCAGCCAGCCCCCCCCCCGGGGGACACAAGGTGCCATCGTCCCCGATGACGCAGGGCAGGGGCAGCCAATGGGCCCGGGCCAGAGCCAGGTCCTGGGGGCTGTGCCCGGGGGTCACCTTCACCGCACCTGGGGACAGGGACACACCTGAGACACCTGAGACATCCCTGTGTCACCTGGACTGTGTCACCTCTGTCACCTGAGACACCTGAGACACCTGAGACACACCTGAGACACCTAGACTGTGTCACCTGTGTCACCTGAGACACACCTGAGACACCTGGACTGTGTCACCTGTGTCACCTGCTGTCACTCCTTGCTCCCTTTTCTGTCCCAGACTGGTCCCAGTGCCCATCCCAGTCCCTCCCAGTCCCTGTTTAACCCCTCCCAGTCCCTCCCAGTCCATCCCAGTTCCTCCCAGTTCATCCCAGTCCATCCCAGTCCATCCCAGTCCCCGTTTAGTCCCTCCCAGTCCCTCCCAGTTTCCCCAGTACCGGTTCCGCGCTGGGGCTCCACGCTGGGGTCGCTCACCACGGGCAGCAGGGCCCCGCTGAACGGGTGCCTCACCTGCCGGCCCTGCAGGTGCTGAGGGGGCGTGGTCAGCCCTGGCCCCGCCCCCTTTCCAGCTCTGGACCAATCCCAGCCAGGCCAGGCCCCCCCCAGCCCTTGGCCACACCCCCAGAGCCATTTCAGGCAGCGAAGCGCCGCCCCTTTAACACAAGCCCCGCCCCTTTACCCTTATATGGTCAAAGGGGAGGGGCCAAACCTGGACAGCCAATGGCTGCCCTGCAGGGAAAGCCACGCCCACACCAATTAAAGGGTCCCAAAGCCCCGCCCCCAGGTCAGGCCCCGCCCATTCAGGCCCCACCCAAATTCAAGCCCTGCCCCCTTTGAGGCCCCACCCCCAGGCGAGGTCCCACCCATTCAAGCCCTGCCCCATTCAAGCCTCACCCCCAGGTGAGGCCCCACCCCCCTTGAGGCCCCACCCATTCAAGCCCTGCCCCCAGGGGAGACCCCACCCCTTTGAGGGCCCACCCACTCAGGCCACACCCATTGAGGCCCCACCCCCTTTGAGGCCCCGCCCCCTTTGAGGCCCTGCCCCCTTTGAGGCCCCACCCCTTCAGGCCCTGGCCCCTGAGGCCCCACCCACTGAGGCCTTGATCCATTTGAGGCCCCGCCCCCTGAGGCCCCACCCATTGAGGCCCCACCCATTGAGGCCCCACCCATCGAGGCCCCACCCATCGAGGCCCCACCCATCGAGGCCCCGCCCCTCACCAGGTAGCGTGGGTCCCGCGGGTGCACGGCCACGGCCACGTCACCAAAAATGGTCTCGGGACGAGTGGTGGCCACCGGCAACTCCAGCCCTGGGGACATCAGGGGACAGCTCGGGGACACTTGGGGACAGCTTGGGGACACCAGGGGACATCAGGGGACACTCGGGGACAGCTTGGGGACACTCGGGGACACCAGGGGACAGCTCAGGGACATCAGGGGACAGCTTGGGGACACCAGGGGACAGCTCAGGGACACTCGGGGACAGCTTGGGGACACTTGGGGACACCAGGGGACAGCTTGGGGACACTCGAGGGACATCAGGGACACTCAGGGGACACTTGGGGACATCAGGGACACTTGGGGACACACCACAAAACCCAGGATCCCATCCCCAGAGCCACCCCAATGTCCCCAGAGCCACCCCCAATGTCCCCAGTGCCACCCCAGGTGTCCCCAGTGCCACCCAAAGTTCCATCTAGGAACACCCGCTAGACTCCAACTACACCCTACATCACAAATTTCAAATTACAGGGGCCTAGGACTCGGCCTTTTACACCTACACCCAGGCTGGGCAGCAGGACAGAGCAGCTCCGGGACAACTACACCCAGACACCCGTGACACACAAGACAACAGACGAGGGGACACAATGGGGAGACAAAACTCTGGGCCACAAGAACGGCCGCAAGGACCGAGAGAACGCGGAACGAGATGAGCCGGGTGAGAATGAAGGCGAGCTGATGAAGCTCGCAGAACCCGGGAGGAAGATGCTGACGGAATGACGAACTCCAGCAACTGCCAAGACGGATGCCCGAGAATCTGAGGGCCACAGCCCCCTACCTATCTCTGCGTTTCTTCAAGACCTAAGCTGCAACAATGGATCCTCACGGCGCACGGCTGTTGACACAGCTCGGAACAAGACCTCTAAAAGACATCCGATCGGATGCTTTTAAAAGAGAGACGCGATTCCAAGGCCTCTGAGAGCTCCCGAGGCAAAGCTTCGATGGTGTCGGGCTGAGGAGCCCAGAGATCAGAGATGCTACGAGTGACACCGGGGTTTCTGGTAAGCCCCCAGAAGAGATAAGGCGAGGCACGTACAACACAAGAAGCACAAAAGACACACAAGGCACAATGGACAAGTGATACAACACGCCCTGGGGCTGCTCCGTCCTGCACACCTCAGCACTGTGAACAAATGTGAGGCTCTCCCTTCACGTGGCCTAAGGGGCCACAGCCTGGACCTCCCCGTCCCCAAAGCTGACTCCATAATCCCAGGTCACGAGTCCCAACCCGGCACCCCACTATCATAACCCTCTACAAGTCGTAGCCTTTGACTTAGCTCTCGGATGCCCGGCGGGGAGGATCCACACGAGGACGCCCTGGAAGGCCGTTGCGCTATCCGGGAAGTTCCTGCCATCGCCAGGATGTCGTCTCCTGGTCAGCTACAATCTAGAAGACCAAATATCAATGCAGGATCTTAGCGGCACATCTGTGAAAACCCAGCACTTACCTTCTCTAGAGAATGCCCAGGTTCATGGGCTGCACACTTCACCCCACAGGGAGGCAGAGGCTTGCTTCACAGCACTATTGGCTGACACAGCCAAATTACCACCACCTCAAGGAGGGGAGGAAGACTCTCCAGTCAGTGAGGGACAGGGAGCCCAGGGTACCCCAAGGATGGAAACCCCATCTTATATGACAGCAGTAGGCCCTAGCACCCACTATCTCTTCCTGGCTGGCCCTAGCACCAGGGGTACTGCCTGCAGCTCTCGGGGGTTCTGGCACTCTGCTGCTTTAGGGTTCCTGCCTGCAGCTGTCTCAGGGAAACGGGAGTGTTGTTAGGGCTGCTGTTTAGGGTTTGAATAGTCCTGTACTCTACCTTATATCCCAACCTGTACCCTTTTTATTTTCACTGTTTGTCTCCAGCCCTCGACCTCTGAAGCCCTCCCTCAACCTCTCTGTGTCACTGCCAAGCTCCCGCGCTGAACCCTACAAACTTAGTTAGAACCCTACGCTTGCAACCGGGGATGCTCCTTATCCATAGGCCCCAAGAGATGTCCATTAGCCTGGACCAGGCAATCCACAGTTGCTCCCTACCCTACCTAAGTTTGGCCCTGAGACAGGGCAGAGGCTGACAGAGCCGAACTCTTTGCGGAGGCTAGGCACGAAGCCCTGCCAACCGCCGCCTCGAGGAGGGGTGGGAGCAATCCCCGGCTGCGGAGGGACCGAGAGCCCAGGGTGGGGCGGGGCGGGAAACCCCCTGTTTCCCCAACCCTACGGATCGTCCCCCCACTATCTCCTGGCTGGCCCTAGCACCAGGGAACTGCCTGCAGCTCTCGAGGGTTCTGGAACTCTCCTGCTTTAGGGTTCCTGCCTGCAGCTGTCTCAGGGAAACGGGAGCACTGTTAGGGCTGCTGTTTAGGGTTTGGGGTGGGGTACACCTGAACTCCACCTTACCTATACCCCTTCTTTTCACTGTTTCCTCAGCCTTTTTTTTTTCCTTGGAATTCTTGTGACAGATTGAGGGCACCGGGGAGGGACTGCCAAGATGAAATCAAAAGGGAAAAGGAGAAAGATCACCCCTGCAAATCCACACCGGCTCAGCTGTTCAGGTGCTGCTTCCTGGCAAAAAGCTTTGTCCCTCACCACCTCCTTTAAGCGGTGCTCCACATCCAAGTGCATCCAGGTGCTCCCCCAGACCCTATGAGATGCTCTCACCATCACTCCATCAGATGCCACTGGGAGCCCACCAGAAACTCCTCTCCTCCGGCACATCCCTGCCAACGTAGATTTGCCACTCGTATTTGACCCTGTAATAACGGCAAAATTGTTGCCCTCTGTCAGGTACGTGTTGTTAGACACAGGTTTTTCCACAGCCATCTTTTCAAGAATGGGGTTCCCTCCCTGCTTGATTGCTAAATTATCCATAAATTCTGGAAAACCTAAATGAGAAAAAGAATCTAAAAGACTGAGGAGTTAATATGGGAACCTTTACATCATTAAAGTAGTATGTTTTGAAATAAAGTGAATTCTTTCAGTCCAACTGCAAAAATCCAATTCCTAAAAATAAAATAACCAAAAAACAAACAGCATCAAATTCCCACCAATATCATCAATAAAATCACAATACCTCCACCAGCCAAGGGAAAAAAATCTTAACCTAGAAAAAAATCCAAACCGCCTCAAAAAGTTTCAACACTGAAACAGAACTCATCCTAACACTTCAACTAACAACACTAAAATAAATTTTCAAAACAAATATTCCCTCTATGCACACCACCAATACCACATAAAACAAATCAAGTACTCTCATCACAGCACCCCCGAATCAAAAACCTAAATTGCCCTAAAATCTTTAAAATAATCACAAATTAACCCCAAAATAAAAACTTTAATCTAACAAAAAAAAGAAAACAACCCAAAACAGGTAACACCAACAAAACAAACACCATACAACCAACTACCAGCAAAAACAGATGCTATGCTCTTTCACTAACAGTTCTTATCACATCAGCAAAGTTAAACGTAAATAAAAAACAACCCTATTGAACTCCACAAAACAAATCACATCAACTATTAAAAAAAAAATTAAACCAATGCACTGAACTCAAAACCATTCAATTAACCCTAAACATTAGTAAAAAAAACCCCAAAGCTCTACATTTGTAGTAATACATAAATACTCACCAATACTCTATAAAAAAATTTAATAGCTAATTGAAAACATAAAAAACCAAACTACTAAAAAATTAAAAAGCATCACCCCCAAAAATACACCTATAAAAATCCACCATATAAATGCCTGTGTCCCCAGAAATGAAACTAAGAAACACAGCCGAAAGAAATCCAAACTTATCATCAACACCTAAACTAAAAAGCACAACGTTAAATAAATAGAACAGATACATTATTACACACCAACTACAGACAAAATAAAATTCTACCATCAACTACTAAAAATCACCTTAAAACCACTCAATAAAAAACTTTCAAAAATTGAAAACTGCATCTAACAAAAGCCACCTAATTAACACCCAAAACTCAGCTAACCAAACAAACCCTACCCAATCTGAACCCCTACATACAATAAACAAAACCCGCTAATCGATATCAAAATCTATTTTAATTGATTCTATCTAAAATATAAACAAACCCATTCATAAAAATCATCTTTATTCAAAAACCAAATTTCACTTAGTATACAACACAAAAAAATCAAACAACACACTGTGTACCACTAAAAAAGTCTAATATTGAATAAAAACCACATATAAATGCCTCTACTTACTAAACATTACTACCACTATTTATATTTACCTGTATCTGTATAAAAGCATCTCTAAAATTAAAAAACATTAATTTGACCATTAAGCCAAAGATATACACTAAAAAATAAAATGTTCTAAAATTAATTATATCCCCATCATCTGTTTTATGCCCAAACAAATTCTATAATTTCAAAACTAAAAAAGAAAAAAAATTCTTTGAACATACAATCTGTATACAGTACTAATACAGCCTCACCCAAATTCTCTCTCAACTCTATTGTTTAACACAACAAAAAATCCATTTTTTACTTTGTTAAAGTAACTTCTCATTGATTAGTGAATACAAAATGATTGCCAAAACCATAACAAGTTCCTCTAAAACTATTCAACTTTACTCTGATCCAAAAACCCAGGCTACCACCAAAACACCCCACAGCTCAAAAAGATCCACGCCACAGCCCAACTCCAAAAACATCCAAACCGCACGTGCAGAAAAACCCTTCTAAATCTCCTGCTCTTTTCTCCACAACAAAAGAAAAAAATATCTAACGTTATTCATCCTTTTTTTCCTCTTACCTACGCCCTACTTATTAAAATAAACATTTTTTTTCACTTTTCCTCAAAAAAAATTTCCTTTAAAATCAATTAAAAAACTGAGTGAAACCTCCCCTCTATTAAGAAACACATTCATTTTAAAACATTTCCTCCCAATTGGTCTCAGACCTTTCCAAGGTTTGGATCCCGTTCCAGTGCACCAGAACCAAATCAACCTGCTCTGGCTCTGGAAACATCAGCGACACCAAACCCAGAGCACGAAGCACCTCGCCGCTCCTACCCCGCTGTCCCTCGGCCCTGCTCTCTCGCGTCCTACGCTGCAGAGCGCTGGGAGCCAGGTTCAGCCCCGAGAATTGTCACATCCATTTCCTCGGACATTCCAGCTTCCACGGGGATATTGCGGGGACCCCCTGCATTCCATTCCCTAGTACAGCAGCAAGACAAAGTTCTCCCCCAGCCCGCGTCTCCAGAAAATCTTGTACAAGGGTTAACAAGCCTCGAGGTGTGAGAAATACGGTCTGCCCAACAAGCCCAACTCTGCATCCAGAGGAAATGAACATCACAAACAGATTCATGCACACCAGATGCACGGGACACTGCCAGCTTGGACCTGTAATTAACTCGGCAATGGAAAAACCTGAGCTCGAAGCCCTCACGTGAGGGTGCAAAAGGTATTGGACGCAGTTTCTAGAAGGCGCCACATCGTTATTTAAAGGCGCGGCTCGGCTAAAGAGCAATACCGACAAAGCCCCGAGACAAAAAGGCCGGAAGGTCGGGCTTTTCCCCCTCGCCGCCTCCCAGCGGCTTTGGCCAGGGCACTCTGCAGCTGACGAGCCACAGGTGTCCCCCAGCGGCCCTCGCCGGGACTCGCTCCCGGGCTGGCGCCGCTCCAGGTGCGGGGGGACCGGGGGAGCCACGCGAGCCCCGGCAGCGGCGGCACTCGGCACCCGGGGGCGGCCCCGCGCTCCCGGCCCCCGGACGGAGCGCGGCTCCCGGCAGGAAAGCGGCTCCTCCGGCGGGCGGGGGCGGCCCCGGCCCCGGGAGAGCCCGGCCCGAAGGGACCCCCGCGGTGCCCAAGCCCCGCGCCCGGAGCGGGCGGGATGGACACAGCTCCGCGCCGCGGCTCCCGCCTGCCGGCCCGGCAGAGCTCGCCTCGCCTCCGCACGGCTCTGTCACTCCCCGGCAAGAGGAAATCAAAAAGGAAAAGGAGAAAAGTCCCCCCTGCGAACCCACGCTGGCTCACCTGCTCAGATGCTGCTTCCAGACACAAAGGTTTGTCCCTCGGCACCTCCTTGAAGCAATGCTCCGTGTCCAGTTGCCGCAGCGACGGAAAGCCCGGAGCACCGCGACTTCTCTAGAGGCAGCCCTGAAAAGGACTGGGCCGAAGCGCGTGTGAGCAGCTTCAGACGGTCTCGAGTGATTTCAGCTCAGCGGTGGCGGGCAGACGACACGGGAAGCACGGACGAGAAAGCTGGTCCAGCGTTTCGCTAAGTACAAACCTTTATTCAGGCAGAGCTTTGCTGAAGGGCGCCAGCAACAGCTAAACTACCGAAAAGGGGAAAACCCGGGATATTTATAGGAGAGGAGAGGGGCGGGGGGAAGCCCGAGATACCTGTATCGGGGTGGGACAGCAGGGGGGAACACCAATGGGGCACTGCAGTTTAACATATCTAACGCAAAGATCCCTGGCAGCGATACATTGTGTCTCTCTTACAGAGAAGTATCTTGTCTCTAGGGGAGAGCCGGGATCTCGGGCTCGCCAGGCTCCTCCGCACCCACAGCCAAGTGCATCCAGCTGCTCTCCCAGACCCTACAAGATGCTCCCGGTATCGTTCCATGAGACACCCCCGGGGAGCCCACCATAAACCCCTCTTCTCCAGCTGCTCCGTGCCCAAGCGAACTGAGGGAAACCCTCCCCCTAAAACAGCCCCGGGCAGGACCCACCCGCTCCTCATCAACCTCACACCTGGGGCTGCCTCAAAACAAATCCAGCACCTTCTGGAATGAGCTCAGCACCTTCGGAAAGGCACTCAGCACCCTCGGGACGGATCCAGCACCTTCTGGAAAAGCCTCAGAACCCTCAAAACGAATCCAGCACCTTCTAAATGGCGCTCAGCACCCTCGGAACGGATCCAGCACCTTCGGGAAGGGGCTCAGCACCCTCGGGATGGATCCAGCATCTTCTGGAAGAGCCTCAGGACCCACCGGGCGATCACGAACCTCAGCACTGCTCAGCACCTGGTGGGCGGGACCGCATGAGGAGCGGGGCCACGGGGCACAGCCCGAGAGCGCCCGGGAACTGCCGGGGGTCCCGGGCGGTGCCGCCTGTCCCCCATCGGGCGGATCGAGGCGGTCTCGGGTCCGGGATGGGTCTCGGGTCCGGGATGGGTCTCGGGTCCGGGATCGGTCTCGGGATCGGTTCCGGGCCCGGGATGGCGGCGGCGGTTCCCGTTGCGGACTCGGCCCCCCCCCGCCCGGCCCCGGGACCGCGGCACGAAGGGGGCGAGGCCAGGGAGAGGGGGGCCCGGCACAGGTGTGAGGGGCGGGGGCACGGAGCGCGTGCGCAGCTCGGGACAGCAGAGCGCGTGCGCGGCGCGGGGCCGCCTCAGGTGTGCGGGACGGGGCCGACACAGGTGTGAGGGGCTCCAGAGCGGCTGCGCGGGGCGGGACCGAGGGCATTTAAACCCCGGAAGGGCGGCGGCCGCCATTTGCTCCAGTACCGGGTGGAGGCGGCTGCGGCCGCTCCGGTGCGGCGCTTCTCTCTCTTCTCCGCTTTTATCTCTCTTTTCTGCTTTTATCTCTCCTTTCTCTGCTTTTCTCTCCTGTTTCTCTCTCCCGTCTCCTTCTCTCCCCTCTCTGCTCTTGTCCCCCGTCTCCCCCTCACACCGCCCGCTCCCTCTCTCCCCTCACCTCCCCGCCCGCCCCCTTCTCCCCAACCTGAGCCCCGCCTCTGTTCCTCCTCTGTCTCTTCCTCCCGCTCCCTCCTCACCCGGCCCAACCTGGCTCTGCCCTCCGTTCTCCTTCTGTCACCGCTCCCTTCCCCTGCTCCTTCTTTCTCCCCTCCGCCATCCCTGCCCCGGCCGCCCCGGCTTCTCCCTGTGTGCCGTACGCCCCTGTTTGTCCGTGTCCCCCTTCTCCTCTCCTTGGCGGCGCTGTCGCCCCTCTGTCTCTGCCGCCCCTTCCTTCTCTGTCCCTTGTCCCTTTCTGTCTTCCCCCGCAGCCGCGGGGCTCGGGGCGCCGGATAATAAAGCCCAGAGGGCCGGAGCCGGCGCCCCCGGCGGGAATCCCCTCACGGGGCCGGAGCCCGCGGTGCGGGTCCCCCCACGCACAACACCGCCCCACACTGCCGGGTGTCCCCACATCACACTGGGGGCTGAGGGGGGCCGGGGCTGGGAGGGGGGCTTAGGGTGGGCCCCCTCCTCCGGAGGGGTCCTGGGGTGGGTTAGCGAGGGTTGGGGGGCCGGGGGGGGGATTTGGGATGGGGGGGTTTGGGAAGGGCCCCCTCGTTAGGAGGGGGTCCCGGGTGGGGGGTGGGTTAGGGAGGGCCCCCTCCGGAAGAGGGAAGAGGGGATCCCGGGGAGGGGCGGGGGGCGGGGCCCCCTCCGGAGGGGGGGCCCGGGGTGGGAGGGGCTGGGGGGGGTCTGTCCCCCCTAAGCCCCTCCCACTCTGGGCCCGCCCCTCCGGGCGGGGCCCGGCCCGGCCCCTCCCCAGGACCCCTCCTCCGGACAGGGGCCCGTGGGGGGGGGGGGCGGGGTGGGTGGAGGGGAATAGGAGGGGGAGTGCGGTCGATTGACACAAAAGTGTGATTACAGTGCAGAGTGACATCACCCCACCTGCTGCTGATTATAAACATATCCATGTGTATAAATATAGAATATCAGTATGATAGAAGTAAATATTAAAAATATTTTAAGGAAGGGACTTTTTCTTTATTATTTCGATAGAGGCATGACATTTAAATGAATAATATAGAAATGAAAATATACACATCTATACTAAAGAAATGTATATAGGGAGATAGATAGATAGATAGATAGATAGCCATAAAATAGAAATTAATACAAGAAATCCATATCTAGACAAGTAGATTAATATTCAGTATGCAAACTATATGGATAGATGCTAATATAATATGTTTTAATATCTGTTATGTATTATATCTATGTGTATAAATATAGAAGATCAATATGATAGAAATAGATATTAAAACTATTTAAATCAGGGGTCTTTTTATTTTTTATTTTGTTACAAGCAGGGCTTTTGAATAAATAATATAGAAAGGAAAGTATACACATCTATCCTCCAAAAATGAATATAGGGTGGTACATATATATATATTAATATATATAGCCATAAAAAAGAAATAAATACAAGTAATTTAATCTAGACAAGTAGATTAATATTCAGTATGAAAACTATATGGATAGATGTTTATATAATAAATTTTAATATCTATTATCTATTATGCTAATAGAATATATTTTAATATCTGTTATGTATTATATCTATTTGTATAAATAAAGAAGTTCAATATGACAGAAATAGATATTAAAAATATTTAAATGAAGGGCCTTTTTGCTTTTTATTTGGTTAGAGGCAGGGCTTGCTAAGTTCCGATGGGGGGTTTTTTGGGGCGTTCCTTGGAGAAGGGTTTTTGGAAGGGGCTTGCACACGTTCTTTCTTGCCGGGCTTCTTTGCACGTGGGGGGGCGACCCCCGCCCAGCCCCGGGCTGAGCTCTGCGGCAGTGCTGCCACCTTGTGGCCACAGAGCGGTACTGCAGCTGTGCCCCGGCGCGGGCGGGGCCGAGCCGAGCGGAGCCGAACCGAGCCGAGCCGAGCCGAGCCGAGCCGAGCCGAGCCGAACCGAACCGAACCGAGGCGTGCCGTGTCGAGTCGGGACCCCCCCCCGCAGGAGCCGGGTCGGGCTGATTGCCACACTGAAGTTTGCGGCCGGCCAGTAGGACCCCGGCAGAGGCGTCGACTCCAATGCCTGCCGCCGCAGGCGCAGCCGCCGCCCAGCTCCGGAGCCGCTGAGCCCCGCCGCCACCGTCCTCGCCCCGGGAAAGGCGGCGGAAAATCAGCCGGAGTGCTCGGAGTCGGCCGGCTTCGTCGGGTTTTTCGTTCAGGCAAGTAAGGTAGACAGACGCGCTGAGAGCAGCGGGGGCCTCGATCGTGCCACAACAAAGATGGCCGCTCGGCCGGAAGTGGCTTCAGCCACAACAAAGATGGCGGCGAGGAAGGGCGGAAGTGACGTCACGCCCCTCACAAGATGGCTGCCGAGTCGCGGCTGGCTTTGACCTTCCAAGCATGGCGGCCGAAAAGGCGGGAAAATGCAAGGACCCCGGGCGGTGGGTGTCTACTCGACTGCCTGACAAACACCCCGACGCCGACGCCGCTCCGGCGCAATTTTCCGCGGCTTTTCCGGCCGTGCCGACACGGGCTGTACGCTCAGCGGCGCCGGGGCCGGACGCGAGCCAGCCGGGCGCCGACAGGCAGCGGTGAGGACGCCTCTCTCTGACGGGGTCCTTGCCGCGTCCCGCTTCGGCTCGGCTCCGCTCGGCTCCGCTCGGCTCGGCTCGTCTCCGCTCGGCTCCGCTCGGCTCGGCTCCGCTCGGCGCCGCACGGCTCCGCTCGGCTCCGCTCGGCACGGTTCGGCTCGGCTCGACACGGCTCGGCTCGGCTCGGCACGCCTCGGTTCGGCTCCGCTCGGCTCCGCTCGGCTCCGCTCGGCACGCTTCGGTTCGGCTCCGCTCGGCTCGGCTCGGTTCCGCTCGGCTCGGCTCGGCTCGGCTCGGCTCGGCCCCGCCCGCGCCGGGGCACAGCTGCAGTACCGCTCTGTGGCCACAAGGTGGCAGCACTGCCGCAGAGCTCAGCCCGGGGCTGGGCGGGGGTCGCCCCCCCACGTGCAAAGAAGCCCGGCAAGAAAGAACGTGTGCAAGCCCCTTCCAAAAACCCTTCTCCAAGGAACGCCCCAAAAAACCCCCCATCGGAACTTAGCAAGCCCTGCCTCTAACCAAATAAAAAGCAAAAAGGCCCTTCATTTAAATATTTTTAATATCTATTTCTGTCATATTGAACTTCTTTATTTATACAAATAGATATAATACATAACAGATATTAAAATATATTCTATTAGCATAATAGATAATAGATATTAAAATTTATTATATAAACATCTATCCATATAGTTTTCATACTGAATATTAATCTACTTGTCTAGATTAAATTACTTGTATTTATTTCTTTTTTATGGCTATATATATTAAGATATATATATGTACCACCCTATATTCATTTTTGGAGGATAGATGTGTATACTTTCCTTTCTATATTATTTATTCAAAAGCCCTGCTTGTAACAAAATAAAAAAAAAAAAGACCCTTGATTTAAATAGTTTTAATATCTATTTCTATCATATTGATCTTCTATATTTATACACATAGATATAATACATAACAGATATTAAAACATATTATATTAGCATCTATCCATATAGTTTGCATACTGAATATTAATATACTTGTCTAGATTTGGATTACATGTATTTATTTCTTTTTTATGGCTATATTTATATATGTATATGTATATATATACACATATATATCTCCCTCTATTTATTTCTTTAGTATAGATGTGTATATTTTCATTTCTATATTATTCATTTAAATGCCATGCCTTTAACCAAACAAAAACAAAAAGTCCCTCATTTAAATATTTTTAATATCTACTACTATAATATTGATCTTTTATATCTATACACACAGATGTAATGCATAACAGATATAAAATATATTACCATTTATCCATATAGTTTTCATACTGAATATTAATCTACTTGTCTAGATATGTATTACTTGTATTTATTTCTTTTTTATGGCTATATATATTAATATATATACATATATATATATCTCCCTCTATTTATTTCTTTAGTATAGATGGGTATATTTTCATTTCTATATTATTCATTTAAATGCCATGCCTCTAGCCAAATAATAAACAAAAAGTCCCTTGATTTAAATATTTTTAATATCTATTTCTATCATACTGATTTCTTTATTTATACATATAGATATAATGCATAACATGTATTAAAATACATTACCATCTATCCGTATATTTTTCATATTGAATATTAACCTGCTTTTCTAGATTTAGATAACTTGTATTTATTTCTTTCTTATGGCTATGTATATATCTATATCTATCTATCTATCTATCTATCTATCTATCTATCTATCTATCTATCTATCTATCTATCTATCTCCCTATATACATTTCTTTATTATAGATGTGTATATTTTCATTTCTATATTATTCATTTAAATGCCATGCCTCTAACCAAATAATAAACAAAAAGTCCCTTCCTTAAAATATTTTTAATATTTATTTCTATCATACTGATCTTCTATATTTATAGACATAGATATGTTGCATAACAGATATTAAAATTTATTATATTAGCATCTATCCATATAGTTTTCATACTGAATATTAATCTACTTGTCAAGATATGTATTACTTGTATTGATTTCTTTTTTATGGCTATATATATTAATATATATACATATATATATATCTCCCTCTATTTATTTCTTTAGTATAGATGGGTATATTTTCATTTCTATATTATTCATTTAAATGCCATGCCTTTAACCAAATAAAAACACCAAGTCCCTCATTTAAATATTTTTAATATCTATTACTATAATATTGATCTTCTATATTTATACACACAGATGTAATGCATAACAGATATAAAATATATTACCATTTATCCATACAGTTTTCATACTGAATATTAATCTACTTGTCTAGATATGGATTTCTTGTATTAATTTCTATTTTATGGCTATCTATCTATCTATCTATCTATCTATCTATCTATCTATCTCCCTATATACATTTCTTTATTATAGATGTGTATATTTTCATTTCTATATTATTCATTTAAATGCCATGCCTTTAACCAAACAAAAACAAAAAGGTCCCTCATTTAAATATTTTTAATATCTATTACTATAATATTGATCTTCTATATTTATACACACAGATGTAATGCATAACAGATATAAAATATATTACCATTTATCCATATAGTTTTCATACTGAATATTAATCTACTTGTCTAGATATGGATTACATGTATTTATTTCTTTTTTATGGCTATACATATATAAATATATATACATATATATATATCTCCCTCTATTTATTTCTTTAGTATAGATGTGTATATTTACATTTCTATATTATTCATTTAAATGCCATGCCTCTAGCCAAATAATAAACAAAAAGTCCCTTGATTTAAATATTTTTAATATCTATTTCTATCATACTGATTTCTTTATTTATACATACGGATAGAATGCATAACATGTATTAAAATACATTACCATCTATCCGTATATTTTTCATATTGAATATTAACCTGCTTTTCTAGATTTAGATAACTTGTATTTATTTCTTTCTTATGGCTATGTATATATCTATATCTATCTATCTCTCTATCTATCTATCTATCTATCTATCTATCTATCTATCTATCTATCTATCTATCTCCCTATATACATTTCTTTATTCTAGATGTGTATATTTTCATTTCTATATTATTCATTTAAATGCCATGCCTCTAACCAAATAATAAACAAAAAGTCCCTTCCTTAAAATATTTTTAATATTTATTTCTATCATACTGATCTTCTATATTTATAGGCATAGATATGTTGCATAACAGATATTAAAATTTATTATATTAGCATCTATCCATATAGTTTTCATACTGAATATTAATCTACTTGTCTAGATATGTATTACTTGTATTTATTTCTTTTTTATGGCTATATATATTAATATATATTAATATATATACATATATATATCTCCCTCTATTTATTTTTTTAGTATAGATGGGTATATTTTCATTTCTATATTATTCATTTAAATGCCATGCCTCTAGCCAAATAATAAACAAAAAGTCCCTTGATTTAAATATTTTTAATATCCATTTCTATCATACTGATTTCTTTATTTATACATATAGATACAATGCATAACATGTATTAAAATACATTACCATCTATCCGTATATTTTTCATATTGAATATTAACCTGCTTTTCTAGATTTAGATAACTTGTATTTATTTCTTTCTTATGGCTATGTATATATCTATATCTATCTATCTCTCTATCTATCTATCTATCTATCTATCTATCTATCTATCTATCTATCTATCTCCCTATATACATTTCTTTATTATAGATGTGTATATTTTCATTTCTATATTATTCATTTAAATGCCATGCCTTTAACCAAACAAAAACAAAAAGGTCCCACATTTAAATATTTTTAATATCTATTACTATAATATTGATCTTCTATATTTATACACACAGATGAAATGCATAACAGATATAAAATATATTACCATTTTTCCATATAGTTTTCATACTGAATATTAATCTACTTGTCTAGATATGGATTTCTTGTATTAATTTCTATTTTATGGCTATCTATCTATCTATCTATCTATCTATCTATCTATCTATCTATCTATCTATCTCCCTATATACATTTCTTTATTATAGATGTGTATATTTTCATTTCTATATTATTCATTTAAATGCCATGCGTCTAGCCAAATAATAAACAAAAAGTCCCTTGATTTAAATATTTTTAATATCTATTTCTATCATACTGATTTCTTTATTTATACATATAGATACAATGCATAACATGTATTAAAATACATTACCATCTATCCGTATATTTTTCATATTGAATATTAACCTGCTTTTCTAGATTTAGATAACTTGTATTTATTTCTTTCTTATGGCTATGTATATATCTATATCTATCTATCTCTCTATCTATCTATCTATCTATCTATCTATCTATCTATCTATCTATCTCCCTATATACATTTCTTTATTCTAGATGTGTATATTTTCATTTCTATATTATTCATTTAAATGCCATGCCTTTAACCAAATAAAAACACCAAGTCCCTCATTTAAATATTTTTAATATCTATTACTATAATATTGATCTTCTATATTTATACACACAGATGTAATGCATAACAGATATAAAATATATTACCATTTATCCATACAGTTTTCATACTGAATATTAATCTACTTGTCTAGATATGGATTTCTTGTATTAATTTCTATTTTATGGCTATCTATCTATCTATCTATCTATCTATCTATCTATCTATCTATCTATCTCCCTATATACATTTCTTTATTATAGATGTGTATATTTTCATTTCTATATTATTCATTTAAATGCCATGCCTCTAACCAAATAATAAACAAAAAGTCCCTTCCTTAAAATATTTTTAATATTTATTTCTATCATACTGATCTTCTATATTTATAGGCATAGATATGTTGCATAACAGATATTAAAATTTATTATATTAGCATCTATCCATATAGTTTTCATACTGAATATTAATCTACTTGTCTAGATATGTATTACTTGTATTTATTTCTTTTTTATGGCTATATATATTAATATATATACATATATATATATCTCCCTCTATTTATTTCTTTAGTATAGATGGGTATATTTTCATTTCTATATTATTCATTTAAATGCCATGCCTTTAACCAAATAAAAACACCAAGTCCCTCATTTAAATATTTTTAATATCTATTACTATAATATTGATCTTCTATATTTATACACACAGATGTAATGCATAACAGATATAAAATATATTACCATTTATCCATACAGTTTTCATACTGAATATTAATCTACTTGTCTAGATATGGATTTCTTGTATTAATTTCTATTTTATGGCTATCTATCTATCTATCTATCTATCTATCTATCTATCTATCTATCTATCTATCTCCCTATATACATTTCTTTATTATAGATGTGTATATTTTCATTTCTATATTATTCATTTAAATGCCATGCCTTTAACCAAACAAAAACAAAAAGGTCCCTCATTTAAATATTTTTAATATCTATTACTATAATATTGATCTTCTATATTTATACACACAGATGTAATGCATAACAGATATAAAATATATTACCATTTATCCATATAGTTTTCATACTGAATATTAATCTACTTGTCTAGATATGGATTTCTTGTATTTATTTCTTTTTTATCTCTCTCTCTCTCTCTCTCTCTATATATCTACCTAGCTCCCCTATATTTATTTTTACAGGTATATATTTCTCTTTCTAATGTTCTGCTTTTTGAAATTTGCATTTCTTTCTCTTTGAAACTCTACCCATTCATTCAGCTGACAGGTCAGAATGACAAAAATATAAAGCCCTGGTGAACCCCGAGTGCAGAACGCGCTCGTCACTATGGAACTTAGGCACAGAAATTTGTCTCGGTGCATTTTAGTACCTCATGGATGCACAGATGTGTTTTATACACTCACTTTTTACAGGGAAGTAAGAGGTGGAAAAACAAAAGCCACTTTCTTAACCCTAAGCCGTTCCTGACGTAACAAAACCCTAAAGACGGCGTGCACAGAGAGGGGGTTTCTTTCCAAGGGAATTTAGAGAGATCCATTCCTGTTCCTTGCCAATGCCTACCGTAAAAACCAGAACAGCTCCACAGGTTTTTGGATTCTGCATCCAGCCCTCGCAGGGAATTCCCTGGCAGCTCGGGGTCCCCTCTGGGCAAGGGTACCCGGCACGAGCCCTCCCCATTCCCCGCTCACCTTGCTCCTCCAGCGCAGCGCCTGCCTCCCTCTGCCGGGGACCTCGGCGTGCCCCAAGGGACACGGGAGCCCCCCAGTGCCCACCCCGTCCCCCTCAGCCTTTGCTCCTCACCCCCAAAGAAGGCACAGAACAACTCCAACTGCCCTGGACAGCAGCACCCTGCTTTATTGGAAGCCCTTCTAGGACTAGACCCCCTCCCAAAAAGGAGCTCTGCTGCAACAAGAAAAGGGGGGCAGGTGCCAGAAATCCCTCCCCAAAAACCCCAGGCACAGGCCAGAGGCAGAAAGAGGGAGTGGTGGCAGAGAGGACACAGGAAGAAAAGAAAGAACAAAAGAATGGGCTGTAGGATGAAATAGAAAAACAAAACAAAACTGAAAAAAAACCAAACCAAATCACCAAAAAACCACCAAAAACAAAACCAAACCACCAAAAAACCAAAACTTCCACCCAAACCCAAAACCTGGCATGGGCAGCAAGACAGAGAGGGATTGAAAAAGAACAGAGCCAAGGAAGGGGACACAAGGAGCCACTGGGAAACAAGGGCACGGGGAAGAGCAGAGAGACAGACGGAATTAAAAAAGGCACGTGAGTGAGCCACGGAGAAGGACACAGAAAAAGGCCGAGCGCAGAACACACAGCAAGGACAGAGGGATTCTGTCCTTGATTGGACAAGAGGGAAACAAGGAGCCAGAGGGGAAAGGACCACGCCAGGGGCCGGCAAGATGGACGAGATGGACAAGGTGCTTCTCCCTCTGGCCACTACGGCGAGCGCAGCTTCCCCGCAGTTTCACGTCTCTTCCAAGCACAACAGGTGAACAAAGAGCAGCACAGAGCCGCCGGTCTCCAATGCTCCGCAATCTAGAAGGAAAAAGAAGGAAAAAGGAAAAAGACCGGTTCATTCTGCCACCAAAGAGAGTTGCTTATCCCAAGACACCTTATTCCAGGCACAGAAATCATTTCTGCCACTCGAACAAACCCACTCGATGCTGTCTCAAGTCGATGGCAGCTACTTAAACCCTGTCTCAAGAATCACAGGGACACGAGCCTTGCAATTCTCAGGAAGGACTCGGCTGAGTCTTCAAGATTTCCCCACCCACAGAAGCCAGTGATCCCAGCTTGAAACAGCACATTTCCTCCCAACCCCATAGAAATTGCCCTGTGCTGCCAGCACTGAGGCTGCCAGCAGGAGCAGCAGGAGCAGCTGGAGCAGGAGCAGCAGATCCGTCCGCTCCGGGCGCGGGTCTCGGGCACGGCCGGGGTCCCTTTGGGCCGGTCCCAGTGCCCCTGGGCTAGTTCAAAATAGTATATAAATTTGATAAAAATAAGCATTAGAAATATTTAAATAATCATTTAAGGTGAAGGGGATGTTTTTTTAAATTCGGTTACAGGCAGGGCTTTTAAATAAATAATATAGAAATGAAAATATAGAAATCTATAACAAAGGTATAAATATAGGGAGATATAGAGAGAGAGAGAGAGAGAGAGAGAGAGAGAGAGATGAAAAAGAAATAAATACTAGTAACAAATATATACTAGTAGATTAATAATAAATATGAAAAATATATGGATGGACGTTAATATATTTTAATATCTATTATGCATTATATCTATGTGTATAAATATAAAAAATCAATATGATAGACATAGATATTAAAAATATTTAAATGAAGGGCCTTTTTGCTTTTTATTTGGTTAGAGGCAGGGCTTGCTAAGTTCCGATGGGGGTTTTTTTGGGGCGTTCCTTGGAGAAGGGTTTTTGGAAGGGGGTTGCACACGTTCTTTCTTGCCGGGCTTCTTTGCACGTGGGGGGGCGACCCCCGCCCAGCCCCGGGCTGAGCTCTGCGGCAGTGCTGCCACCTTGTGGCCACAGAGCGGTACTGCAGCTGTGCCGCGGCGCGGGCGGGGCCGAGCCGAGCGGAACCGAATCGAGCCGAGCCGAGCCGAGCCGAGTCGAGCCGAACCGAACCGAGGCGTGCCGAGCCGAGCCGGGACCCCCCCCCGCAGGAGCCGGGTCGGGCTGATTGCCACACTGAAGTTTGCGGCCGGCCGGTAGGACCCCGGCAGAGGCGTCGACTCCAATGCCTGCCGCCGCAGGCGCAGCCGCCGCCCAGCTCCGGAGCCGCTGAGCCCCGCCGCCACCGTCCTCGCCCCGGGAAAGGCGGCGGAAAATCAGCCGGAGTGCTCGGAGTCGGCCGGCTTCGTCCGGTTTTTCGTTCAGGCAAGTAAGCTAGACAGACGCGCTGAGAGCAGCGGGGGCCTCGATCGTGCCACAACAAAGATGGCCGCTCGGCCGGAAGTGGCTTCAGCCACAACAAAGATGGCGGCGAGGAAGGGCGGAAGTGACGTCACGCCCCCCACAAGATGGCTGCCGACTCGCGGCTGGCTTTGACCTTCCAAGCATGGCGGCCGAAAAGGCGGGAAAATGCAAGGACCCCGGGCGGTGGGTGTCTACTCGACTGCCTGACAAACACCCCGACGCCGACGCCGCTCCGGCGCAATTTTCCGCGGCTTTTCCGGCCGTGCCGACACGGGCTGTACGCTCAGCGGCGCCAGGGCCGGACGCGAGCCAGCCGGGCGCCGACAGGCAGCGGTGAGGACGCCTCTCTCTGACGGGGTCCTTGCCGCGGCCCGCTTCGGCTCGGCTCCGCTCGGCTCGGCTCGTCTCCGCTCGGCTCCGCTCGGCTCGGCTCCGCTCGGCGCCGCTCGGCTCCGCTCGGCGCCGCTCGGCTCCGCTCGGCACGGCTCCGCTCGGCACGGTTCGGCTCGGCTCGACACGGCTCGGCTCGGCTCGGCTCGCCTCGGTTCGGCTCCGCTCGGCTCCGCTCGGCTCCGCTCGGCACGCTTCGGTTCGGCTCCGCTCGGCTCGGCTCGGTTCCGCTCGGCTCGGCTCGGTTCCGCTCGGCTCGGCCCCGCCCGCGCCGGGGCACAGCTGCAGTACCGCTCTGTGGCCACAAGGTGGCAGCACTGCCGCAGAGCTCAGCCCGGGGCTGGGCGGGGATCGCCCCCCCACGTGCAAAGAAGCCCGGCAAGAAACAAGGTGTGCAACCCCCTTCCAAAAACCCTTCTCCAAGGAACGCCCCAAAAAAACCCCCATCGGAACTTAGCAAGCCCTGCCTCTAACCAAATAAAAAGCAAAAAGGCCCTTCATTTAAATATTTTTAATATCTATGTCTATCATATTGATTTTTTATATTTATACACATAGATATAATGCATAATAGATATTAAAATATATTAACGTCCATCCATATATTTTTCATATTTATTATTAATCTACTAGTATATATTTGTTACTAGTATTTATTTCTTTTTCATCTCTCTCTCTCTCTCTCTCTCTCTCTCTCTCTATATCTCCCTATATTTATACCTTTGTTATAGATTTCTATATTTTCATTTCTATATTATTTATTTAAAAGCCCTGCCTGTAACCGAATTTAAAAAAACATCCCCTTCACCTTAAATGATTATTTAAATATTTCTAATGCTTATTTTTATCAAATTTATATACTATTTTGAACTAGCCCAGGGGCACTGGGACCGGCCCAAAGGGACCCCGGCCGTGCCCGAGACCCGCGCCCGGAGCGGACGGATCTGCTGCTCCTGCTCCTGCTGCTCCTGCTCCTGCTCCTGCTGCTCCTGCTGGCAGCCTCAGTGCTGGCAGCACAGGGCAATTTCTATGGGGTTGGGAGGAAATGTGCTGTTTCAAGCTGGGATCACTGGCTTCTGTGGGTGGGGAAATCTTGAAGACTCAGCCGAGTCCTTCCTGAGAATTGCAAGGCTCGTGTCCCTGTGATTCTTGAGACAGGGTTTAAGTAGCTGCCATCGACTTGAGACAGCATCGAGTGGGTTTGTTCGAGTGGCAGAAATGATTTCTGTGCCTGGAATAAGGTGTCTTGGGATAAGCAACTCTCTTTGGTGGCAGAATGAACCGGTCTTTTTCCTTTTTCCTTCTTTTTCCTTCTAGATTGCGGAGCATTGGAGACCGGCGGCTCTGTGCTGCTCTTTGTTCACCTGTTGTGCTTGGAAGAGACGTGAAACTGCGGGGAAGCTGCGCTCGCCGTAGTGGCCAGAGGGAGAAGCACCTTGTCCATCTCGTCCATCTTGCCGGCCCCTGGCGTGGTCCTTTCCCCTCTGGCTCCTTGTTTCCCTCTTGTCCAATCAAGGACAGAATCCCTCTGTCCTTGCTGTGTGTTCTGCGCTCGGCCTTTTTCTGTGTCCTTCTCCGTGGCTCACTCACGTGCCTTTTTTAATTCCGTCTGTCTCTCTGCTCTTCCCCGTGCCCTTGTTTCCCAGTGGCTCCTTGTGTCCCCTTCCTTGGCTCTGTTCTTTTTCAATCCCTCTCTGTCTTGCTGCCCATGCCAGGTTTTGGGTTTGGGTGGAAGTTTTGGTTTTTTGGTGGTTTGGTTTTGTTTTTGGTGGTTTTTTGGTGATTTGGTTTGGTTTGGTTTTTTTTCAGTTTTGTTTTGTTTTTCTATTTCATCCTACAGCCCATTCTTTTGTTCTTTCTTTTCTTCCTGTGTCCTCTCTGCCACCACTCCCTCTTTCTGCCTCTGGCCTGTGCCTGGGGTTTTTGGGGAGGGATTTCTGGCACCTGCCCCCCTTTTCTTGTTGCAGCAGAGCTCCTTTTTGGGAGGGGGTCTAGTCCTAGAAGGGCTTCCAATAAAGCAGGGTGCTGCTGTCCAGGGCAGTTGGAGTTGTTCTGTGCCTTCTTTGGGGGTGAGGAGCAAAGGCTGAGGGGGACGGGGTGGGCACTGGGGGGCTCCCCTGTCCCTTGGGGCACGCCGAGGTCCCCGGCAGAGGGAGGCAGGCGCTGCGCTGGAGGAGCAAGGTGAGCGGGGAATGGGGAGGGCTCGTGCCGGGTACCCTTGCCCAGAGGGGACCCCGAGCTGCCAGGAAATTCCCTGGGAGGGCTGGATGCAGAATCCAAAAACCTGTGGAGCTGTTCTGGTTTTTACGGTAGGCATTGGCAAGGAACAGGAATGGATCTCTCTAAATTCCCTTGGAAAGAAACCCCCTCTCTGTGCACGCCGTCTTTAGGGTTTTGTTATGTCAGGAACGGCTTAGGGTTAAGAAAGTGGCTTTTGTTTTTCCACCTCTTACTTCCCTGTAAAAAGTGAGTGTATAAAACACATCTGTGCATCCATGAGGTACTAAAATGCACCGAGACAAATTTCTGTGCCTAAGTTCCATAGTGACGAGCGCGTTCTGCACTCGGGGTTCACCAGGGCTTTATATTTTTGTCATTCTGACCTGTCAGCTGAATGAATGGGTAGAGTTTCAAAGAGAAAGCAATGCAAATTTCAAAAAGCAGAACATTAGAAAGAGAAATATATACCTGTAAAAATAAATATAGGGGAGCTAGGTAGATATATATACAGAGAGAGAGAGAGAGATAAAAAAAAATAAATACAAGAAATCCATATCTAGACAAGTAGATTAATATTCAGTATGAAAACTATATGGATAGATGCTAATATAATAAATTTTAATATCTGTTATGCAACATATCTATGTCTATAAATATAGAAGATCAGTATGATAGAAATAAATATTAAAAATATTTTAAGGAAGGGACTTTTTGTTTATTATTTGGTTAGAGGCATGGCATTTAAATGAATAATATAGAAATGAAAATATACACATCTATAATAAAGAAATGTATATAGGGAGATAGATAGATAGATAGATAGATAGATAGATAGATAGAGAGATATAGATATATACATAGCCATAAGAAAGAAATAAATACAAGTTATCTAAATCTAGAAAAGCAGGTTAATATTCAATATGAAAAATATACGGATAGATGGTAATGTATTTTAATACATGTTATGCATTGTATCTATATGTATAAATAAAGAAATCAGTATGATAAAAATAGATATTAAAAATATTTAACTGAAGGGACTTCTTGTTTATTATTTGGTTAGAGGCATGACATTTAAATGAATAATATAGAAATGAAAATATACCCATCTATAATAAAGAAATAAATAGAGGGAGATATATATATATGTATATATATTAATATATATAGCCATAAAAAAGAAATAAATACAAGTAATACATATCTAGACAAGTAGATTAATATTCAGTATGAAAACTATATGGATAGATGCTAATATAATAAATTTTAATATCTGTTATGCAACATATCTATGTCTATAAATATAGAAGATCAGTATGATAGAAATAAATATTAAAAATATTTTAAGGAAGGGACTTTTTGTTTATTATTTGGTTAGAGGCATGGCATTTAAATGAATAATATAGAAATGAAAATATACACATCTATAATAAAGAAATGTATATAGGGAGATAGATAGATAGATAGATAGATAGATAGATAGATAGATAGATAGATATAGATATATACATAGCCATAAGAAAGAAATATATACAAGTTATCTAAATCTAGAAAAGCAGGTTAATATTCAATATGAAAAATATACGGATAGATGGTAATGTATTTTAATACATGTTATGCATTGTATCCATATGTATAAATAAATAAATCAGTATGATAGAAATAGATATTAAAAATATTTCAATCAAGGGACTTTTTGTTTATTATTTGGCTAGAGGCATGGCATTTAAATGAATAATATAGAAATGAAAATATACACATCTATAATAAAGAAATGTATATAGGGAGATAGATAGATAGATAGATAGATAGATAGATAGATAGCCATAAAATAGAAATTAATACAAGAAATCCATATCTAGACAAGTAGATTAATATTCAGTATGAAAACTGTATGGATAAATGGTAATATATTTTATATCTGTTATGCATTACATCTGTGTGTATAAATATAGAAGATCAATATTACAGTAATAGATATTAAAAATATTTAAATGAGGGACTTTTTGTTTTTATTTGGTTAAAGGCATGGCATTTAAATGAATAATATAGAAATGAAAATATACACATCTATAATAAAGAAATGTATATAGGGAGATAGATAGATAGATAGATAGATAGATAGATAGACATATATACATAGCCATAAGAAAGAAATAAATACAAGTTATCTAAATCTAGAAAAGCAGGTTAATATTCAATATGAAAAATATACGGATAGATGGTAATGTATTTTAATACATGTGATGCATTGTATCCATATGTATAAATAAATAAATCAGTATGATAGAAATAGATATTAAAAATATTTCAATCAAGGGACTTTTTGTTTATTATTTGGCTAGAGGCATGGCATTTAAATGAATAATATAGAAATGAAAATATACCCATCTATACTAAAGAAATAAATAGAGGGAGATATATATATGTATATATATTTATATATGTATAGCCATAAAAAAGAAATAAATACATGTAATCCATATCTAGACAAGTAGATTAATATTCAGTATGAAAACTATATGGATAAATGGTAATATATTTTATATCTGTTATGCATTACATCTGTGTGTATAAATATAGAAGATCAATATTATAGTAATAGATATTAAAAATATTTAAATGAGGGACCTTTTTGTTTTTGTTTGGTTAAAGGCATGGCATTTAAATGAATAATATAGAAATGAAAATATACACATCTATAATAAAGAAATGTATATAGGGAGATAGATAGATAGATAGATAGATAGATAGATAGATAGATAGATAGATAGATAGATATAGATATATACATAGCCATAAGAAAGAAATAAATACAAGTTATCTAAATCTAGAAAAGCATGTTAATATTCAATATGAAAAATATACGGATAGATGGTAATGTATTTTAATACATGTTATGCATTGTATCCATATGTATAAATAAAGAAATCAGTATGATAGAAATAGATATTAAAAATATTTAAATCAAGGGACTTTTTGTTTATTATTTGGCTAGAGGCATGGCATTTAAATGAATAATATAGAAATGAAAATATACACATCTATAATAAAGAAATGTATATAGGGAGATAGATAGATAGATAGATAGATAGATAGATAGATAGATAGCCATAAAATAGAAATAAATACAAGAAATCCATATCTAGACAAGTAGATTAATATTCAGTATGAAAACTGTATGGATAAATGGTAATATATTTTATATCTGTTATGCATTACATCTGTGTGTATAAATATAGAAGATCAATATTACAGTAATAGATATTAAAAATATTTAAATGTGGGACTTTTTGTTTTTATTTCGTTAAAGGCATGGCATTTAAATGAATAATATAGAAATGAAAATATACACATCTATAATAAAGAAATGTATATAGGGAGATAGATAGATAGATAGATAGATAGATAGATAGATAGATAGATAGATAGAGAGAGAGATAGATAGATATATACATAGCCATAAGAAAGAAATAAATACAAGTTATCTAAATATAGAAAAGCAGGTTAATATTCAATATGAAAAATATACGGATAGATGGTAATGTATTTAATACATGTTATGCATTGTATCCATATGTATAAATAAAGAAATCAGTATGATAGAAATGGATTTTAAAAATATTTAAATCAAGGGACATTTTGTTTATTATTTGGCTAGAGGCATGGCATTTAAATGAATAATATAGAAATGAAAATATACTCATCTATACTAAAGAAATAAATAGAGGGAGATATATATATATGTATATATATTAATATATATAGCCATAAAAAAGAAATAAATACATGTAATCAATATCTAGACAAGTAGATTAATATTCAGTATGAAAACTATATGGATAAATGGTAATATATTTTATATCTGTTATGCATTACATCTGTGTGTAGAAATATAAAAGATCAATATTATAGTAATAGATATTAAAAATATTTAAATGAGGGACTTTTTGTTTTTGTTTGGTTAAAGGCATGGCATTTAAATGAATAATATAGAAATGGAAATATACACATCTATACTAAAGAAATAAATAGAGGGAGATATATATATGTATATATATACATATACATATATAAATATAGC
The DNA here is from genome assembly GCF_030490865.1 of Poecile atricapillus. NCBI lineage: Eukaryota > Metazoa > Chordata > Aves > Passeriformes > Paridae > Poecile > Poecile atricapillus. The sequence goes on from NC_081251.1 coordinate 116,832,453, forward strand.
CATAAAAAAGAAATAAATACATGTAATCCAAATCTAGACAAGTATATTAATATTCAGTATGCAAACTATATGGATAGATGCTAATATAATATGTTTTAATATCTGTTATGTATTATATCTATGTGTATAAATATAGAAGATCAATATGATAGAAATAGATATTAAAACTATTTAAATCAAGGGTCTTTTTTTTTTTATTTTGTTACAAGCAGGGCTTTTGAATAAATAATATAGAAAGGAAAGTATACACATCTATCCTCCAAAAATGAATATAGGGTGGTACATATATATATATTAATATATATAGCCATAAAAAAGAAATAAATACAAGTAATTTAATCTAGACAAGTAGATTAATATTCAGTATGAAAAATATATGGATAGATGTTTATATAATAAATTTTAATATCTATTATCTATTATGCTAATAGAATATATTTTAATATCTGTTATGTATTATATCTATTTGTATAAATAAAGAAGTTCAATATGACAGAAATAGATATTAAAAATATTTAAATGAAGGGCCTTTTTGCTTTTTATTTGGTTAGAGGCAGGGCTTGCTAAGTTCCGATGGGGGGTTTTTTGGGGCGTTCCTTGGAGAAGGGTTTTTGGAAGGGGGTTGCACACGTTCTTTCTTGCCGGGCTTCTTTGCACGTGCGGGGGCGACCCCCGCCCAGCCCCGGGCTGAGCTCTGCGGCAGTGCTGCCACCTTGTGGCCACAGAGCGGTACTGCAGCTGTGCCGCGGCGCGGGCGGGGCCGAGCCGAGCGGAGCCGAACCGAGCCGAGCCGAGTCGAGCCGAACCGAACCGAGGCGTGCCGAGCCGAGCCGGGACCCCCCCCCGCAGGAGCCGGGTCGGGCTGATTGCCACACTGAAGTTTGCGGCCGGCCGGTAGGACCCCGGCAGAGGCGTCGACTCCAATGCCTGCCGCCGCAGGCGCAGCCGCCGCCCAGCTCCGGAGCCGCTGAGCCCCGCCGCCACCGTCCTCGCCCCGGGAAAGGCGGCGGAAAATCAGCCGGAGTGCTCGGAGTCGGCCGGCTTCGTCCGGTTTTTCGTTCAGGCAAGTAAGCTAGACAGACGCGCTGAGAGCAGCGGGGGCCTCGATCGTGCCACAACAAAGATGGCCGCTCGGCCGGAAGTGGCTTCAGCCACAACAAAGATGGCGGCGAGGAAGGGCGGAAGTGACGTCACGCCCCTCTCAAGATGGCTGCCGAGTCGCGGCTGGCTTTGACCTTCCAAGCATGGCGGCCGAAAAGGCGGGAAAATGCAAGGACCCCGGGCGGTGGGTGTCTACTCGACTGCCTGACAAACACCGCGACGCCGACGCCGCTCCGGCGCAATTTTCCGCGGCTTTTCCGGCCGTGCCGACACGGGCTGTACGCTCAGCGGCGCCGGGGCCGGACGCGAGCCAGCCGGGCGCCGACAGGCAGCGGTGAGGACGCCTCTCTCTGACGGGGTCCTTGCCGCGGCCCGCTTCGGCTCGGCTCCGCTCGGCTCGGCTCGTCTCCGCTCGGCTCCGCTCGGCTCGGCGCCGCTCGGCTCCGCTCGGCACGGCTCCGCTCGGCACGGTTCGGCTCGGCTCGACACGGCTCGGCTCGGCTCGGCTCGCCTCGGTTCGGCTCCGCTCGGCTCCGCTCGGCACGCTTCGGTTCGGCTCCGCTCGGCTCGGCTCGGTTCCGCTCGGCTCGGCTCGGTTCCGCTCGGCTCGGCCCCGCCCGCGCCGGGGCACAGCTGCAGTACCGCTCTGTGGCCACAAGGTGGCAGCACTGCCGCAGAGCTCAGCCCGGGGCTGGGCGGGGATCGCCCCCCCACGTGCAAAGAAGCCCGGCAAGAAACAAGGTGTGCAACCCCCTTCCAAAAACCCTTCTCCAAGGAACGCCCCAAAAAAACCCCCATCGGAACTTAGCAAGCCCTGCCTCTAACCAAATAAAAAGCAAAAAGGCCCTTCATTTAAATATTTTTAATATCTATGTCTATCATATTGATTTTTTATATTTATACACATAGATATAATGCATAATAGATATTAAAATATATTAACGTCCATCCATATATTTTTCATATTTATTATTAATCTACTAGTATATATTTGTTACTAGTATTTATTTCTTTTTCATCTCTCTCTCTCTCTCTCTCTCTCTCTCTCTCTCTCTATCTCCCTATATTTATACCTTTGTTATAGATTTCTATATTTTCATTTCTATATTATTTATTTAAAAGCCCTGCCTGTAACCGAATTTAAAAAAACATCCCCTTCACCTTAAATGATTATTTAAATATTTCTAATGCTTATTTTTATCAAATTTATATACTATTTTGAACTAGCCCAGGGGCACTGGGACCGGCCCAAAGGGACCCCGGCCGTGCCCGAGACCCGCGCCCGGAGCGGACGGATCTGCTGCTCCTGCTCCTGCTGCTCCTGCTCCTGCTCCTGCTGCTCCTGCTGGCAGCCTCAGTGCTGGCAGCACAGGGCAATTTCTATGGGGTTGGGAGGAAATGTGCTGTTTCAAGCTGGGATCACTGGCTTCTGTGGGTGGGGAAATCTTGAAGACTCAGCCGAGTCCTTCCTGAGAATTGCAAGGCTCGTGTCCCTGTGATTCTTGAGACAGGGTTTAAGTAGCTGCCATCGACTTGAGACAGCATCGAGTGGGTTTGTTCGAGTGGCAGAAATGATTTCTGTGCCTGGAATAAGGTGTCTTGGGATAAGCAACTCTCTTTGGTGGCAGAATGAACCGGTCTTTTTCCTTTTTCCTTCTTTTTCCTTCTAGATTGCGGAGCATTGGAGACCGGCGGCTCTGTGCTGCTCTTTGTTCACCTGTTGTGCTTGGAAGAGACGTGAAACTGCGGGGAAGCTGCGCTCGCCGTAGTGGCCAGAGGGAGAAGCACCTTGTCCATCTCGTCCATCTTGCCGGCCCCTGGCGTGGTCCTTTCCCCTCTGGCTCCTTGTTTCCCTCTTGTCCAATCAAGGACAGAATCCCTCTGTCCTTGCTGTGTGTTCTGCGCTCGGCCTTTTTCTGTGTCCTTCTCCGTGGCTCACTCACGTGCCTTTTTTAATTCCGTCTGTCTCTCTGCTCTTCCCCGTGCCCTTGTTTCCCAGTGGCTCCTTGTGTCCCCTTCCTTGGCTCTGTTCTTTTTCAATCCCTCTCTGTCTTGCTGCCCATGCCAGGTTTTGGGTTTGGGTGGAAGTTTTGGTTTTTTGGTGGTTTGGTTTTGTTTTTGGTGGTTTTTTGGTGATTTGGTTTGGTTTGGTTTTTTTTCAGTTTTGTTTTGTTTTTCTATTTCATCCTACAGCCCATTCTTTTGTTCTTTCTTTTCTTCCTGTGTCCTCTCTGCCACCACTCCCTCTTTCTGCCTCTGGCCTGTGCCTGGGGTTTTTGGGGAGGGATTTCTGGCACCTGCCCCCCTTTTCTTGTTGCAGCAGAGCTCCTTTTTGGGAGGGGGTCTAGTCCTAGAAGGGCTTCCAATAAAGCAGGGTGCTGCTGTCCAGGGCAGTTGGAGTTGTTCTGTGCCTTCTTTGGGGGTGAGGAGCAAAGGCTGAGGGGGACGGGGTGGGCACTGGGGGGCTCCCCTGTCCCTTGGGGCACGCCGAGGTCCCCGGCAGAGGGAGGCAGGCGCTGCGCTGGAGGAGCAAGGTGAGCGGGGAATGGGGAGGGCTCGTGCCGGGTACCCTTGCCCAGAGGGGACCCCGAGCTGCCAGGAAATTCCCTGGGAGGGCTGGATGCAGAATCCAAAAACCTGTGGAGCTGTTCTGGTTTTTACGGTAGGCATTGGCAAGGAACAGGAATGGATCTCTCTAAATTCCCTTGGAAAGAAACCCCCTCTCTGTGCACGCCGTCTTTAGGGTTTTGTTATGTCAGGAACGGCTTAGGGTTAAGAAAGTGGCTTTTGTTTTTCCACCTCTTACTTCCCTGTAAAAAGTGAGTGTATAAAACACATCTGTGCATCCATGAGGTACTAAAATGCACCGAGACAAATTTCTGTGCCTAAGTTCCATAGTGACGAGCGCGTTCTGCACTCGGGGTTCACCAGGGCTTTATATTTTTGTCATTCTGACCTGTCAGCTGAATGAATGGGTAGAGTTTCAAAGAGAACGAAATGCAAATTTCAAAAAGCAGAACATTAGAAAGAGAAATATATACCTGTAAAAATAAATATAGGGGAGCTAGGTAGATATATAGAGAGAGAGAGAGAGAGAGAGATAAAAAAGAAATAAATACAAGAAATCCATATCTAGACAAGTAGATTAATATTCAGTATGAAAACTATATGGATAGATGCTAATATAATAAATTTTAATATCTGTTATGCAACATATCTATGTCTATAAATATAGAAGATCAGTATGATAGAAATAAATATTAAAAATATTTTAAGGAAGGGACTTTTTGTTTATTATTTGGTTAGAGGCATGGCATTTAAATGAATAATATAGAAATGAAAATATACACATCTATAATAAAGAAATGTATATAGGGAGATAGATAGATAGATAGATAGATAGATAGATAGATAGATAGATAGATAGATAGATAAATATAGATATATACATAGCCATAAGAAAGAAATAAATACAAGTTATCTAAATCTAGAAAAGCAGGTTAATATTCAATATGAAAAATATACGGATAGATGGTAATGTATTTTAATACATGTTATGCATTATATCTATATGTATAAATAAAGAAATCAGTATGATAGAAATAGATATTAAAAATATTTAAATCAAGGGACTTTTTGTTTATTATTTGGCTAGAGGCATGGCATTTAAATGAATAATATAGAAATGAAAATATACCCATCTATACTAAAGAAATAAATAGAGGGAGATATATATATGTATATATATTTATATATGTATAGCCATAAAAAAGAAATAAATACATGTAATCCATATCTAGACAAGTAGATTAATATTCAGTATGAAAACTATATGGATAAATGGTAATATATTTTATATCTGTTATGCATTACATCTGTGTGTATAAATATAGAAGATCAATATTACAGTAATAGATATTAAAAATATTTAAATGTGGTACTTTTTGTTTTTATTTCGTTAAAGGCATGGCATTTAAATGAATAATATAGAAATGAAAATATACACATCTATAATAAAGAAATGTATATAGGGAGATAGATAGATAGATAGATAGATAGATAGATAGATAGCCATAAAATAGAAATTGATACAAGAAATCCATATCTAGACAAGTAGATTAATATTCAGTATGAAAACTGTATGGATAAATGGTAATATATTTTATATCTGTTATGCATTACATCTGTGTGTATAAATATAGAAGATCAATATTACAGTAATAGATATTAAAAATATTTAAATGAGGGACTTGGTGTTTTTATTTGGTTAAAGGCATGGCATTTAAATGAATAATATAGAAATGAAAATATACAGATCTATAATAAAGAAATGTATATAGGGAGATAGATAGATAGATAGATAGATAGATAGATAGATATAGATATATACATAGCCATAAGAAAGAAATAAATACAAGTTATCTAAATCTAGAAAAGCAGGTTAATATTCAATATGAAAAATATACGGATAGATGGTAATGTATTTTAATACATGTTATGCATTGTATCCATATGTATAAATAAAGAAATCAGTATGATAGAAATAGATATTAAAAATATTTAAATCAAGGGACTTTTTGCTTATTATTTGGCTAGAGGCATGGCATTTAAATGAATAATATAGAAATGAAAATATACACATCTATAATAAAGAAATGTATATAGGGAGATAGATAGATAGATAGATAGATAGATAGATAGATAGATAGCCATAAAATAGAAATAAATACAAGAAATCCATATCTAGACAAGTAGATTAATATTCAGTATGAAAACTGTATGGATAAATGGTAATATATTTTATATCTGTTATGCATTACATCTGTGTGTATAAATATAGAAGATCAATATTACAGTAATAGATATTAAAAATATTTAAATGTGGGACTTTTTGTTTTTATTTCGTTAAAGGCATGGCATTTAAATGAATAATATAGAAATGAAAATATACACATCTATAATAAAGAAATGTATATAGGGAGATAGATAGATAGATAGATAGAAAGATAGAGAGATAGATAGATATAGATATATACATAGCCATAAGAAAGAAATAAATACAAGTTATCTAAATCTAGAAAAGCAGGTTAATATTCAATATGAAAAATATACGGATAGATGGTAATGTATTTTAATACATGTTATGCATTGTATCCATATGTATAAATAAAGAAATCAGTATGATAGAAATAGATATTAAAAATATTTAACTGAAGGGACTTTTTGTTTATTATTTGGCTAGAGGCATGGCATTTAAATGAATAATATAGAAATGAAAATATACACATCTATAATAAAGAAATGTATATAGGGAGATAGATAGATAGATAGATAGATAGATAGATAGATAGATAGATAAATATAGATATATACATAGCCATAAGAAAGAAATAAATACAAGTTATCTAAATCTAGAAAAGCAGGTTAATATTCAATATGAAAAATATACGGATAGATGGTAATGTATTTTAATACATGTTATGCATTGTATCCATATGTATAAATAAAGAAATCAGTATGATAGAAATAGATATTAAAAATATTTAAATCAAGGGACTTTTTGTTTATTATTTGGCTAGAGGCATGGCATTTAAATGAATAATATAGAAATGAAAATATACACATCTATAATAAAGAAATGTATATAGGGAGATAGATAGATAGATAGATAGATAGATAGATAGATAGATAGATAGATAGATAGCCATAAAATAGAAATAAATACAAGAAATCCATATCTAGACAAGTAGATTAATATTCAGTATGAAAACTGTATGGATAAATGGTAATATATTTTATATCTGTTATGCATTACATCTGTGTGTATAAATATAGAAGATCAATATTACAGTAATAGATATTAAAAATATTTAAATGTGGGACTTTTTGTTTTTATTTCGTTAAAGGCATGGCATTTAAATGAATAATATAGAAATGAAAATATACACATCTATAATAAAGAAATGTATATAGGGAGATAGATAGATAGATAGATAGATAGATAGATAGATAGATAGAGAGAGAGATAGATAGATATATACATAGCCATAAGAAAGAAATAAATACAAGTTATCTAAATCTAGAAAAGCAGGTTAATATTCAATATGAAAAATATACGGATAGATGGTAATGTATTTAATACATGTTATGCATTGTATCTATATGTATAAATAAAGAAATCAGTATGATAGAAATGGATTTTAAAAATATTTAAATCAAGGGACTTTTTGTTTATTATTTGGCTAGAGGCATGGCATTTAAATGAATAATATAGAAATGAAAATATACTCATCTATACTAAAGAAATAAATAGAGGGAGATATATATATATGTATATATATTAATATATATAGCCATAAAAAAGAAATAAATACATGTAATCAATATCTAGACAAGTAGATTAATATTCAGTATGAAAACTATATGGATAAATGGTAATATATTTTATATCTGTTATGCATTACATCTGTGTGTAGAAATATAAAAGATCAATATTATAGTAATAGATATTAAAAATATTTAAATGAGGGACTTTTTGTTTTTGTTTGGTTAAAGGCATGGCATTTAAATGAATAATATAGAAATGGAAATACACACATGTATACTAAAGAAATAAATAGAGGGAGATATATATATGTATATATATACATATACATATATAAATATAGCCATAAAAAAGAAATAAATACATGTAATCCAAATCTAGACAAGTATATTAATATTTAGTATGCAAACTATATGGATAGATGCTAATATAATATGTTTTAATATCTGTTATGTATTATATCTATGTGTATAAATATAGAAGATCAATATGATAGAAATAGATATTAAAACTATTTAAATCAAGGGTCTTTTTTTTTTTATTTTGTTACAAGCAGGGCTTTTGAATAAATAATATAGAAAGGAAAGTATACACATCTATACTCCAAAAATGAATATAGGGTGGTACATATATATATATTAATATATATAGCCATAAAAAAGAAATAAATACAAGTAATTTAATCTAGACAAGTAGATTAATATTCAGTATGAAAACTATATGGATAGATGTTTATATAATAAATTTTAATATCTATTATCTATTATGCTAATAGAATATATTTTAATATCTGTTATGTATTATATCTATTTGTATAAATAAAGAAGTTCAATATGACAGAAATAGATATTAAAAATATTTAAATGAAGGGCCTTTTTGCTTTTTATTTGGTTAGAGGCAGGGCTTGCTAAGTTCCGATGGGGGGTTTTTTGGGGCGTTCCTTGGAGAAGGGTTTTTGGAAGGGGGTTGCACACGTTCTTTCTTGCCGGGCTTCTTTGCACGTGGGGGGGCGACCCCCGCCCAGCCCCGGGCTGAGCTCTGCGGCAGTGCTGCCACCTTGTGGCCACAGAGCGGTACTGCAGCTGTGCCGCGGCGCGGGCGGGGCCGAGCCGAGCGGAACCGAACCGAGCCGAGCCGAGCCGAGCCGAGTCGAGCCGAACCGAACCGAGGCGTGCCGAGCCGAGCCGGGACCCCCCCCCGCAGGAGCCGGGTCGGGCTGATTGCCACACTGAAGTTTGCGGCCGGCCGGTAGGACCCCGGCAGAGGCGTCGACTCCAATGCCTGCCGCCGCAGGCGCAGCCGCCGCCCAGCTCCGGAGCCGCTGAGCCCCGCCGCCACCGTCCTCGCCCCGGGAAAGGCGGCGGAAAATCAGCCGGAGTGCTCGGAGTCGGCCGGCTTCGTCCGGTTTTTCGTTCAGGCAAGTAAGCTAGACAGACGCGCTGAGAGCAGCGGGGGCCTCGATCGTGCCACAACAAAGATGGCCGCTCGGCCGGAAGTGGCTTCAGCCACAACAAAGATGGCGGCGAGGAAGGGCGGAAGTGACGTCACGCCCCTCACAAGATGGCTGCCGAGTCGCGGCTGGCTTTGACCTTCCAAGCATGGCGGCCGAAAAGGCGGGAAAATCCAAGGACCCCGGGCGGTGGGTGTCTACTCGACTGCCTGACAAACACCCCGACGCCGACGCCGCTCCGGCGCAATTTTCCGCGGCTTTTCCGGCCGTGCCGACACGGGCTGTACGCTCAGCGGCGCCGGGGCCGGACGCGAGCCAGCCGGGCGCCGACAGGCAGCGGTGAGGACGCCTCTCTCTGACGGGGTCCTTGCCGCGGCCCGCTTCGGCTCGGCTCCGCTCGGCTCGGCTCGTCTCCGCTCGGCTCCGCTCGGCTCGGCTCCGCTCGGCGCCGCTCGGCTCCGCTCGGCGCCGCTCGGCTCCGCTCGGCACGGCTCCGCTCGGCACGGTTCGGCTCGGCTCGACACGGCTCGGCTCGGCTCGGCGCGCCTCGGTTCGGCTCCGCTCGGCACGCTTCGGTTCGGCTCCGCTCGGCTCGGCTCGGTTCCGCTCGGCTCGGCTCGGTTCCGCTCGGCTCGGCCCCGCCCGCGCCGGGGCACAGCTGCAGTACCGCTCTGTGGCCACAAGGTGGCAGCACTGCCGCAGAGCTCAGCCCGGGGCTGGGCGGGGATCGCCCCCCCACGTGCAAAGAAGCCCGGCAAGAAACAAGGTGTGCAACCCCCTTCCAAAAACCCTTCTCCAAGGAACGCCCCAAAAAAACCCCCATCGGAACTTAGCAAGCCCTGCCTCTAACCAAATAAAAAGCAAAAAGGCCCTTCATTTAAATATTTTTAATATCTATGTCTATCATATTGATTTTTTATATTTATACACATAGATATAATGCATAATAGATATTAAAATATATTAACGTCCATCCATATATTTTTCATATTTATTATTAATCTACTAGTATATATTTGTTACTAGTATTTATTTCTTTTTCATCTCTCTCTCTCTCTCTCTCTCTCTCTCTCTCTCTATCTCCCTATATTTATACCTTTGTTATAGATTTCTATATTTTCATTTCTATATTATTTATTTAAAAGCCCTGCCTGTAACCGAATTTAAAAAAACATCCCCTTCACCTTAAATGATTATTTAAATATTTCTAATGCTTATTTTTATCAAATTTATATACTATTTTGAACTAGCCCAGGGGCACTGGGACCGGCCCAAAGGGACCCCGGCCGTGCCCGAGACCCGCGCCCGGAGCGGACGGATCTGCTGCTCCTGCTCCTGCTGCTCCTGCTCCTGCTCCTGCTGCTCCTGCTGGCAGCCTCAGTGCTGGCAGCACAGGGCAATTTCTATGGGGTTGGGAGGAAATGTGCTGTTTCAAGCTGGGATCACTGGCTTCTGTGGGTGGGGAAATCTTGAAGACTCAGCCGAGTCCTTCCTGAGAATTGCAAGGCTCGTGTCCCTGTGATTCTTGAGACAGGGTTTAAGTAGCTGCCATCGACTTGAGACAGCATCGAGTGGGTTTGTTCGAGTGGCAGAAATGATTTCTGTGCCTGGAATAAGGTGTCTTGGGATAAGCAACTCTCTTTGGTGGCAGAATGAACCGGTCTTTTTCCTTTTTCCTTCTTTTTCCTTCTAGATTGCGGAGCATTGGAGACCGGCGGCTCTGTGCTGCTCTTTGTTCACCTGTTGTGCTTGGAAGAGACGTGAAACTGCGGGGAAGCTGCGCTCGCCGTAGTGGCCAGAGGGAGAAGCACCTTGTCCATCTCGTCCATCTTGCCGGCCCCTGGCGTGGTCCTTTCCCCTCTGGCTCCTTGTTTCCCTCTTGTCCAATCAAGGACAGAATCCCTCTGTCCTTGCTGTGTGTTCTGCGCTCGGCCTTTTTCTGTGTCCTTCTCCGTGGCTCACTCACGTGCCTTTTTTAATTCCGTCTGTCTCTCTGCTCTTCCCCGTGCCCTTGTTTCCCAGTGGCTCCTTGTGTCCCCTTCCTTGGCTCTGTTCTTTTTCAATCCCTCTCTGTCTTGCTGCCCATGCCAGGTTTTGGGTTTGGGTGGAAGTTTTGGTTTTTTGGTGGTTTGGTTTTGTTTTTGGTGGTTTTTTGGTGATTTGGTTTGGTTTGGTTTTTTTTCAGTTTTGTTTTGTTTTTCTATTTCATCCTACAGCCCATTCTTTTGTTCTTTCTTTTCTTCCTGTGTCCTCTCTGCCACCACTCCCTCTTTCTGCCTCTGGCCTGTGCCTGGGGTTTTTGGGGAGGGATTTCTGGCACCTGCCCCCCTTTTCTTGTTGCAGCAGAGCTCCTTTTTGGGAGGGGGTCTAGTCCTAGAAGGGCTTCCAATAAAGCAGGGTGCTGCTGTCCAGGGCAGTTGGAGTTGTTCTGTGCCTTCTTTGGGGGTGAGGAGCAAAGGCTGAGGGGGACGGGGTGGGCACTGGGGGGCTCCCCTGTCCCTTGGGGCACGCCGAGGTCCCCGGCAGAGGGAGGCAGGCGCTGCGCTGGAGGAGCAAGGTGAGCGGGGAATGGGGAGGGCTCGTGCCGGGTACCCTTGCCCAGAGGGGACCCCGAGCTGCCAGGAAATTCCCTGGGAGGGCTGGATGCAGAATCCAAAAACCTGTGGAGCTGTTCTGGTTTTTACGGTAGGCATTGGCAAGGAACAGGAATGGATCTCTCTAAATTCCCTTGGAAAGAAACCCCCTCTCTGTGCACGCCGTCTTTAGGGTTTTGTTATGTCAGGAACGGCTTAGGGTTAAGAAAGTGGCTTTTGTTTTTCCACCTCTTACTTCCCTGTAAAATATGAGTGTATAAAACACATCTGTGCATCAATGAGGCATTAAAATGCACCAAGTGAAATTTCTGTGTCTCTAAGTTGCATAGAGATGAGTTCCATAGAGACGAGTGCGTTCTGCACTCGGGGTTGTCCAGGGCTTTATATTTTTGTTATTCTGATTTGTTCGGTGAATGAATTTATAGAGTTTAAAATAGAAAGAAATGCAAATTTCAAAAAGCAGAAAAATAGAAAGAGAAATAGATAAAGATATAAATGTAAAAATAGAAGGCCCTATAAATAGAAAATACATAATAGAAATAATGTCCATAAATCTACACATCTAAAAGATAAGTAATCTCATGTATGTTATTGTAATATGCTTTAACCTATATTCCATAGAATTAATACAGGAATATATACAAAATATAGCATAAATAAAAACTATAAATCTCAGTTGAAAAGAATTATTTAAATCTAGTATACAATAAAAGCTTGCTTTTTTTTATTTGGGTAGAGTCAGGGCTTTTAAATAAAATGTACAATATAGAAATATATATATTAAATATATAAAGATATATAAGGGTTATAAATACATACAAATAGGTTTCTATTTAATATATAATAGGATTAATATAGATGTAGTTGTTAATAGAGATGTCTTTTAATATAGGATACCTTGTGTGTTATGCCTAGTTCAATATAGTATATAAATATGAATATAAATTTGATAAAAATAGGCATTAAAATATTTAAATAATCATTTAAGCTGAAGGGGCTTTTTGTTTTTTATTTGGTTAGAGGCAGGGATTTTAAATAAATAATATAGAAATGAAAATATACAAATCTATAATAAAGATATAAATATAGGGAGATATATATAGGCATAAATAAGAAATAAATACAAGTAATATCAATCTGTCTAGGGAATGAGCAATGGGTTCCTTCTGCCCCTGCCTTCGGTCTTGGGGTAACAGCAGCACAAACTGTGAGCTGTGAGGATGATGAGGGCTCAGAGCAGCCCCAGGTGTGAGCTGTGAGGATGATGAGGGGACAGAGCAGCCCCAGGTGTGAGCAGTGAGGATGATGAGGGGACAGAGCAGTTCCAGGTGTGAGCAGTGAGGATGATGAGGGCTCAGAGCAGCCCCAGGTGTGAGCTGTGAGGATGATGAGGGGACAGAGCAGCCCCAGGTGTGAGCAGTGAGGATGATGAGGGGACAGAGCAGCCCCAGGTGTGAGCAGTGAGGATGATGAGGGGACAGAGCAGCCCCAGGTGTGAGCTATGAGCATGATGAGGGCTCAGAGCAGCCCCAGGTGGGAGCAGTGAGGATGATGAGGGGACAGAGCAGCCCCAGGTGTGAGCTGTGAGGATGATGAGGGGACAGAGCAGTTCCAGGTGTGAGCAGTGAGGATGATGAGGGCTCAGAGCAGCCCCAGGTGTGAGCTGTGAGGATGATGAGGGGACAGAGCAGCCCCAGGTGGGAGCAGTGAGGATGATGAGGGGACAGAGCAGTTCCAGGTGAGAGCTGTGAGGATGATGAGGGGACAGAGGGGCCCCAGGTGTGAGCAGTGAGGATGATGAGGGCTCAGAGCAGCCCCAGGTGTGAGCAGTGATGAGGATGAGGACGGGGTGGGTCCTACTGGGCACTGTTTCAGGGGGATGGTTTCCCTCATCTCATTTGGGCATGGAGCAACTGGAGGAGAGAGGTTTATGGCCGGGTCCCCCGGGTGTCTCATGGAATGATGGTGAGGGGATCTCGCAGGGCCTGGGGGAACACCTGGATGCACTCAGATGTGGAGCATTGCTTAAAGGAGGTGCTGAGGGACAAACCTTTGTGTCACGGAGCAGCAGCAGAACAGGTGAGCCAGTGTGGGTTTGCAGAGGGGACTTTTCTCTCTCCCCTTTTGATTTTATTTTGCCATTCACTGCCTTGTTCTCCCAGAAAAAAAAAAAAAAAAAAGAAAGAAAAAAAGGGGGGGGTTATGAGAACAAAAGAAGTTCAAACTGAGGGAAGAAACTCCTCCTCCATTATTGTCTGTGTTTAAACTGGGGGGAATCCCCTTTCACCTATGTTTTTGAGGGTACCGATAGGAGGAAAACCTGCCTTTTCCAGGGTGTTAGGTATATCGGTTGACAGCGAATCCTTGTGTTGTTTTAACACAAGGATTAAGGAAGGGGAAAAGTATTCTTGCCGTATCATGTGTTTGATTTGTGGGTACCTCCCCTTTTTTCGTTATTCTGAGGTTTAAATTGAGGGGGAAGCCCTGTTGTCTGCACTTTGTCACGGTCTGAACTGAGATGAAAATCCCCCTTTTCCCATCATTTGAGAGATTTTATTCGAGAAAAATCTTTTTCTGCTGCCGTAGGGGATTGAAATGAAGTGTCGAGCGCACATTTATTTGCCATTGTATTGGTTTAAGATTGCAGGAACATACCCTGTTGCCTCAGTTTCCGGGGTCCAATTGACGGGAACACCGGCTTTTGCAGCATTTGGCGGGGTCACGTGTGGCCGTGCCGCTGCATTTGAGGGCGCTTCTGCCCCCGGCACCAAATGTCTTACAGGGGAGCGCTCCTGGCATTCCCTGGGGAATTGCTGAAGTGCAACGGGAATTTGGCGGCTGAGCAGCCCCCAGGGAGAGACAGAGCCGTGCGGAGGCGAGGTGAGCTCTGCCGGGCCGGCAGGCGGGAGCCGCGGCGCGGAGCTGTGTCCGTCCGGCCGCTCCGCCCGCTCCGGGCGCGGGGCTCGGGCACCGCCGGGGCCCCTTCGGGCCGGTCCCGGTGCCGCTGGGCGGGCCGGCCTCTCCCGGGGCCGGAGCCGCCCCCGCCCGCCGGAGGAGCCGCTTTCCTGCCGGGAGCCCCGGTCCGTCCGGGGGCAGGAGCGCGGGGCCGCCCCTGGGTGCCGAGTGCCGCCGCTGCCGGGGCTCCCGTGAAAGCCGCTGAAAGGAGGGGAGGGAAAAAATCGAACCCAGACCCCCCAGGCTTTTTGTCTGTGGGCTTTGTCGGTATTGCTCTTTAGCCGAGCCGCGCCTTTAAATAACGATGTGGCGCCTTCTAGAAACTGCGTCCAATACCTTTTGCACCCTCACGTGAGGGCTTCGAGCTCAGGTTTTTCCATTGCCGAGTTAATTGCAGGTCCAAGCTGGCAGCGTCCCGTGCATCTGGTGTGCATGAATCTGTTTGTGATGTTCATTTCCCCTGGATGCAGAGTTGGGCTTGTTGGGCAGACCGTATTTCTCAAACCTCGGAGCTTGTTTAAGGCTTGTACACGATTTTCTGGAGACGCGGGCTGGGGGAGAACTTTGTCTTGCTGCTGTACTAGGGAGTGGAATGCAGGGGGTCCCCGCAATATCCCCGTGGAAGCTGGAATGTCCGAGGAAATGGATGCGACAATTCTCGGGGCTGAACCTGGCTCCCAGCGCTCTGCAGCGTAGGACGCGAGAGAGCAGGGCCGAGGGACAGCGGGTAGGAGCGGCGAGGTGCTTCGTGCTCTGGGTTTGGTGTCGCTGATGTTTCCAGAGCCAGAGCAGGTTGATTTGGTTCTGGTGCACTGGAACGGGATCCAAACCTTGGAAAGGTTTGAGACAAACTGGGAGGAAATGTTTTAAAATGAATGTGTTTCTTAATAGAGGGAAGGTTTCAGTCCGTTTTTTAATAGATTTTAAGGGAAATTTTTTTTAAGGAAAAGTGAAAACAAATGTTTATTTTAATAAGTAGGGCGTAGGAAAAAGGATGAATAACGTTAGACAATTTCTTTGTTGTGGAGTAAAGATCAGGAGATTTAGAAGGTTGGTTTGGTTTTTTTTTCCACGTGTGGCTGTGATGTGGTGTGGGTCTTTTTGAGCCGTGGGGTGTTTTGGTGGTAGCTTGGGTTTTGGGATTGGAGTAAAGTTGAACAGTTTTAGAAGAAGAAGTTACTATGGTTTTGGCAATTATTTTGTATTCACTAATCAATGAGAAGTTATTTTTAAAAAAGTAAAAAATGGATTTTTTTGTTGTCTGTGTTAAACAATAGAGTTGAGAGAGAATTTGGGGTAAGCTGTATTAGTATTGTATACAGATGGTGTGTTCAAAGAATTTTTTTCTTTTATAGTTTTGAAGTTACAGAATTTATGTTTGGGCATAAAGCGGATGATGGGGATATAATATAATGTAATTTTAGAACATTTTATTCTTTATTGTATGTATTTGGCTTAATGGTCAAATTAATGTTTTTTAATTTTAGATACACTTTTATAGAGATAGAGGTAAATATAAATAGTGGTAGTAATATTTAGTAAGCAGAGGTATTTATATGTGGTTTTTATTCAATATTAGGGTTTTTTTTGGTGGTACACTGTGTTGTTTGATTTTTTTTTTTGTGTTGTATACTAGGTGAAATTTGGTTTTTGAATAAAGATGATTTTATGAATAGGTTGGTTTGTCTTTTAGGTAGAATGAATTAAAATAGAATTTGATATCGATTAGTGGGTTTTATTTATTCTATGTAGGGGTTCAGATTGGGTAGGGTTTGTTTGGTTAGCTGAGTTTTGGGTGTTAATTTGGTGGCTTTTGTTAGATGCAGTTTTTAATTTTTCAAAGTTTTTTATTGAGTGGTTTTAAGGTGATTTTTAGTAATTGATGGTATAACTTTATTTTGTTTGTAGTTGGTGTATAATAATGTATATGTTCTATGTATTTAACATTGTGCTTTTTAGTTTAGGTGTTGATAAGTTTGGATTCCTTTCTGTTGTGGTGTTTCTTAGTTTCATTTCTGGGGACACAGGCATTTATATGGTGGCTTTTTATAGGTATATGTTTGGGGGTGATGTTTTTTAACTTTTTAGTAGTTTAGATTTTTTTTTTTGTTTTTAATTAGTTATTAAACATTTTTATAGAGTCTTGGTAATTATTTAGGTATTACTATAAGTGTAGAGCTTTGGGGTTTTTTGACGAATGTTTAGGGTTAGTCGAATGGTTTTGAGTTCAGTGACTTGGTTTGATTGTTTTTT
Organism: Poecile atricapillus; assembly: GCF_030490865.1. Lineage (NCBI taxonomy): Eukaryota > Metazoa > Chordata > Aves > Passeriformes > Paridae > Poecile > Poecile atricapillus. The sequence goes on from NC_081251.1 coordinate 116,849,131, forward strand.
AATAGTTGGTGTGATTTGGTGTGTGGAGTTCAATAGGGTTGCTTTTTATTTACATTTAACTTTTCTGATGTGATAAGAACTGTTAGTGAATGAGCATAGCATCTGTTTTTGCTGGTAGTCGGTTGTACGGTGTGGGTTTTGTTTGTGTTACCTGTTTTGGGTTTTTTTGTTAGTGAGATTAAAGTTTTTATTTTGGGGTTAATTTGTGATTATTTTAAAGATTTTAGGGTAATTTAGATTTTTGATTGGGGGTGCTGTGATGAGAGTACTTTATTTGTTTTATGTGGTATTGGTGGTGTGGATAGAGGGAATATTTGTTTTGAAAATTTTAGTATTGTTAGTTGAAGTGTTAGGATGAGTTGTGTTTCAGTGTTGAATCTTTTTGAGGGGGCTCAGATTTTTTCTAGGTTAAGATTTTTTTCCCTTGGTTGGTGGAGGTATTGTGATTTTATTGATGATATTGGTGGGAATTTGATGCTGTTTGTTTTTTGGTTATTTTATTTTTAGGAATGTGATTTTTGTAGTAGGCCTGGAGAATTCACTTTATTTCAAAACATACTAATTTAATGATGTAAAGGTTTCCATTTTAACTCCTCAGTGTCTTAGATTTTTTTTTCTTATTTAGTTTTTCCAGAATTTATTGATAATTTAGCAATCAAGCAGGGATGGCACCCCGTTCTTGAAAACATGGCTATGGAAAAACCTGTGTCTAACAACACGTACCTGACGGAGGGCAACAATTTTGCCGTTATTACAGGGTCAAATACGAGTGGCAAATCAACGTTGGCAGGGATCTGCCGGAGGAGAGGAGTTTCTGGTGGGCTCCCAGTGGCATCTGATGGAGTGATGGTGAGAGCATCTCATAGGGTCTGGGGGAGCACCTGGATGCACTTGGATGTGGAGCACCGCTTAAAGGAGATGGTGAGGGACAAAGCTTTTTGCCAGGAAGCAGCACCTGAACAGCTGAGCCGGTGTGGATTTGCAGGGGTGATCTTTCTCCTTTTCCCTTTTGATTTCACCTTGGCAGTCCCTCCCCGGTGCCCTCAATCTGTCACAAGAATTCCAAGGAAAAAAAAAAGGCTGAGGAAACAGTGAAAAGAAGGGGTATAGGTAAGGTGGAGTTCAGGTGTACCCCACCCCAAACCCTAAACAGCAGCCCTAACAGTGCTCCCGTTTCCCTGAGACAGCTGCAGGCAGGAACCCTAAAGCAGGAGAGTTCCAGAACCCACGAGAGCTGCAGGCAGTTCCCTGGTGCTAGGGCCAGCCAGGAGATAGTGGGGGGACGATCCGTAGGGTTGGGGAAACAGGGGGTTTCCCGCCCCGCCCCACCCTGGGCTCTCGGTCCCTCCGCAGCCGGGGATTGCTCCCACCCCTCCTCGAGGCGGCGGTTGGCAGGGCTTCGTGCCTAGCCTCCGCAAAGAGTTCGGCTCTGTCAGCCTCTGCCCTGTCTCAGGGCCAAACTTAGGTAGGGTAGGGAGCAACTGTGGATTGCCTGGTCCGGGCTAATGGACATCTCTTGGGGCCTATGGATAAGGAGCATCCCCGGTTGCAAGCGTAGGGTTCTAACTAAGTTTGTAGGGTTCAGTGCGGGAGCTTGGCAGTGACACAGAGAGGTTGAGGGAGGGCTTCAGAGGTCGAGGGCTTGAGGGCTGGAGACAAACAGTGAAAATAAAAAGGGTACAGGTTGGGATATAAGGTAGAGTACAGGACTATTCAAACCCTAAACAGCAGCCCTAACAACACTCCCGTTTCCCTGAGACAGCTGCAGGCAGGAACCCTAAAGCAGCAGAGTGCCAGAACCCCCGAGAGCTGCAGGCAGTACCCCTGGTGCTAGGGCCAGCCAGGAAGAGATAGTGGGTGCTAGGGCCTACTGCTGTCATATAAGATGGGGTTTCCATCCTTGGGGTACCCTGGGCTCCCTGTCCCTCACTGACTGGAGAGTCTTCCTCCCCTCCTTGAGGTGGTGGTAATTTGGCTGTGTCAGCCAATACTGCTGTGAAGCAAGCCTCTGCCTCCCTGCGGGGTGAAGTGTGCGGCCCATGAACCTGGGCATTCTCTAGAGAAGGTAAGTGCTGGGTTTTCACAGATGTGCCGCTAAGATCCTGCATTGATATTTGGTCTTCTAGATTGTAGCTGACCAGGAGACGACATCCTGGCGATGGCAGGAACTTCCCGGATAGCGCAACGGCCTTCCAGGGCGTCCTTGTGTGGATCCTCCCCGCCGGGCATCCGAGAGCTAAGTCAAAGGCTGCGAATGGCACAGGGGCTGAAAGCGGGGTGCCGGGTTGGGACACGTGACCTGGGATTTTTGAGTCAGCTTTGGGGATGGGGAGGTCCAGGCTGTGGCCCCTTAGGCCACGTGAAGGGAGAGCCTCACATTTGTTCACAGTGCTGAGGTGTGCAGGACAGAGCAGTCCCGGGGCGTGTCCCATCACTTGTCCATCGTGCCTTCTGTGTCTTTTTTGCCTCTCCTGTTGTATGTGCCTCGCCTTATCTCTTCTGGGGGCTTGCCAGAAACCCCGGCGTCACTCGTACCATCTCCGATCTCTGGGCTCCTCAGCCCGACACCATCGAAGCTTTGCCTCTGGAGCCCTCAGAGGCCTCGGAATCACGTCTCTTTTAAAAGCATCTGATCAGATGTCTTTTAGAGGTCTTGTTCTGAGCTGTGTCAACAGCCGTGCGCCGCGAGGATCCATTGTTGCGGCTTAGGTCTTGAAGAAACGCAGAGATAGGTAGGGGGCTGTGCCCCTCAGATTCTCGGGCATCCGTCTTGGCAGTTGCTGGAGTTTGTCATTCCGTCAGCATCTTCTTCCTCCCGGGTTCTGCGAGCTTCATCAGCTCGCCTTCATTCTCACCCGGCTCATCTTGTTCCGCGTTCTCTCGGTCCTTGCGGCCGTTCTTGTGGCCCAGAGTTTTGTCTCCCTATTGTGTCCCCTTGTCTGTTGTCTTGTGTGTCACGGGTGTCTGGGTGTAGTTGTCCCGGAGCTGCTCTGTCCTGCTGCCCAGCCTGGGTGTAGGTGTAAAAGGCCAAGTCCCAGGCCCCTGTTATTTGAAATTTGTGATGTAGGGTGTAGTTGGAGTCTAGCGGGTGTTCCTAGATTGACACAAGATGTGTGGAGCTGTAAAGTTACCCTGCAGCACTTTGACTTTTGTCTCAGCTTTCTTTCAGATGCGGACGGATGAAATCGGTGGCAGAGCGCCCCATCCAGGGTAAGGGGGTTTCCTCGAGAAGGTAAGTCAATGTTTGTCTTTGCAGGGCAACTGGAACCGGTCACTGTGTGACAGGTCTCCTCTTTGTCTTTATTTTTAGGAAGTAGAGCCAGCTGGCAGCAGTCAAGGTGAAGTGGGCAAGGTGAGCATTGACCGGTGGAGGGAAGCTGTTGTTATCACTGGGCTCTCAGTTTCTGGTGCAACGCTAAGCCTCCCATCTTGTTTGCGTGCTTTAGGCGGTCCAGTCGCGTTTCGCTGAGACGTCCTTGCCAACTGGCCGGCACAGCTGCTTCACCGCTCCCGTGAGCCCTGCGGAAGCGTTATGGAACCGTGTGACGGAGCCTTTTCCACGTAAAGGGGCCGTGTGGGTGGCCTTCAGGAACGGGCCGAGGGGTTGCCGTGAGTTGGGGATGCCAGGAGGAGGAGCGAGGGTCCCTTTGAGTTTCAGCAATGCCGCATCACTTTGTCTTCTCTTAACTCGGGCGCGCCCTGTGACGACGGCGTCCGGCTCCCGGCGTGGCCGAAGCGCGTGGCCTCAGGACGTGGTCGTTCACAGGAGACTGTGAGTAGCGGAATTGTCGGGTTTTGGCTGATGCCCTGCAAAGATCAGCCTCTGATTTTGTGTTTTATTTATTGTAGCTGACCGAGAGACGGCAGCCTGGCGATGGCAGGAACTTCCCAGATGGCGAGGCGGCCTTCCTTGGCACTCCATGTGGATCCTCCCCGCTGGGCATCCGAGAGCTGAGTCGGAGGCTGCGAATTGCAGAGGGGCTGAAAGTGGGGTGCCGGGTCGGGACTCTGGACCTGGGGTTATGGAGTCAGCTTTGGGGACGGGGAGGTCCAGGCTGTGGCCCCTTAGGCCACGTGAAGGGAGAGCCTCACTTTTGTTCACAGTGCTGAGGTGTGCAGGACAGAGCAGTCCCGGGGCGTGTCCCATCACTTGTCCATCGTGCCTTCTGTGTCTTTTGTGCCTCTCCTGTTGTATGTGCCTCGCCTTATCTCTTCTGGGGGCTTACCAGAAACCCCAGTGTCACTCGTAGCATCTCTGATCTCTGGGCTCCTCAGCCCGACACCATCGAAACTTTGCCTCGGGAGCTCTCAGAGGCCTTGGAATCGAGTCTCTCTTTTAAAAGCATCCGATCGGATGTCTTTTAGAGGTCTTGTTCCGAGCTGTGTCGACAGCCGTGCGCCGCGAGGATCCATTGCTGCGGCTTAGGTCTTGAAGAAACGCAGAGATAGGTAGGGGGCTGTGGCCCTAAAATTCTCGGGCATCCGTCTTGGCAGTTGCTGGAGTTTGTCATTCCATCAGCATCTTCTTCCTCCCGGGTTCTGTGAGCTTCATCAGCTCGCCTTCGTTCTCACCCGGCTCATCTTGTTCCGCGTTCTCTCGGTCCTTGCGGCCATTCTTGTGGCCCAGAGTTTTGTCTCCCCGTTGTGTCCCCTCGTCTGTTGTCTTGTGTGTCACGGGTGTCTGGGTGTAGTTGTCCCAGAGCTGCTCTGTCCTGCTGCCCAGCCTGGGTGTAGGTGTAAAAGGCCGAGTCCCAGGCCCCTGTTATTTGAAATTTGTGATGTAGGGTGTAGTTGGAGTCTAGCGGGTGTTCCTAGATTGACACAAGATGTGTGGAGCTGTAAAGTTACCCTGCAGCACTTTGACTTTTGTCTCAGCTTTCTTTCAGATGCGGACGGATGAAATCGGTGGCAGAGCGCCCCATCCAGGGTAAGGGGGTTCCCGCGAGAAGGTAAGTCAATGTTTGTCTTTGCAGGGCAACTGGAACCGGTCACTGCGTTACAGGTCTCCTCTTTGCCTTTATTTTTAGGAAGTGAAGCGGGCTAGCAGCAGTCAAGGCAAAGCGGGCAAGGTGAGCATTGACCGGTGGAGGGAAGCTGTTGTTATCGCTGGGCTCTCAGTTTCTGGTGCTATGCCAAGCGTCCCTTCTTGTTTGCGTGCTTTAGGTGGTCCAGTCGCATTTCTCCGTGATCCCCTCCCCAACCGGCCGGCACAGCTCTTTCACCGCTCCCGTGAGCCCTGCGGAAGCATTATGGAACCGTGTGATGGAGCCTTTTCCACGTAAAGGGGCCGTGTGGGTGGCCTTCAGGAACGGGTTGAGGGGTTGCCGTGAGTTGGGGATGTCGGGAGGAGGAGTGAGGGTCCCTTTGAGTTTCAGCAATGCCGCATCACTTTGTCTTCTCTTAACTCAGGCGCGCCCTGCGATGGTGGCGTCCGGCTCCCAGTGTGGCCGAAGCGCGCGGCCTCAGGACGTGGCCGAGCGCAGGAGACCGTGAGTAGCGGAATTGTTGGGTTTTGGCTGATGCCCTGCAAAGATCAGCTGCTGATTTTGTGTTTTATTTATTGTAGCTGACCCAGAAGACAGCAGCCTGGCAATGGCAGGAACTTCCCAGATGGCGAGACGCCCTTCCTTGCCGCCCCATGTGGATCCACCCTGCCGGGCATCCGAGAGCTGAGTCGAAGGCTGCGAATTGCAGAGGGGCTGAAATCGGGGTGCCGGGTCGGGACTCTGGACCTGGGATTATGGAGTCAGCTTTGGGGATGGGGAGGTCCAGGCTATGGCCCCTTAGGCCACGTGAAGGGAGAGCCTCACTTTTGTTCACAGTGCTGAGGTGCGCAGGACAGAGCAGTCCCGGGGCGTGTTGTATCACTTGTCCGTCGTGCCTTCTGTGTCTTTTGTGCCTCTCGTGTTGTACGTGCCTCGCCTTATTTCTTCTGGGGGCTTACCAGAAACTCCGGCGTCGCTCGTACCATCTCCGATCTCTGGGCTCTTCAGCCCGACACCATCGAAGCTTTGCCTCAGGAGCTCTCAGAGGCCTTGGAATCGCGTCTCTCTTTTAAAAGCATCCGATCGGATGTCTTTTAGAGGTCTTGTTCCGTGCTGTGTCGACAGCCGTGCGCCGCGAGGATCCATTGTTGCGGCTTAGGTCTTGAAGAAACGCAAAGATTGGTAGGGGACTGTGGCCCTCAGATTCTCGGGCATCCGTCTTGGCAGTTGCTGGAGTTTGTCATTCCGTCAGCATCTTCTTCTTCCCGGGTTCTGCGAGCTTCATCAGCTCATTCTCACCCGGCTCATCTCGTTCCGCGTTCTCTCGGTCCTTGCGGCCGTTCTTGTGGCCCAGAGTTTTGTCTCCCCATTGTGTCCCCTCGTCTGTTGTTTTGTGTGTCACGGGTGTCTGGGTGTAGTTGTCCCGGAGCTGCTCTGTCCTGCTGCCCAGCCTGGGTGTAGGTGTAAAAGGCCAAGTCCCAGGCCCCTGTAATTTGGCATTTGTAATGTAGGGTGTAGTTGGAGTCTAGCGGGTGTTCCTAGATGGACACAAGATGTCTGGAGCTGTGAAGTTATCCTGCAGCACTTTGACTTTTGTCTCAGCTTTCTAAGCATTTAATTATTTGCTGCCCAATGTCCGGTTCAAAAGAGTAAGAAAAACCTATACTGATTACGTTATATTGGCACTTCTGTGTGTTGGGATAAAGGACTTCGTAGTGGTGTTCCTTAAGTTCATGTCTCTCAGGGTTGAGCCCATCATGTAGTTCTAGTCTCTGAGCTTTTTTTCAAGTTTTAATGCCTTTCTTGTTCCAAAGTTTATTTTCTTATCCAAAAATAACTCCAATATTGTCCCTAATACATAACTTTCACAGTAAAAGGGCAAAGATTAAAATAGCTGTTATGCTAAGCTCAGTAATAATGATTGATAAAACCTTTTTGAAAGTACTGACGCTTGTACCAAGTAGCTTTAGTTTTTAGTTTCTTTGTCCTCCCCTACGTCCCAATCCCAGTAACAGGTTTTAAAAGTGTATTAGTAATTATACCTAGTTTATAAGAAGAGCAGCAAAAAAACCCACTACTCTCTTTTTACTAATAATTCATACCACATCATAAAAGTAAAACAAAACACAAAAAAATATATACAACTTACCACAACCCAATCTACTTAAAAAAACTTAACAACTTACTAAACTCAAAACCATTCAATGAGCCCTAAACATTACTAAAAAAAACCTAACCAAATTGCTACCTTCTAATGCATAAATAATAATCAATGCTCTATAAGAATAATGGAAGACCTCCTTAACGATAAAAAAGATTAAACTACTACAAAATAAGAAATCACTACAAAAACAAACTCCCTGTAAAAATCCATCATATAAATATTCATATCCCCAAAAATACAACTAATAAAAACCGCCAAAGCAATAAACAGGTACATGCAACTACAAAAATAAAAAGATCAAAAGAAACCTGCAATTAACCATACAAAACAAAATTGTTCCTAACTCAATAATCTCATAATACCTCGAATCATCAAAATAAAAATACCACCTCCAAATAAACACAAAACCAAAAAATAAATTTAGCCATAAACAATATTTCTTACATTATCGATAAGTTTAAAACATATACTTCAATCAAACTCCCTATCACAATAATCTAAATAGAAATATAAAAAACCTAACAAATTAACTACATTACTGTACCCCAAACACACCAAAATAAACACTACATACTCACAATAATAAAAAACATCACTAAATAAATAAAAACCTACCCTATACCTCACACTGCTACTCAAAACATCATCCTAAACCTTAAAAAACAAGTCCTTTAACAACATAATACCCCTAAAAAATTAAAGCAAACCATAAAATTCATTTCAAAAACAACCTTATCAACACCTAAACTAAAAAACATTATATTCACTAAATATACCGTATCCCCTACCGTGTACCAAGTACAAATAAAAAAATACAATAAAATATTAAAAACCATCTTAAAAACATTAAATAAAAAATCTTTCAAATATTAAAAAACATCTAGCAAAAGCCACCTAATTCATTAACACCCCGACCTCCACCAAGCAAACTAACCCTACCCAATCTAAACCCTGACATATCATTAACAAAACCAAAATCCCAGTAACAAATATCAAAATGTATTTGAAAAAGCAATTAAAATCAATTCCTCTTTAAATTGAAAAAATTCCATAAAATTGTCTTTACTCAAAAACCAAATGACACATAATAAATAATACAAAAAAATAGCACAATATATATCTCAAAAAATATATACCTCAAAAAAATCTAATCATTAAATAAAAAATACATATAAACATCACTTTTTACTAAATATCACTACTCTTATCTGTGTATATATAACTAATTTCCAGAAGAAACAGAACACTCCACACAAGTTATTTTCAAAAACAACACTCATTCCCCCACATCCTTCTCCAAACGATACTATCTACAACAAAACAAAAGTCTCCCTTATTTTGAATTAAGTTTCAACAAACTAAACCAAAAAAATTCTCCAAACTATATATATTTTTCCTTTCTCTTAAATCTATTCAAATGTACTCTAAACTAAAAACCCGAACACCAAAAACTCACACATCCAGCCCTCGGGGGTCTGGGCCTCAACACTTTCCAACACCAAAAAAACTAATATGTAACTAAACAAAACTACACTTCCCAACAAGAACTCTCTAAATTGACCATCTCTTCAAACAACAACAAATTTTATTATTTATTATTATTCATTTGTTTATACTTATAAATACTTTGCTCATTAAATAAACATTTTTTTTCAATTTTCCTCAAAAAAAATCTTTTCCCAAACCAATTAAACCAAACAAAAAACCACTTAAATTTACTGTCTTAAAAAACCCTATTCAAAACTTTTCTACCATCCACTAACCAACCCACACAACCATCCGAAAAAGCCACACCACACGCGCCCGCCAAAACACGCGTGGCACAGCATCCGAAAACCACACAAATGCACAGCGCCACGTTTGACCAGAAATGCATGAGCACAACCATTTTTAATCACAAATAAATGCACATCACCATATTCAACCCAAAATGCGTCTGCAGACCCCCATATCAAACCAGACATACACATGCACCACCAAAGTTAACTAAAAATGAATTCACACCACCATATCTGAACCAGAAGAACACAACCACCACCATTTCAGGGGTCAGGGTTATGAATAAGGTCAGCGGGTCAAAGGTCAGGGGGGTCATGAATCAAAGGTCAGGGGTCAAAGGTCACAGAGGTCAAAGGCCAAAAGCCATGGGATCGAAGGTCACGGGGTCAAAGATCACAGGGTCTAAAATCATGGGGTCTAAGGTCACCGGGCCAAAGGTCACAGGGCCAAAGGTCAAAGATCAAAGGTCATGATGTCAAAAGGTTGTGGGGCAAAGGTCACAGGGGCAAAGGTTAAAGGTCATGTGTCAAAGGTCACGAGGTCAAATGTCACAGGGTCAAGGATCAAAGGTCACGGGATCAAAGGGCCACCAGTCACGAGGTCAAAGGTCACAAGGTCGAATGTCACAGGTCAAAGGTTGAAGGTTACGGGTCAAAGGTCAAAGCCCTTGGGGCCAAAGCTCACAGAGTCAAAGGTCACAGGGGTTCAAGGTCAAAGGTCAGGGTTCAAATGTAAAAGGTCAGGGTTTCAAAGGTCTAAGGTCAGGGGTCAAAGGTCATGAGGTCACATGAAAAAGGTCGGGGTCAAAGGTCGGGGTCAGGGGGTCAGGAGGTCATGGGTCTGGGGTCAAAAGGTCAGGGGTCAAAATTCCAGGAAGGTATTTCTGGGACCTGCCCCCCTTTTCTTGTTGCAGCAGAGCTCCTTTTTGGGAGGGGGTCTAGTCCTAGAAGGGCTTCCAATAAAGCAGGGTGCTGCTGTCCAGGGCAGTTGGAGTTGTTCTGTGCCTTCTTTGGGGGTGAGGAGCAAAGGCTGAGGGGGACGGGGTGGGCACTGGGGGGCTCCCGTGTCCCTTGGGGCACGCCAAGGTCCCCGGCAGAGGGAGGCAGGCGCTGCGCTGGAGGAGCAAGGTGAGCGGGGAATGGGGAGGGCTCGTGCCGGGTACCCTTGCCCAGAGGGGACCCCGAGCTGCCAGGAAATTCCCTGCGAGGGCTGGATGCAGAATCCAAAAACCTGTGGAGCTGTTCTGGTTTTTACGGTAGGCATTGGCAAGGAACAGGAATGGATCTCTCTAAATTCCCTTGGAAAGAAACCCCCTCTCTGTGCACGCCGTCTTTAGGGTTTTGTTACGTCAGGGACGGCTTAGGGTTAAGAAAGTGGCTTTTGTTTTTCCACCTCTTACTTCCCTGTAAAAAGTGAGTGTATAAAACACATCTGTGCATCCATGAGGTACTAAAATGCACCGAGACAAATTTCTGTGCCTAAGTTCCATAGTGACGAGCGCGTTCTGCACTCGGGGTTCACCAGGGCTTTATATTTTTGTCATTCTGACCTGACAGCTGAATGAATGGGTAGAGTTTCAAAGAGAAAGAAATGCAAATTTCAAAAAGCAGAACATTAGAAAGAGAAATATATACCTGTAAAAATCAATATAGGGGAGCTAGGTAGATATATATATATAGAGGGAGAGAGAGAGAGAGAGATAAAAAAGAAATAAATACAAGAAATCCATATCTAGACAAGTAGATTAATATTCAGTATGAAAACTATATGGATAGATGCTAATATAATAAATTTTAATATCTGTTATGCAACATATCTATGTCTATAAATATAGAAGATCAGTATGATAGAAGTAAATATTAAAAATATTTTAAGGAAGGGACCTTTTGTTTATTATTTGGTTAGAGGCATGGCATTTAAATGAATAATATAGAAATGAAAATATACACATCTAGAATAAAGAAATGTATATAGGGAGATAGATAGATAGGTAGGTAGATAGATAGATAGATAGATAGATAGATAGTTAGATATAGATATATACATAGCCATAAGAAAGAAATAAATACAAGTTATGTAAATCTAGAAAATCAGGTTAATATTCAATATGAAAAATATACGGATAGATGGTAATGTATTTTAATACATGTTATGCATTGTATCTATATGTATAAATATAGAAGATCAATATTATAGTAATAGATATTAAAAATATTTAAATGAAGGGACTTTTTGTTTGTTATTTGGTTAGAGGCATGGCATTTAAATGAATAATATAGAAATGAAAATATACACATCTATAATAAAGAAATAAATAGAGGGAGATATATATATGTATATATATTAATATATATAGCCATAAAAAAGAAATAAATACAAGTAATCCATATCTAGACAAGTAGATTAATATTCAGTATGAAAACTATATGGATAAATGGTAATATATTTTATATCTGTTATGCATTACATCTGTGTGTATAAATATAGAAGATCAATATTATAGTAATAGATATTAAAAATATTTAAATGAGGGACTTTTTGTTTTTGTTTGGTTAAAGGCATGGCATTTAAATGAATAATATAGAAATGAAAATATACACATCTATAATAAAGAAATAAATAGAGGGAGATATATATATGTATATATATACATATACATATAAAAATATAGCCATAAAAAAGAAATAAATACATGTAATCCAAATCTGGACAAGGATATTAATATTCAGTATGCAAACTATATGGATAGATGCTAATATAATATGTTTTAATATCTGTTATGTATTATATCTATGTGTATAAATATAGAAGATCAATATGATAGAAATAGATATTAAAACTATTTAAATCAAGGGTCTTTTTATTTTTTATTTTGTTACAAGCAGGGCTTTTGAATAAATAATATAGAAAGGAAAGTATACACATCTATACTCCAAAAATGAATATAGGGTGGTACATATATATATATTAATATATATAGCCATAAAAAAGAAATAAATACAAGTAATTTAATCTAGACAAGTAGATTAATATTCAGTATGAAAACTATATGGATAGATGTTTATATAATAAATTTTAATATCTATTTAATATCTATTATGCTAATAGAATATATTTTAATATCTGTTATGTATTATATCTATTTGTATAAATAAAGAAGTTCAGTATGACAGAAATAGATATTAAAAATATTTAAATGAAGGGCCTTTTTGCTTTTTATTTGGTTAGAGGCAGGGCTTGCTAAGTTCCGATGGGGGGTTTTTTGGGGCGTTCCTTGGAGAAGGGTTTTTGGAAGGGGCTTGCACACCTTGTTTCTTGCCGGGCGTCTTTGCACGTGGGGGGGCGACCCCCGCCCAGCCCCGGGCTGAGCTCTGCGGCAGTGCTGCCACCTTGTGGCCACAGAGCGGTACTGCACCTGTGCCCCGGCGCGGGCGGGGCCGAGCCGAGCGGAACCGAGCCGAGCCGAGCGGAGCCGAACCGAGGCGTGCCGTGTCGAGCCGGGACCCCCCCCGCAGGAGCCGGGTCGGGCTGATTGCCACACTGAAGTTTGCGGCCGGCCGGTAGGACCCCGGCAGAGGCGTCGACTCCAATGCCTGCCGCCGCAGGCGCAGCCGCCGCCCAGCTCCGGAGCCGCTGAGCCCCGCCGCCACCGTCCTCGCCCCGGGAAAGGCGGCGGAAAATCGGGCGGAGTGCTCGGAGTTGGCCGGCTTCGTCGGGTTTTTCGTTCAGGCAAGTAAGGTAGACAGACGCGCTGAGAGCAGCGGGGGCCTCGATCGTGCCACAACAAAGATGGCCGCTCGGCCGGAAGTGGCTTCAGCCACAACAAAGATGGCGGCGAGGAAGGGCGGAAGTGACGTCACGCCCCTCTCAAGATGGCTGCCGAGTCGCGGCTGGCTTTGACCTTCCAAGCATGGCGGCCGAAAAGGCGGGAAAATGCAAGGACCCCGGGCGGTGGGTGTCTACTCGACTGCCTGACAAATACCCCGACGCCGAAGCCGCTCCGGCGCAATTTTCCGCGGCTTTTCCGGCCGTGCCGACACGGGCTGTACGCTCAGCGGCGCCGGGGCCGGACGCGAGCCAGCCGGGCGCCGACAGGCAGCGGTGAGGACGCCTCTCTCTGACGGGGTCCTTGCCGCGGCCCACTTCGGCTCGGCTCCGCTTGGCTCCGCTCGGCTCGGCTCGGATCCGCTCCGCTCCGCTCGGCACGGCTCCGCTCGGCTCGGCTCGGCTCCGCTCGGCACGGCTCGGCTCGGCTCCGCTCGGCATGGCTCCGCTCGGCACGGTTCGGCTCGGCTCGACACGGCTCGGCTCGGCTCGGCACGCCTCGGTTCGGCTCCGCTCGGCTCGGCTCGGTTCCGCTCGGCTCGGCTCGGTTCCGCTCGGCTCGGCCCCGCCCGCGCCGGGGCACAGCTGCAGTACCGCTCTGTGGCCACAAGGTGGCAGCACTGCCGCAGAGCTCAGCCCGGGGCTGGGCGGGGATCGCCCCCCCACGTGCAAAGAAGCCCGGCAAGAAACAAGGTGTGCAAGCCCCTTCCAAAAACCCTTCTCCAAGGAACGCCCCAAAAAACCCCCCATCGGAATTTAGCAAGCCCTGCCTCTAACCAAATAAAAAGCAAAAAGGCCCTTCATTTAAATATTTTTAATATCTATATCTATCATATTGATTTTTTATATTTATACACATAGATATAATGCATAGTAGATATTAAAATATATTAACGTCCATCCATATATTTTTCATATTTATTATTAATCTACTAGTATATATTTGTTACTAGTATTTATTTCTTTTTCATCTCTCTCTCTCTCTCTCTCTCTCTCTCTCTCTCTCTCTCTATCTCCCTATATTTATACCTTTGTTATAGATTTCTATATTTTCATTTCTATATTATTTATTTAAAAGCCCTGCCTGTAACCGAATTTAAAAAAACATCCCCTTCACCTTAAATGATTATTTAAATATTTCTAATGCTTATTTTTATCAAATTTATATACTATTTTGAACTAGCCCAGGGGCACTGGGACCGGCCCAAAGGGACCCCGGCGGTGCCCGAGACCCGCGCCCGGAGTGGACGGATCTGCTGCTCCTGCTCCAGCTGCTCCTGCTGCTCCTGCTGGCAGCCTCAGTGCTGGCAGCACAGGGCAATTTCTATGGGGTTGGGAGGAAATGTGCTGTTTCAAGCTGGGATCACTGGCTTCTGTGGGTGGGGAAATCTTGAAGACTCAGCCGAGTCCTTCCTGAGAATTGCAAGGCTCGTGTCCCTGTGATTCTTGAGACAGGGTTTAAGTAGCTGCCATCGACTTGAGACAGCATCGAGTGGGTTTGTTCGAGTGGCAGAAATGATTTCTGTGCCTGGAATAAGGTGTCTTGGGATAAGCAACTCTCTTTGGTTGCAGAATGAACCGGTCTTTTTCCTTTTTCCTTCTTTTTCCTTCTAGATTGCGGAGCATTGGAGACCGGCAGCTCTGTGCTGCTCTTTGTTCACCTGTTGTGCTTGGAAGAGACGTGAAACTGCGGGGAAGCTGCGCTCGCCGTAGTGGCCAGAGGGAGAAGCACCTTGTCCATCTCGTCCATCTTGCCGGCCCCTGGCGTGGTCCTTTCCCCTCTGGCTCCTTGTTTCCCTCTTGTCCAATCAAGGACAGAATCCCTCTGTCCTTGCTGTGTGTTCTGCGCTCGGCCTTTTTCTGTGTCCTTCTCCGTGGCTCACTCACGTGCCTTTTTTAATTCCGTCTGTCTCTCTGCTCTTCCCCGTGCCCTTGTTTCCCAGTGGCTCCTTGTGTCCCCTTCCTTGGCTCTGTTCTTTTTCAATCCCTCTCTGTCTTGCTGCCCATGCCAGGTTTTGGATTTGGGTGGAAGTTTTGGTTTTTTGGTGGTTTGGTTTTGTTTTTGGTGGTTTTTTGGTGATTTGGTTTGGTTTGGTTTTTTTTCAGTTTTGTTTTGTTTTTCTATTTCATCCTACAGCCCATTCTTTTGTTCTTTCTTTTCTTCCTGTGTCCTCTCTGCCACCACTCCCTCTTTCTGCCTCTGGCCTGTGCCTGGGGTTTTTGGGGAGGGATTTCTGGCACCTGCCCCCCTTTTCTTGTTGCAGCAGAGCTCCTTTTTGGGAGGGGGTCTAGTCCTAGAAGGGCTTCCAATAAAGCAGGGTGCTGCTGTCCAGGGCAGTTGGAGTTGTTCTGTGCCTTCTTTGGGGGTGAGGAGCAAAGGCTGAGGGGGACGGGGTGGGCACTGGGGGGCTCCCATGTCCCTTGGGGCACGCCGAGGTCCCCGGCAGAGGGAGGCAGGCGCTGCGCTGGAGGAGCAAGGTGAGCGGGGAATGGGGAGGGCTCGTGCCGGGTACCCTTGCCCAGAGGGGACCCCGAGCTGCCAGGAAATTCCCTGCGAGGGCTGGATGCAGAATCCAAAAACCTGTGGAGCTGTTCTGGTTTTTACGGTAGGCATTGGCAAGGAACAGGAATGGATCTCTCTAAATTCCCTTGG
Source organism: Poecile atricapillus (assembly GCF_030490865.1). Taxonomy (NCBI): domain Eukaryota; kingdom Metazoa; phylum Chordata; class Aves; order Passeriformes; family Paridae; genus Poecile; species Poecile atricapillus. The sequence goes on from NC_081251.1 coordinate 116,864,537, forward strand.
AAAGAAACCCCCTCTCTGTGCACGCCGTCTTTAGGGTTTTGTTATGTCAGGAACGGCTTAGGGTTAAGAAAGTGGCTTTTGTTTTTCCACCTCTTACTTCCCTGTAAAATATGAGTGTATAAAACACATCTGTGCATCAATGAGGCATTAAAATGCACCAAGTGAAATTTCTGTGTCTCTAAGTTGCATAGAGATGAGTTCCATAGAGACGAGTGCGTTCTGCACTTGGGGTTGTCCAGGGCTTTATATTTTTGTTATTCTGATTTGTCCGGTGAATGAATTTATAGAGTTTAAAATAGAAAGAAATGCAAATTTCAAAAAGCAGAAAAATAGAAAGAGAAATAGATAAAGATATAAATGTAAAAATAGAAGGCCCTATAAATAGAAAATACATAATAGAAATAATGTCCATAAATCTACACATCTAAAAGATAAGTAATCTCATGTATGTTATTGTAATATGCTTTAACCTATATTCCATAGAATTAATACAGGAATATATACAAAATATAGCATAAATAAAAACTATAAATCTCAGTTGAAAAGAATTATTTAAATCTAGTTTACAATAAAAGCTTGCTTTTTTTCATTTGGGTAGAGTCAGGGCTTTTAAATAAAATGTACAATATAGAAATATATATATTAAATATATAAAGATATATACGGGTTATAAATACATACAAATAGGTTTCTATTTAATATATAATAGGAATAATATAGATGTAGTTGTTAATAGAGATGTCTTTTAATATAGGATACCTTGTGTGTTATGCCTAGTTCAATATAGTATATAAATATGAATATAAATTTGATAAAAATAGGCATTAAAATATTTAAATAGTCATTTAAGCTGAAGGGGCTTTTTGTTTTTTATTTGGTTAGAGGCAGGGATTTTAAATAAATAATATAGAAATGAAAATATACAAATCTATAATAAAGATATAAATATAGGGAGATATATATAGGCATAAATAAGAAATAAATACAAGTAATATCAATCTGTCTAGGGAATGAGCAATGGGTTCCTTCTGCCCCTGCCTTCGGTCTTGGGGTAACAGCAGCACAAACTGTGAGCTGTGAGGATGATGAGGGCTCAGAGCAGCCCCAGGTGTGAGCAGTGAGGATGATGAGGGCTCAGAGCAGCCCCAGGTGTGAGCAGTGAGGATGATGAGGGGACAGAGCAGTTCCAGGTGTGAGCAGTGAGGATGATGAGGGCTCAGAGCAGCCCCAGGTGTGAGCAGTGATGAGGATGAGGATGGGGTGGGTCCTACTGGGCACTGTTTCAGGGGGATGGTTTCCCTCATCTCATTTGGGCATGGAGCAACTGGAGGAGAGAGGTTTATGGCCGGGTCCCCCGGGTGTCTCATGGAATGATGGTGAGGGGATCTCGCAGGGCCTGGGGGAACACCTGGATGCACTCAGATGTGGAGCATTGCTTAAAGGAGGTGCTGAGGGACAAACCTTTGTGTCACGGAGCAGCAGCTGAATAGGTGAGCCAGTGTGGGTTTGCAGAGGGGACTTTTCTTTCTCCCCTTTTGATTTTATTTTGCCATTCACTGCCTTGTTCTCCCAGAAAAAAAAAAAAAAGAAAAGTAAAGAAAGAAAAAAAAGGGGGGGGGTTATGAGAACAAAAGAAGTTCAAACTGAGGGAAGAAACTCCTCCTCCATTATTGTCTGTGTTTAAACTGGGGGGAATCCCCTTTCACCTATGTTTTTGAGGGTACCGATAGGAGGAAAACCTGCCTTTTCCAGGGTGTTAGGTATATCGGTTGACAGCGAATCCTTGTGTTGTTTTGACACAAGGATTAAGGAAGGGGAAAAGTATTCTTGCCGTATCATGTGTTTGATTTGTGGGTACCTCCCCTTTTTTCGTTATTCTGAGGTTTAAATTGAGGGGGAAGCCCTGTTGTCTGCACTTTGTCACGGTCTGAACTGAGATGAAAATCCCCCTTTTCCCATCATTTGAGAGATTTTATTCGAGAAAAATCTTTTTCTGCTGCCGTAGGGGATTGAAATGAAGTGTCGAGCGCACATTTATTTGCCATTGTATTGGTTTAAGATTGCAGGAACATACCCTGTTGCCTCAGTTTCCGGGGTTCAATTGACGGGAACACCGGCTTTTCCAGCATTTGGCGGGGTCACGTGTGGCCGTGCCGCTGCATTTGAGGGCGCTTCTGCCCCCGGCACCAAATGTCTTACAGGGGAGCGCTCCTGGCATTCCCTGGGGAATTGCTGAAGTGCAACGGGAATTTGGCGGCTGAGCAGCCCCCAGGGAGAGACAGAGCCGTGCGGAGGCGAGGTGAGCTCTGCCGGGCCGGCAGGCGGGAGCCGCGGCGCGGAGCTGTGTCCGTCCGGCCGCTCCGCCCGCTCCGGGCGCGGGGCTCGGGCACCGCCGGGGTCCCTTCGGGCCGGTCCCGGTGCCGCTGGGCGGGCCGGGCTCTCCCGGGGCCGGGGCCGCCCCCGCCCGCCGGAGGAGCCGCTTTCCTGCCGGGAGCCCCGGTCCGTCCGGGGGCAGGAGCGCGGGGCCGCCCCTGGGTGCCGAGTGCCGCCGCTGCCGGGGCTCCCGTGAAAGCCGCTGAAAGGAGGGGAGGGAAAAAATCGAACCCAGACCCCCCAGGCTTTTTGTCTGTGGGCTTTGTCGGTATTGCTCTTTAGCCGAGCCGCGCCTTTAAATAACGATGTGGCGCCTTCTAGAAACTGTGTCCAATACCTTTTGCACCCTCACGTGAGGGCTTCGAGCTCAGGTTTTTCCATTGCCGAGTTAATTGCAGGTCCAAGCTGGCAGCGTCCCGTGCATCTGGTGTGCATGAATCTGTTTGTGATGTTCATTTCCCCTGGATGCAGAGTTGGGCTTGTTGGGCAGACCGTATTTCTCACACCTCGAGGCTTGTTAACCCTTGTACACGATTTTCTGGAGACGCGGGCTGGGGGAGAACTTTGTCTTGCTGCTGTACTAGGGAATGGAATGCAGGGGGTCCCCGCAATATCCCCGTGGAAGCTGGAATGTCCGAGGAAATGGATGCGACAATTCTCGGGGCTGAACCTGGCTCCCAGCGCTCTGCAGCGTAGGACGCGAGAGAGCAGGGCCGAGGGACAGCGGGGTAGGAGCGGCGAGGTGCTTCGTGCTCTGGGTTTGGTGTCGCTGATGTTTCCAGAGCCAGGGCAGGTTGATTTGGTTCTGGTGCACTGGAACGGGATCCAAACCTTAGAAAGGTTTGAGACAAACTGGGAGGAAATGTTTTAAAACGAATGTGTTTCTTAATAGAAGGCAGGTTTCAGTCTGTTTTTTAATTGATTTTAAAGGAAATATCTTTTGAGGAAAAGTGAAAAAAAATGTTTATTTTAATAAGTAGGGCGTAGGTAAGAGGAAAAAAGGATGAATAACGAAATGATAATTGTTTTGTTGTGGAGAAAAGAGCAGGAGATTTAGAAGGGTTTTTCTGCACGTGCGGTTTGGATGTTTTTGGAGTTGGGCTGTGGCGTGGATCTTTTTGAGCCGTGGGGTGTTTTGGTGGTAGCCTGGGTTTTTGGATCGGAGTAAAGTTGAATAGTTTTAGAAGAAGTTGTTACGGTTTTGGCAATTATTTTGTATTCACTAATCAATGAGAAGTTATTTTAAAAAAGTAAAAAATTGATTTCTTGTTGCCTTTGTTAGACAATAGATTTGAGAGAGAATTTGTGTGAGGCTGTATTAGTACTGTATGTAGATTGTGTGTTCAAAGAATTTTTTTCTTTCTTAGTTTTGAAGTTACAGAACTTATGTTTGGGCATAAAGCAGATGGTGGGGATATAATATAATATAATGGAATTTTAGGACATTTTATTTTTTATTGTATATCTTTGCCTTAATGATTAAATTAATGCTTTTTAATTTTAGATATACTTTTATAGAAATACAGGTAAATATAAATAGTGGTTGTAATATTTAGTAAGTAAAGGTATTTATATGTGGTTTTTATTCAATATTAGGTTTTTTTTGGTGGTACACAGTGTGTTGCTTTATTTTTTTTATGTTGTATACTATGTGAAATTTCGTTTCTGAATAAAGATGATTTTATGAATGGGTTTTTTTGTATTTTAGGTAGAATCAATTAAAATAGGTTTTGATAGGTATTATTGGGATTTTAGTTCTCTATTGTATGTAGGGGTTCAGATGGGGTAGGGTTTGTTTGGTTAGGGGAGTTTTTGGTGTTAATTAGGTGGCTTTTGTTAGATGCAGTTTTCAATTTTTGAAAGTATTTTATTGAGTGGTTTTAAGGTGATTTTTAGTAATTGATGGTCTAATCTTATTTTGTTTGTAGTTCTGTGTAATAACAGATATGTTCTATTTATTTAATGTTGTCTTTTTTAGTTTAGGTGTTGATGATAAGTTTGGATTTCTTTCTGTTGTGGCATTTCTTAGTTTCCTTTCTGGGGACACAGGCATTTATATGGTGGATTTTTATAGGTATATTTTTGTGGGTGGTATTTTTTAACTTTTTAGTAGTTTAGATTGTTTTTTTAATGTTTTTAATTAGCTATTAAATTTTTTTATGGAGTATTGGTAATTATGTATTACTATAAATGTAGAGCTTTGGGGTTTTTTTATTAATGTTTAGGGTTAGTTGAATGGTCTTGAGTTTAGTGAGTTAGTTTGATTATTTTTTAACAGTTGGTGTGATTTGTTGTGTGGAGTTCAATAGGGTTGCTTTTTATTTATGTTTAACTTTGCTGATGTTATAAGAACTGTTAGTGAAAGAGCATAGTATCCGTTTTTGCCGGTAGTGGGTTGTACGGTGTGGGTTTTGTTTGTGTTACCTGTTTTGGGGTTTTCTTTGTTAGCGAGATTAAAGTTTTTATTTTGGGGTTAATTTGTGATTAAATTAAAAAATTTTAGGGCAATTTAGTTTTTTGATTCGGGGGTGCTGTGATAGAGTACTTTATTGGTTTTATCTGGTATTGGTTGTGTGGATAGAAGGAATATTTGTTTTGAAAGTTTACTTCAGTATAGGTAGTTGAGGTGTTAGGATGCGTTGTGTTTCAGTGTTGAATCTTTTTGAGGCGGTTTGGGTTTTTTCTAGGTTAAGATTTTTTTCCCTTGGCTGGTGGAGGTATTGTGATTTTATTGATGATATTGGTGGGAATTTGATGCTGTTTGTTTTTTGGTTATTTTATTTTTAGGAATTGGATTTTTGCAGTTGGACTGAAAGAATTCACTTAATTTCAAAACATACTACTTTAATGATGTAAAGGTTCCCATATTAACTCCTCAGTCTTTTAGATTCTTTTTCTCATTTAGGTTTTCCAGAATTTATGGATAATTTAGCAATCAAGCAGGGAGGGAACCCCATTCTTGAAAAGATGGCTGTGGAAAAACCTGTGTCTAACAACACATACCTGACGGACGGCAACAATTTTGCCATTATTACAGGGTCAAATACGAGTGGCAAATCAACGTTGGCAGGGATCTGCCGGAGGAGAGGAGTTTCTGGTGGGCTCCCAGTGGCATCTGATGGAGTGATGGTGAGAGCATCTCATAGGGTCTGGGGGAGCATGTGGATGCACTTGGACCCGGAGCACCGCTTAAAGGAGATGGTGAGGGACAAAGCTTTTTGCCAGGAAGCAGCACCTGAACAGCTGAGCCGGTGTGGATTTGCAGGGGTGATCTTTCTCCTTTTCCTTTTTGATTTCATCTTGGCAGTCCCTCCCCGGTGCCCTCAATCTGTCACAAGAATTCCAAGGAAAAAAAAAAGGCTGAGGAAACAGTGAAAAGAAGGGGTATAGGTAAGGTGGAGTTCAGGTGTACCCCACCCCAAACCCTAAACAGCAGCCCTAACAGTGCCACCATTTCCCTGAGACAGCTGCAGGCAGGAACCCTAAAGCAGGAGAGTGCCAGAACCCTCGAGAGCTGCAGGCAGTTCCCTGGTGCTAGGGCCAGCCAGGAGATAGTGGGGGGACGATCCGTAGGGTTGGGGAAACAGGGGGTTTCCCGCCCCGCCCCACCCTGGGCTCTCGGTCCCTCCGCAGCCGGGGATTGCTCCCACCCCTCCTCGAGGCGGCGGTTGGCAGGGCTTCGTGCCTAGCCTCCGCAAAGAGTTCGGCTCTGTCAGCCTCTGCCCTGTCTCAGGGCCAAACTTAGGTAGGGTAGGGAGCAACTGTGGATTGCCTGGTCCAGGCTAATGGACATCTCTTGGGGCCTATGGATAAGGAGCATCCCCGGTTGCAAGCGTAGGGTTCTAACTAAGTTTGTAGGGTTCAGTGCGGGAGCTTGGCAGTGACACAGAGAGGTTGAGGGAGGGCTTCAGAGGTCGAGGGCTGGAGACAAACAGTGAAAACAAAAGGGGTACAGGTTGGGATATAAGGTAGAGTACAGGACTATTCAAACCCTAAACAGCAGCCCTAACAGCGCTCCCGTTTCCCTGAGGCAGCTTCAGGCAGGAACCCTAAAGCAGCAGAGTGCCAGAACCCTCGAGAGCTGCAGGCAGTTCTCTGGTGCTAGGGTCAGCCAGGAGATAGTGGGGGGACGATCCGTAGGGTTGGGGAAACAGGGGGTTTCCCGCCCCGCCCCACCCTGGGCTCTCGGTCCCTTCGCAGCCGGGGATTGCTCCTACCCCTCCTCGAGGCGGCGGTTGGCAGGGCTTCGTGCCTAGCCTCCGCAAAGAGTTGGGCTCTGTCAGCCTCTGCCCTGTCTCAGGGCCAAACTTAGGTAGGGTAGGGAGCAACTGTGGATTGCCTGGTCCGGGCTAATGGACATCTCTTGGGGCCTATGGATAAGGAGCATCCCCGGTTGCAAGCGTAGGGTTCTAACTAAGTTTGTAGGGTTCAGCGGGGGAACTTGGCAGTGACACAGAGAGGTTGAGGGAGGGCTTCAGAGGTCAAAAGCTTGAAGGCTGTAGACAAACATTGAAAATAAAAGGGGTACAGGTTGGGATATAAGGTAGAGTTCAGGTGTACCCAAACCCTGAACAGCAGCCCTAACAACACTCCCGTTTCCCTGAGACAGCTGCAGGCAGGAACCCTAAAGCAGCAGAGTGCCAGAACCCCTGAGAGCTGCAGGCAGTACCCCTGGTGCTAGGGCCAGCCAGGAAGAGATAGTGGGTGCTAGGGCCTACTGCTGTCATATAAGCTGGGGTTTCCATCCTTGGGGTACCCTGGGCTCCCTGTCCCTCACTGACTGGAGAGTCTTCCTCCCCTCCTTGAGGTGGTGGTAATTTGGCTGTGTCAGCCAATACTGCTGTGAAGCAAGCATCTGCCTCCCTGTGAGGTGAAGTGTGCAGCCCATGAACCTGGGCATTCTCTAGAGAAGGTAAGTGCTGGGTTTTCACAGATGTGCCGCTAAGATCCTGCATTGATATTTGGTCTTCTAGATTGTAGCTGACCAGGAGCCGACATCCTGGCGATGGCAGGAACTTCCCGGATAGCGCAACGGCCTTCCAGGGCGTCCTCGTGTGGATCCTCCCCGCCGGGCATCCGAGAGCTGAGTCGGAGGCTACGACCTGTAGAGGGTTATGAAAGTGGGGTGCCGGGTTGGGACTCATGACCCGGGATTTTTGAATCAGCTTTGGGGATGGGGAGGTCCAGGCTGTGGCCCCTTAGGCCACGTGAAGGGAGAGCCTCACATTTGTTCACAGTGCTGAGGTGTGCAGGACGGAGCAGCCCCAGGGCGTGTTGTATCACTTGTCCATTGTGCCTTGTGTGTCTTTTGTGCTTCTTGTGTTGTACGTGCCTCGCCTTATCTCTTCTGGGGGCTTACCAGAAACCCCGGCGTCACTCCTCGCATCTCTGATCTCTGGGCTCCTCAGCCCGACACCATCGAAGCTTTGCCTCGGGAGTCCTTAGAGGTCTTGGAATCGCGTCTCTCTTTTAAAAGCATCCGATCGGATGTCTTTTAGAGGTCTTGTTCCGTGCTGTGTCAACAGCCGTGCGCCGCGAGGATCCATTGCTGCGGCTTAGGTCTTGAAGAAACACAAAGATTGGTAGGGGACTGTGGCCCTCAGATTCTCGGGCATCCGTCTTGGCAGTTGCTGGAGTTTGTCATTCCGTCAGCATCTTCTTCCTCCCGGGTTCTGCGAGCTTCATCAGCTCGCCTTCATTCTCACCCGGCTCATCTCGTTCCGCGTTCTCTCGGTCCTTGCGGCCATTCTTGTGGCCCAGAGTTTTGTCTCCCCGTTGTGTCCCCTCGTCTGTTGTCTTGTGTGTCACGGGTGTCTGGGTGTAGTTGTCCCGGAGCTGCTCTGTCCTGCTGCCCAGCCTGGGTGTAGGCATGAGGGGACAAGTCCCAGGCCCCTGTTATTTGAAATTTGTGATGTAGGGTGTAGTTGGAGTCTAGCGGGTGTTCCTAGATTGACACAAGATGTCAGGAGCTGTGAAGTTACCCTGCAGCACTTTGACTTTTGTCTCAGCTTTCTTTCAGATGCGGACGGATGAAATCGGTGGCAGAGCGCCCCATCCAGGGTAAGGGGGTTCCCGCGAGAAGGTAAGTCAATGTTTGTCTTGGCAGGGCAACTGGAACCGGTCACTGTGTTACAGGTCTCCTCTTTGTCTTTATTTTTAGGAAGTAGAGCCGGCTAGCAGCAGTCAAGGCGAAGTGGGCAAGGTGAGCATTGACCGGTGGAGGGAAACTGTTGTTATTGCTGGGCTCTCAGTTTCTGGTGCAAATGCCAAGCGTCCCTTCTTGTTTGCGTGCTTTAGGCGGTCCAGTCGCATTTCGCCGAGACGTCCTCTCCAACCAACCGGCCGGCACAGCTGTTTCACCGCTCCCGTGAGCCCTGCGGAAACATTACGGGACCGTGTGACGGAGCCTTTTCCACGTAAAGGGGCCGTGTGGGTGGCCTTCAGGAACGGGCCGAGGGGTTGCCGTGAGTTGGGGATGTCGGGAGGAGGAGTGAGGGCCTGTTCAAGTTTCAGCAATGCCACGTCACTTTATCTTTTCTTAATTCAGGCGCGCCCTGCGATGACGGCGTCCGGCTCCCGGCGTGGCCGAAGCGCGTGGCCTCAGGACGTGGCCGTTCACAGGAGACCGTGAGTAGCGGAATTGTCGTGTTTTGGCTGATGCCCTGCAAAGATCAGCCTCTGATTTTCTGTTTTATTTTTTTTTACCTCACCAGAAGACAACAGCCCGGCGATGGCAGGAACTTCCCGGATGGCGAGGCGGCCTTCCTTGGCGCTCCATGTGGATCCTCCCCGCTGGGCATCCGAGAGCTGAGTCGGAGGCTGCAAATTGCAGAGGGGCTGAAATCGGGGTGCCGGGTCGGGACTCGTGACCTGGGATTATGGAGTCAGCTTTGGGGACGGGGAGGTCCAGGCTGTGGCCCCTTAGGCCACGTGAAGGGAGAGCCTCACTTTTGTTCACAGTGCTGAGGTGTGCAGGACGGAGCAGCCCCAGGGCGTGTTGTATCACTTGTCCATTGTGCCTTGTGTGTCTTTTGTGCTTCTCGTGTTGTACGTGCCTCGCCTTATCTCTTCTGGGGGCTTACCAGAAACCCCGGCGTCACTCCTCGCATCTCTGATCTCTGGGCTCCTCAGCCCGACACCATCGAAACTTTGCCTCGGGAGCCCTCAGAGGTCTTGGAATCGCGTCTCTCTTTTAAAAGCATCCGATCGGATGTCTTTTAGAGGTCTTGTTCCGAGCTGTGTCGACAGCCGTGCGCCGCGAGGATCCATTGTTGCGGCTTAGGTCTTGAAGAAACGCAAAGATTGGTAGGGGACTGTGGCCCTCAGATTCTCGGGCATCCGTCTTGGCAGTTGCTGGAGTTTGTCATTCCATCAGCATCTTCTTCCTCCCGGGTTCTGCGAGCTTCATCAGCTCGCCTTCATTCTCACCCGGCTCATCTAATTCCGCGTTCTCTCGGTCCTTGCGGCCATTCTTGTGGCCCAGAGTTTTGTCTCCCCGTTGTGTCCCCTCGTCTGTTGTCTTGTGTGTCACGGGTGTCTGGGTGTAGTAGTCCTGGAGCTGCTCTGTCCTGCTGCCCAGCCTGGGTGTAGGCATGAGGGGACAAGTCCCAGGCCCCTGTTATTTGAAATTTGTGATGTAGGGTGTAGTTGGAGTCTAGCGGGTGTTCCTAGATTGACACAAGATGTCAGGAGCTGTGAAGTTACCCTGCAGCACTTTGACTTTTGTCTCAGCTTTCTTTCAGATGCGGACGGATGAAATCGGTGGCAGAGCGCCCCATCCAGGGTAAGGGGGTTCCCCCGAGAAGGTAAGTCAATGTTTGTCTTGGCAGGGCAACTGGAACCGGTCACTGTGTGACAGGTCTCCTCTTTGTCTTTATTTTTAGGAAGTAGAGCCAGCTGGCAGCAGTCAAGGTGAAGTGGGCAAGGTGAGCATTGACCGGTGGAGGGAAACTGTTGTTATTGCTGGGCTCTCAGTTACTGGTGCAAATGCCAAGCGTCCCTTCTTGTTTGCGTGCTTTAGGCGGTCCAGTCGCATTTCGCCGAGACGTCCTCTCCAACCAACCGGCCGGCACAGCTGTTTCACCGCTCCCGTGAGCCCTGCGGAAACATTACGGGACCGTGTGACGGAGCCTTTTCCACGTAAAGGGGCCGTGTGGGTGGCCTTCAGGAACGGGCCGAGGGGTTGCCGTGAGTTGGGGATGTCGGGAGGAGGAGTGAGGGCCTGTTCAAGTTTCAGCAATGCCGCATCACTTTATCTTTTCTTAATTCAGGCGCGCCCTGCGATGACGGCGTCCGGCTCCCGGTGTGGCTGAAGCGCGCGGCCTCAGGACGTGGCCGTTCACAGGAGACCGTGAGTAGCGGAATTGTCATGTTTTGGCTGATGCCCTGCAAAGATCAGCCTCTGATTTTCTGTTTTATTTTTTTTTACCTCACCAGAAGACAACAGCCCGGCGATGGCAGGAACTTCCCGGATGGCGAGGCGGCCTTCCTTGGCGCTCCATGTGGATCCTCCCCGCTGGGCATCCGAGAGCTGAGTCGGAGGCTGCAAATTGCAGAGGGGCTGAAATCGGGGTGCCGGGTCGGGACTCGTGACCTGGGATTATGGAGTCAGCTTTGGGGACGGGGAGGTCCAGGCTGTGGCCCCTTAGGCCACGTGAAGGGAGAGCCTCACTTTTGTTCACAGTGCTGAGGTGTGCAGGACGGAGCAGCCCCAGGGCGTGTTGTATCACTTGTCCATTGTGCCTTGTGTGTCTTTTGTGCTTCTCGTGTTGTACGTGCCTCGCCTTATCTCTTCTGGGGGCTTACCAGAAACCCCGGCGTCACTCGTACCATCTCCGATCTATGGGCTCCTCAGCCCGACACCATCGAAGCTTTGCCTCGGGAGCCCTCAGAGGTCTTGGAATCGCGTCTCTCTTTTAAAAGCATCCGATCGGATGTCTTTTAGAGGTCTTGTTCCGTGCTGTGTCGACAGCCGTGCTCCGCGAGGATCCATTGCTGCGGCTTAGGTCTTGAAGAAACGCAAAGATTGGTAGGGGACTGTGGCCCTCAGATTCTCGGGCATCCGTCTTGGCAGTTGCTGGAGTTTGTCATTCCGTCAGCATCTTCTTCTTCCCGGGTTCTGCGAGCTTCATCAGCTCATTCTCACCCGGCTCATCTCGTTCCGCGTTCTCTCGGTCCTTGCGGCCATTCTTGTGGCCCAGAGTTTTGTCTCCCCATTGTGTCCCCTCGTCTGTTGTTTTGTGTGTCACGGGTGTCTGGGTGTAGTTGTCCCGGAGCTGCTCTGTCCTGCTGCCCAGCCTGGGTGTAGGTGTAAAAGGCCGAGTCCTAGGCCCCTGTAATTTGAAATTTGTCATGTAGGGCGTAGTTGGAGTCTAGAGGATGTTCCTCGATGGACACAAGATGTCAGGAGCTGTGAAGTTACCCTGCAGCACTTTGACTTTTGTCTCAGCTTTCTTTCAGATGCACACGGATGAAATCAGTGGCAGAGCGCCCCATCCAGGGTAAGGGGGTTCCCCTGAGAAGGTAAGTCAATGTTTTTCTTTGCAGGGCAACTGGAACCGGTCACTGTGTGACAGGTCTCCTCTTTGTCTTTATTTTTAGGAAGTGAAGCCGGCTATCAGCAGTCAAGGCAAAGCGGGCAAGGTGAGCGTTGACTGGTGGAGGGAAGCTGTTGTTATCGCTGGGCTCTCAGTTTCCGGTGCAATGCCAAGCGTCCCATCTTGTTTGCGTGCTTTAGGCGGTCCAGTCGCGTTTCGCTGAGACGTCCTCGCCAACCGGCTGGCACAGCTGCTTTACCACTCCTGTGAGCCCTGCGGAAGCATTATGGGACCGTGTGACGGAGCCTTTTCCACATAATGGGGCCGTGTTTGTGGCCTTCAGGAACGGGCCGAGGGGTTGCCGTGAGTTGGGGATGTCGGGAGGAGGAGTGAGGGCCTGTTCAAGTTTCAGCAATGCCACATCACTTTGTCTTCTCTTAACTCAGGCGCGCCCTGCGATGACGGCGTCCGGCTCCCGGTGTGGCTGAAGCGCGTGACCTCAGGACGTGGCCGTTTGCAGGAGACCGTGAGTAGCGGAATTGTCGGGTTTTGGCTGATGCCCTGCAAAGATCAGCCTCTGATTTTCTGTTTTATTTTTTTTTACCTCACCAGAAAACAACAGCCTGGCGATGGCAGGAACTTCCCAGATGGCGAGGCGGCCTTCCTTGGCGCTCCATGTGGATCCTCCCCGCTGGGCATCCGAGAGCTGAGTCGGAGGCTGCAAATTGCAGAGGGGCTGAAATCGGGGTGCCGGGTCGGGACTCGTGACCTGGGATTATGGAGTCAGCTTTGGGGACGGGGAGGTCCAGGCTGTGGCCCCTTAGGCCACGTGAAGGGAGAGCCTCACATTTGTTCACAGTGCTGAGGTGTGCAGGACGGAGCAGCCCCAGGGCGTGTTGTATCACTTGTCCATTGTGCCTTGTGTGTCTTTTGTGCTTCTCGTGTTGTACGTGCCTCGCCTTATCTCTTCTGGGGGCTTACCAGAAACCCCGGCGTCACTCCTCGCATCTCTGATCTCTGGGCTCCTCAGCCTGACACCATCGAAGCTTTGCCTCGGGAGCCCTCAGAGGTCTTGGAATCGCGTCTCTCTTTTAAAAGCATCCGATCGGATGTCTTTTAGAGGTCTTGTTCCGAGCTGTGTCAACAGCCGTGCGCCGCGAGGATCCATTGCTGCGGCTTAGGTCTTGAAGAAACGCAGAGATTGGTAGGGGGCTGTGGCCCTCAGATTCTCGGGCATCCGTCTTGGCAGTTGCTGGAGTTTGTCATTCCGTCAGCATCTTCTTCCTCCCGGGTTCTGCGAGCTTCATCAGCTCGCCTTCATTCTCACCCGGCTCATCTCATTCCGCGTTCTCTCGGTCCTTGCGGCCATTCTTGTGGCCCAGAGTTTTGTCTCCCCATTGTGTCCCCTCGTCTGTTGTCTTGTGTGTCACGGGTGTCTGGGTGTAGTTGTCCCGGAGCTGCTCTGTCCTGCTGCCCAGCCTGGGTGTAGGCATGAGGGGACAAGTACCAGGCCCCTGTAATTTGAAATTTGTAATGTAGGGTGTAGTTGGAGTCTAGAGGGTATTCCTAGATGGATGCAAGATGTCTGGAGCTGTGAAGTTACCCTGCAGCTCTTTGGCTTTTGTCTCAGCTTTCTTTCAGATGCGGACGGATGAAATCAGTGGCAGAGCGCCCCATCCAGGGTAAGGGGGTTTCCTCGAGAAGGTAAGTCAATGTTTGTCTTGGCAGGGCAACTGGAACCGGTCACTGTGTGACAGGTCTCCTCTTTGTCTTTATTTTTAGGAAGTAGAGCCGGCTAGCAGCAGTCAAGGCGAAGTGGGCAAGGTGAGCATTGACCGGTGGAGGGAAACAGTTGTTATCGCTGGGCTCTCAGTTTCTGGTGCAAATGCCAAGCGTCCCTTCTTGTTTGCGTGCTTTAGGCGGTCCAGTCGCATTTCGCCGAGACGTCCTCTCCAACCAACCGGCACGCCTGCTTCACCTCTCCCGTGAGCCCTGCGGAAACATTACGGGACCGTGTGACGGAGCCTTTTCCACGTAAAGGGGCCGTGTGGGTGGCCTTCAGGAACGGGCCGAGGGGTTGCCATGAGTTGGGGATGTCGGGAGGAAGAGTGAGGGCCTGTTCAAGTTTCAGCAATGCCACATCACTTTGTCTTTTCTTAATTCAGGCGCGCCCTGCGATGACGGCGTCCGGCTCCCTGTGTGGCTGAAGCGTGCGGCCTCAGGACGTGGCCGTTTGCAGGAGACCGTGAGTAGCGGAATTGTCATGTTTTGGCTGATGCCCTGCAAAGATCAGCCTCTGATTTTCTGTTTTATTTTTTTTTACCTCACCAGAAGACAACAGCCCGGCGATGGCAGGAACTTCCCGGATGGCGAGGCGGCCTTCCTTGGCGCTCCATGTGGATCCTCCCCGCTGGGCATCCGAGAGCTGAGTCGGAGGCTGCAAATTGCAGAGGGGCTGAAATCGGGGTGCCGGGTCGGGACTCGTGACCTGGGATTATGGAGTCAGCTTTGGGGACGGGGAGGTCCAGGCTGTGGCCCCTTAGGCCACGTGAAGGGAGAGCCTCACTTTTGTTCACAGTGCTGAGGTGTGCAGGACAGAGCAGCCCCAGGGCGTGTTGTATCACTTGTCCATTGTGCCTTGTGTGTCTTTTGTGCTTCTTGTGTTGTACGTGCCTTGCCTTATCTTTTCTGGGGGCTTACCAGACACCCCGGCGTAACTCCTCGCATCTCTGATCTCTGGGCTCCTCAGCCTGACACCATCGAAGCTTTGCCTCGGGAGCCCTCAGAGGTCTTGGAATCGCGTCTCTCTTTTAAAAGCATCCGATCGGATAGCTTTTAGAGCTCTTCTTCCGTGCTGTGTCAACAGCCGTGCGCCGCGAGGATCCATTGTTGCGGCCTAGGTCTTGAAGAAACGCAAAGATTGGTAGGGGACTGTGGCCCTCAGATTCTCGGGCATCCGTCTTTGGCAGTTGCTGGAGTTTGTCATTCCATCAGCATCTTCTTCCTCCCGGGTTCTGCGAGCTTCATCAGCTCGCCTTCATTCTCACCCGGCTCATCTCGTTCCGCGTTCTCTCGGTCCTTGCGGCCATTCTTGTGGCCCAGAGTTTTGTCTCCCCGTTGTGTCCCCTCGTCTGTTGTCTTGTGTGTCACGGGTGTCTGGGTGTAGCTGTCCCGGAGCTGCTCTGTCCTGCTGCCCAGCCTGGGTGTAGGTGTGAAAGGCCAAGTCCCAGGCCCCTGTAATTTGAAATTTGTCATGTAGGGTGTAGTTGGAGTCTAGCGGGTGTTCCTAGATGGACACAAGGTGGCTGGAGCTGTGAAGTTATCCTTCAGCTCTTTGAGTTTTGTCTCAGCTTTCTAAGCATTACATTATTCACTGCCCGATGTGGGGTTCAAAAGAGTAAGAAAAACCTATACTAATTACGTTATATTGGTACTTCCTGTGTGTTGGGAAAAAGGACTGTGGGATAAAGGACTTTGTAATGGTGTTCCTTAAGTTCATGTCTCTCAGGGTGGAGGCCTTCATGTAGTTCTAGTCTCTGAGCTTTTTTTGAGGTTTTAATCTACTTGTCCAGAAATGGATTACTTGTATTTATTTCTATTTTATGGCTATCTATCTATCTATCTATCTATCTTCATTTGTTTATTATAGATGTGTATATTTTCATTTCTATATTATTCATTTAAATGCCATGCCTGTAAGTAAATAAAAAACAAAAAGTCCCTTGATTTAAATATTTTTCATACCTATTTCTATCATATTGAACTTCTTTTTTTACACACCTAGATATAATACACAACAGATATTAAAATATATTGTATTAGCATCTATCCATATGGTTTTCATACTGAATATTAATCTACTTGTCTAGATTTGGATTACTTGTATTTATTTCTTTTTTCTTTCTCTCTAACTCTCTCTCTATATATCTATCTAGCTCCCCTATATTTACTTTTACATGTATATATTTATATATTTCTCTTTCTAATGTTCTGCTTTTTGAAATTTGCATTGCTTTCTCTTTGAAACTCTACCCATTCATTCAGCTGACAGGTCAGAATGACAAAAAGATAAAGCTCTGGTGAACCCCGAGTGCAGAACACGCTCGTCTCTCTGGAACTTAGGCACAGAAATTTCTCTTGGTGCATTTTAGTACCTCATGGATGCACAGATGTGTTTTATACACTCACATTTTACAGGGAAGTAAGAGGTGGAAAAACAAAACCCACTTTCTTAACCCTAAGCCATTCCTGACGTAACAAAACCCTAAAGACGGCGTGCACAGAGAGGGGGTTTCTTTCCCAGGGAATTTAGAGAGATCCATTCCTGTTCCTTGCCAATGCCTACCGTAAAAACCAGAACAGCTCCACAGGTTTTTGGATTCTGCATCCAGCCCTCGCAGGGAATTTCCTGGCAGCTCGGGGTCCCCTCTGGGCAAGGGTACCCGGCACGAGCCCTCCCCATTCCCCGCTCACCTTGCTACTGCAGTGCAGCGTGTGCCTCCCTCTGCCGGGGACCTCGGCGTGCCCCAAGGGACATGGGAGCCCCCCAGTGCCCACCCCGTCCCCCTCAGCCTTTGCTCCTCACCCCCAAAGAAGGCACAGAACAACTCCAACTGCCCTGGACAGCAGCACCCTGCTTTATTGGAAGCCCTTCTAGGACTAGACCCCCTCCCAAAAAGGAGCTGTGCTGCAACAAGAAAAGGGGTGCCCTGGCTGCGGGCACTTCTGCACCACCGTGAGTCCAGAAAAACCCAAAATCACCGGAATTTAACCCAAAAAATCCTCAGATCCAAAAAAAGCCCCGTGAAAATTGGGTAAAATATGCAAAAACGGCAAAAAATCCCATAAAAATCCTGAGTTTTGGGGGTCAAACACCACTGCTACCCCGGCTGCGGGCACTTCTGCACCGCCGTGAGTCCAGAAAAACCCAAAATCCCAGGAATTTAATCCAAAAGAATCCTCAAATAAAAAAAAAAAAAACAACAAAAAATCCCATAAAATACGAGAAAGCAGCAAAAAATCCCATAAAAATCCTGAGTTTTGGGGGTCAAACAGCACTGCTACCCTGGCTGCGGGTACTTCTGCACTACTGTGAGTCCAGAAAAACCCAAAATCACCGGAATTTAACCCAAAAATTACCCCAATCAAAAAAAAAACCCCGTGAAAATCCCATGAAATACGAAAAAATTGCAAAAAATCCCTGGAAAAATCTTAAAAAATCTAGAAAAAAATCTCATAAAATACAAGAAAATTCTGTAAAAAATCCTCAAATCCCTCAAAACTGCCCCAAATCCCCTTCAGGATCTTTGGGAACCTCAATTTGTGCCTTTTAGGGATCAGTTTGGGGGATTTGGGATGTATTTTGGAGATTTTTGGTTGATTTCAGGGTATTTCAGGGTGATTTTGAGTGATTTTGGGTTATTTCAGTTTGATTTTAGGTGACGTCAGGGTGATTTTGGTTGACTAGGCTGATTTTGGGGTGTTTCAGGAGGATTTCGGGTGACTTCAGTTTGGCTTTGGTGTATTTTAGGCTGATTTTGAGTGATTTTGGTGCATTTCAGGCCAATTTTGGTTGATTTCAGGGTGTTTTCTGGTGATTTCAGGCTGTTTTTTTGCTGATTTTGGGGTGCTTGAGACTGATTTTGGGGTGTTTCAGGTTGATTTCAGTTGATTTCAGGGTGATTTTGAGTGATTTTGGGGTGTTTCATGGCAATTTTTGGGTATTTTGGGGTGTTTCAGGCTGATTTTGAGTGATTTTGGGGTACTTCAGGCTGATTTGGGGTTATTTCAGGCTGATTTTGGTTGATTTCAGGGTGGTTTTGGGTGATTTTGGGCTACTTCAGGCTGTTTTTTTGCCGTTTTTTCACCGATTTTTGCTGATTTTGGCTGATTTTGTGCCGATTTCTGGATTTTAGGGCACGTTTCTCGAATGCCACCCTGACGTGCGCATCGGGCGCCGTTTCCACCGGGGCTGCGTCTCCTGCCTGGGGTGTCTCATCTTCTGTCCCCAAACCCTCCAAAACTGCCCCAAATCCCCCAAAACTGCCCCAGATCTCCTTCAGGATCTTTGTGAACCTCAATTTTGATCCCGGTGACGTTGTCCCTGCCCCGCACCCGGTGATGTCATCACCGTTTTTGTGATGTCATCGTCGGCCCGGTGACGTCATAGTGTTCCCTGTGATGTCACCTCTCCCCACGTGACGTCACGTGTCCCGCCTGGTGACGTCATCCGCACTCCGTGATGTCATCGCCAGCTCGTGACGTCACCGCCCCTGTGTGACGTCACAAGCCCCCCCAATGTATGACGTCACCACCCCCCTGTGTCTGACATCACTACACGCCCCCATATGATGTCACCACCCCCGTGTATGACGTCACCATGTCCCCCATGTATGACGTCACGGCGCTGCTGTTGATGGCATCATGGCGGCCCCGTTGATTACGTAACTGCGGCCCCGTGTATGACATCACGGCCCTGCCGTCGATGACATCACGGCTCTGCCGTCGATGACGTCACGGCGCGGCTGTCGATGACGTCACTGCGTCCCCTGTCGATGACATCACAGGAGGAGGACGGCTCCACCTGCCTGCACCACGCGGCCAAGAACGGGAACCTGGAGATGGTGGAGCTGCTGCTGGGAACCGGACAGGTGGACGTCAACGCCCAGGTGAGCGGTCAGTGAGTGACCACTGAGTGTCCACTCACTGTCCTGAGTGTCCACTCACTGTCCTGAGTGTTCTGAGTGAGCCCTGAGTGTGTCCTGAGTGTGTGAGTGTCCACTCTGTGTGTCCCTGCTGGGAACTGGACAGGTGGACGTCAACGCCCAGGTGAGAGGTCAGTGAGTGACCCCTGAGTGTCCACTCACTGTCCTAAGTGACCCCTGAGTGTGTGAGTGTCCTCTGAGTGTCCACTCACTGTGTCCTGAGTGACCCCTGAGTGTCCACTCAGTGTCTGGAGTGTCCTGGCAGTAGTCAGAGGGTCAGGGCTGCTCTGGGGCTGTTTTTGGGCTGTTTAGGGGTTGTTTTTCAGGTGTTTTTTTGGCTGTTTTAGGGCTGTTTTTGGGGTTGTTTTGGGGGTTGTTTTGGGGCTGTTTTTGGGTTGTTTTTGAGGTGTTTTGGGGTGATTTTGGGTGTCTGGAGGCGGCGCTGACCCCTGGATGACCCCTCAGGACAACGGCGGCTGCACCCCGATCATTTGGGCAGCCGAGCACAAACACATCGAGGTCATTCGGTGACCCCTGACCCGAGGGGCCGACGTCACCCTGACCGACAACGTGAGCGCACCTGGGGACACCTGGGGACACCTGGGGGGACCTGAGACACACCTGGGGACCCCTGGACACACCTGGGGACACCTGGACACACCTGGGGACACCTGGGGGGACCTGAGACACACCTGGGGACACCAAAACCACACCTGGGGACAGCTGAGATACACCTGGGGACACCTAGTGACACCAGGGGGCCACCTGGGGACAACTGGGGACACCTGAGACACACCTGGGGACAGCTGAGGAACATCTGGGGAACATCTGAGATATCTGAGACACACCTGGGGACACCTGGAGAACATCTGGGAGACATTTGGGGACACCTGGGGGGACCTGAGACACACCTGGGGACATCTGGGGACACCTGGGGGGACCTGAGACACATCTGGGGACACCAAAACCACACCTGGGGACACCTGGGGGCCACCTGGGGACAACTGGGGACACCTGGGGACAGCTGAGACACACCTGGGGACAGCTGGGGAACATCTGAGATACCTGAGACACACCTGGAGAACATCTGGAGAACATCTGGGAGACATTTAGGGACACCTGGGGGGACCTGGGGACACCTGGGGACAGCTGGGACACACCTGGGGACACACCTGGAACCCAGTCTAGAACCCAGTCCAGAACAGTCTAGAACTCAATCTAGAACCCAATCTAGAACAATCTAGAACCCAGTCTAGAACGCTCTAGAACCCAGTCTAGAACAATCTAGAGCGTGGTCCAGAACGCTCTAGAACCCAGTCTAGAACAATCTAGAACGTGATCTAGAACACTCTAGAACAATCTAGAACCCAGTCTAGAACCCGATCTAGAACAATCTAGAACATGTTCTAGAAACACACCTGGAACACACCTGGGGACAGCTGGGGACATCTGGGACACACCTGGGGACACCTGGGGGCCCCTGAGATACACCTGGGACACACCTGGGGACACCTGAGATATACCTGGAGACACCTGGACACACCTGGGGACACACCTGGGGACACACCTGGGGACACACCTGGGGATAGAAGGAACACACCTGGGCACACCTGAGGGTACCTGGGGGGGGGGTACCTGGGAACATACCTGGGGACACCTGGGATAGAGAGGATACATCTGGGACACACCTGGGGACACCTGGGGACAGCTGGGGGTACCTGGGACACACCTGGGATGGAGAGGATACATCTGGAACTCACCTGGGGGGACCTGGGGACATCTGGGGACACCTGGGCTTTCTAATCTACACATTTACACTTTTCCTATCTAACTTTAAGATTTGTTTTCATGTGTCACCATGAAAACATGCACATGAATTTCATATTATATGAAATTCAGTGTTTCCTTGAATCCTAGAACTAAATATTAAAAACAAGGGCACACAGTCTGTATCGCAGACTCTCTTTTTAACATCTGCCCCTCTCTTTTTAAGAAAAAAACCAAAAAAACAATAAAGAAAATCAACCTAAATCTTTTATTGGATTAGTTTTCAAGAAGGGTTATTTTTCCTTCACTCATGTTTTAACAAATGAGGCTTTACCATATTAATTTTCCCACTTTTTCACACGAAACCCAAAGTTCATCGCTCTCGCACGCGGGATCAAAGGTGTTCAGCCGTCAACTGCGGTCTCGATACGGTTCACATCTGCGTGCTCGCTCTTCTGCTCTTTGGGCCGTCTGTTTGTCTCTGCAGCTGATGAGTTTCCAGGTTCTTCTCTAGGAAGTTACTTCTGCTTTAAACCTGTGAATACACACACATACACTTTTCTCCAAATTATTAATTGAAATGAATTTTTTAATCTTTTTGCTTCTGAACTTCTCACCAGAACCAAAGAATTCTCTCTCAACTTTGCTTGAGTCTTGTTAGAACAATACCTGATAATTGATGGAACTGGCTTAGTAAAAGACTTGTTTAAAAAGGACCGTTCAAGAATTATTTGCAATAGATATAAGATCTTTACACTTTTTCCAAAAATTTAAGATTTATAAGGTTTTTATATTTCTGAGGCATAGCCTTGGTTCCCCCCCTTTTTTTGTAATTAAGTAAGGTATTTGTTTTTTTTGTTATGACAATGAAAAACCATCAAATTAAAACACTTGCACATGTATACACATATAGGAAATAACACTTTTACAGAAATCAAAAACTTATTAAGAAGATTCATCATTAATATTATGCAATATTAAACTTATCTGAATAATCTGTAATATGAATTACTAAATATACTAAATATATACTCTCATCCCAGAGTCTGTCACTGCTGATAAATCAATGGAAGATTGGAAAATCATGTCCGGATAACAATTCTCCAAGCCCGCTGTAAAATCCAGCTGCTATATTAATTCACTAATTGCCAAGTCCAATTGACCTGAGTATTGTTTTGATGCAGAAAACTTCTGGGTTTATTGGTAAATTCTCTATCCAGGTAAAGTCAAGGCTTGGCCAGAGCCTTAGGCCTCATCTGGAAAGATGTCTCTTTAGTCATTTTCAAAGCAAGGGGTTTAAAAATAGCAGCTATAAGATGCTTAAAACACAGCAAACTTTTAAAAGGCATTTGTATAAAACAAATGATCAGATGTCTTAGGTAATTGACTAATTAAACTATCCAATAGTTAATTTAATCTGAAGTTTCTTTCATAACCCTTGACTTTCAACCATGACACATTTTCTTAGAATTCTGGAAACTAAAATAATAAAGCTACATTGGATTAGGTAAATGCAAATCTTCTTAAACAAGGAAAAGAGTAAAAACCAAGACAAAAAAACTCTGTATAGAAGCAGCTGCATAACTTATTTACCAAGATGCATCTGTAGTGAGAAAACAAAAAAATCTCAAATGACACGTGTCTAAAAGGTAATTACACAAAGATATATTAAAATATGTATAAAGCTGCCTGTAAATACAATGACACTTTATACATAATGCTCATCATAGAAATCTATAAATTTACATTATAGAATGAATATGTCATCAGTGAGTGTCTGAGGAAATCAAGATAATAAATTTAAAATATTCACGTCTTAGTGACTAAAAATGAATTAAAGTGAAAAACTTTAAAATTTTTTGTAAATAACAATCACTAAGTTTTTTATGCAACTTTTAGAAAACTAAAACTGTAGAGATTATAACAAACAATAGAACTTCTAATGAAATCACGGGTGTCACAAATTGCATTCACCTCTATTCTTAAGCAGGTGTTCACCAGTGTTCCGTCACCACTGTTTCAGTTGTAATTATCTTCATCTCTATAGGAAAATAACTATGCATTTTAAACAAATGTCTTCAATAAAACATAAAGAAATTTAAATTTTAACTTGTTAAAAAATAATTATGATAAAAGGAAGTAACAAAACGTCAAAAAATACTAAAGTTTTAACTTAAGTAAAAAACACTCAAACTTAAACATAGTGAAATTTAACTTTGCTTAATCTTATTAACACAATCTATATTAGATGAAAACACAACTTAATCTTACTCTGTTATTATAAAAAGAGGCAATTAAAAGTTTGGTATACACTTCTTTGAACACAATATAACAGGAATATTGATTCACTATAGAGATTATAGGGATGCAACAAATTTATCACCATTCTATGTTATCTGGTTTTGAGAATAACTTATAATAACTGCACATGTTATTAAAAATACCATTCGTAACAAGAATTTGCTTGGTAGATGCTTAAATTTGTTAGGATTTTTAGAATTCAGTTTTACTAGAGAAAAAATACAACACCACAGATTTGGTAATTTGCGATTCAGCTTTTGTAGTACTTTTCAGAAACATTAAGTTTAACTTTTTTAACTAAAATCTAAAATCCAAATTGGTATATATGCTGTTATACAGGTTTGGTTTTGGTTTTTTTTTTTATAACAAAAGGACTCACATTAAAATTACTTTATTAAAATTGTAAAAAAAATACCAAGCAAATGGGTAATATACGGTTAATATAACTTTGAGATTACTGAAAACTGTATTGAACTAAATCTACAATACACTTATTCAAATGAAAGGTTAAAAATGAAAGAAACCTGTCATTAAATCCTTTTTCTGTAGGATTAATCATATGATTTTTCAACTTAATTTTAAAGAAATGCATCTTGTAGAAACTGACTACAGTAATACTGCTTGATCACTCTATATAATACAATATAATCAATATACAATACAATACAATATAATATAATACATATACAATACAATATAATCACTCTATATAATACAATACTACATTATCAGTAGATGTATAGAGAAGATAACATTTTCAAAACTTTCATGTATTGAGAATACTGAAACTGAAGAAAAAGCTTTTAAATTTCTTGGGATGCATAAATATAATTTTCTATGTTATTCTGTAAAAACAAAACCAACAGCTATCATTAGAAATATAACATCTATATGTATTCTATTATGCAACATTTTTAAACTTTTTGATCCATTTTTGAAGGCACTTCAATAAGGGCTTCTTTCTGAAGCTTGTGACTGCTATAATTTGCAGATAAGCCAGTAATGCATTTTACAATGCTTTTGATTTTTACTTTTCGGCTATTTTTCTGAAACCATCCCAGAGATGCTGGAGTTTGTATTGACATGTCCCGTAACCCTGAGTCCATGTCTCTGGGAGGATTTGTAGAGTGAAAGAACTGTGCATTAGCACGGCTGTCCTCAAAAGACTCTTGGCTTCGTGTGGTATCCACCGAATCAATCTGCTGTGGTGAAGCTGTTGTTTTTTCCAGCTGTTGTTGCTCTGCTGAAGCTGTATTGCAAAGCGAATTCAATTTTAAAAGTGCCGCCGCAGCGCTCGGTGCACGCCGAGGCTCGGTTTCTCCACCCGCCTGTGCCCCGGCTCCGGGCTGGGCACGGAGGGACGGGACCACGCCTCCCTGTGACGTCACGGGCGCCCCGGATGACGGCTGGCCTGGGGGCGGTGCCGCAGGCGGGGTCTGGAGCTGCGGCTGTGGTTGCGTCACTGCTGACGTCACGTTGACTGACAGCTGTGGCTCCAAGCCCACCCCTGGCAGGCGGGGCGCAGGGGCCGCCGTGCCCGTGGAGGTCCCGGACCGCTCTGGCTCGGGCCGAACCCTCCCGTACCCTCCCAGGGGGGACAGGGCTGTCCACTCCACCCCCCTAGGGCCGGAAAGGGACTTGGCTGCCGGCACGCAGGCGGCCAAGGAAGTTTCCCCTCCCTCTTCTGCCTGCAATAGTATACCGGGTGTTGGAACAGTTTCAAGAGAACCGAGACACTCTTGCAAAAGCTCTAAGACCCCTTTTTGCAAATTCTGCCCGCATTTTAGAATTGCCTCCTCGTCTCTGTATAGTTGTTTTTCTGGGCTTTCAACAGGCTTAGACATTCTCTTTCCTAAGGTAGATTTCAGGCTGACACAGACTTTACAGCGTGCGGTAACAAGCATTCCGCATTTGACTGAAACAAACCCTTCTGTTTTTCTGGACCCATCGTGTCCCTTGCTTGAGTTTCAGAGTCCCATTTACTGCCGATGACTTCATAAGTCACTGCAGAAGCCGTTAGAAGTTCAGCTGCTACCTTGTCTCTAAGAGTGGTTTTTTCATATACTCTCACATTTATCTTCTCCCACAGGCTTGGGGTAAAAATTTTGTCTGTATCCACGTTAGGGAATTCTACCCGTACCCAGGATAGAAGGCTTTTAAGCTCATCTGTGGACACAGAGATCGGGTGCTCCTTTACCATAGCTTCCAAAATAGCCAAAACCTCCCCCTCAGGTCTGGACATGTTTCCCTTTTGACGGCTTACCTGACCTCAGGGTCAGCTTTCTCTCAGCTCCTCTATCCGTGATCCGTTCCACAGCTCACAGACGTCTGGCTTGGCTTGTCCGCTCTCACCAGCACCGGGATTACCGAGATCTTCTTTTTCCCCTTTCCAGGGAGTTTTCCAGCTTTCTGCTGTCTTCGCTTTTTTCCTTTTTTTTTTTTTTTTTTTCAGCAGGAGCCTTCAGTTCAAAGTGCCCCAAGTTTGGGAGCCACTTGTCTCTTTATGGCCTTTTTGATTTGGGTTCTTTTTCCCTTTGAACTGAAGATTGATGAGAGGGAGCATGGTTTTCTCTCGTTCGGTCTCAGTTGTTAATTTTTTGTTATCAGCATTACAAGGTACAAGGAGCTATGTGCACTATGATAGAAAAGGGGTAAAATGGCTAACAAAGATCTTCTTCAAGGTCTTTTATATGTCCATTTACCCAATTAACAGGTGCCAACTAAATTATTTTTCTTAGTGACCCAATGACCCAACACCTGTGTGCTGCACTCTGACATTTTCTACCCAATCGCCTACTACTACCCAAACACCCCTAGGAGAAGAACATGAAGAAGAAATAAGAAGGACAAGAGACAACACCCTAAATCCTCCATCTTGTCTCCTGTTCTCTAAACTACTTTTTCACCAGTGATTTAAGAAACTTTCTAATCTACACATTTACACTTTTCCTATCTAACTTTAACATTTGTTTTCATGTGTCACCATGAAAACATGCACATGAATTTCGTATTATATGAAATTCAGTGTTTCCTTGAATCCTAGAACTAAATATTAAAAACAAGGGCACACACTCTGTATCTCAGCCTCCAACATGACGGTGAGAGCATCTCATAGGGTCTGGGGGAGCACCAGGATGCACTTGGACCTGGAGCATTGCTCAGAGGAGGTGGTGAGGGACAAAGCTTTTTGCCAGGAAACAGCAGCTGAACAGGTGAGCCAGTGTGGATTTGCAGGGCTGATCTTTCTGCTTTTCCCTTTTGATTCCATCTTGGCAGTCCCGCCTCAGTGCCCTCAATCTGTCACAAGAGTTCCAAAAAAAAACAAACCGCTGAGCAAACAGTGAAAATAAGGGGTACAGGTATGGTAGAATACAGTTGTACCCCACCCCCAACCCTAAACAGCAGCCCTAACAGCGCTCCCATTTCCCTGAGGCAGCTGCAGGCAGGAATCCTAAAGCAGCAGAGTGCCAGAACCCCGAGAGGTGCAGGCAGTACACCGTGTTCTAGGGCCAGTTGAGAAGAGATAGTGGCCACGTAGGTCCCGCTTGTGTGGGATAACCAGGGGTTTCCAGCCCCGGCCCACCCCGGGGTCCCCGTTCATCCGCAACCGGGGAGGCTCCCAAACCTCATCAAGGCGGCGGTTCGTTCGGATCCACAGCAATACCGCTTGAAGAGTTTCGCTCCGCAAGCCTCAGCATCCCAGCGGGGCTGAAGCATGCAGGCGAAGGACCCAGCCATTGTCAGGAGACCGTGAGTGTTGGGTTTTCACAGATGTGCTGCTAAGATCTTGCACTGATATTTGGTTTTCTTTATTGTACCTGTCCAAGAGACAACAGCCTGCCAGAAACGTGCCAGACGGTGAGGCGGCCTTCCCTTGTGCCCCACGTGGCTTCTCGTCCCCACACATATGAGAGCTAAGTCGAAGTCCAAGACCTACAGAGGGGCATGAAAGCGGTGTGCCAGGTAAGCACTCGTGCCCAAGGATTCTCGAGTCAGCTTTGGAGATGTGGAGGTCCAAGCTGTGGCCCCTTAGGCTACCTCAAGGGAATTCCTCACTTTGGCTCACAGTGCTGAGGTGCGCAGGACAGAGCAATCCCGGGGTGTGTCGTGTCACTTTTCTACCGTGCCTTCCGTGCCTTTTGTACCTCTCGTGTCGTACGTGCCTCGCCTTATCCCTTCCGGGGGCTTATCAGAAACCCCGGTGTCTCTCTTAACATCTCTGATCTCTCTGAGAAGAACATGAAGAAGAAAGAAAAAGGGACAAGAGACAACACCCTAAATCCTCCATCTCGTCTCCTCTAAACTTTTTCACCCAGTGATTTAAAAAAACTTTCTAATCTACACACTTCCACTTTTAGCTTTTTGTATCTAACTTTAACATTTGTTTTCATGCATCACCATGAAACCATGCCCATGAATTTCATATTATATGAAATTCAGTGTTTTTCTGGATCTTATAACTAAGTATCAGAAACAAGGGCACGCACTCTGTATTCCAGACTCCAACATTTGCCCGCTCTTTAAAAAAAAAAAAAAAATCAACCCAAATCTTTCAAACCTTTTATTTGATTAATTTTCACTCAGGGTTATTTTTCCTTCTCTCATGCCCTATGCACCAACAACAGAACTGCTGCTCTGTTCTACAGAGCGCTCTGCCTCCAGTTTTGAACATCAGTTAACTGACCACTCAAAGCTAGAGAAATAGATCTAGGTTGCTTACTTAACCAGTAGCTTAATTTGTCTAATTCCTTTAAAGTTTCTGCTGAAACTGCTTGAATTGAAAGCTGAGTTGTTATAAATCTCTATCTGAAATTTCATGACTCAAACTCTTCACAATCAAGCGTGACTAAGATTGATATAAGGTTACAATAAGATGTTGACTCTTTATATAGAACATAATAAATAAAAAGAAAAACTGAATATTATACCAAAATCTATTTTCACTGAGATAAGGTATACTTTCTTTTGAGTTAACTAAAAGAAGCGATGCAGGTGAAATCGCATCACAAAGCGATCACCAAAATGATACAGCTCAAGGGGGATACCTGATTCACCTTCATCTTCAAGGACTTTATCTCTCATGCAGGTTTCTGAATCTTGACACAGTTCACACCACGCTTTAACAAATGAGGCTTTACAATATCGATTTTCCTACTCTTTCACACGAAACCCAAAGTTCATCGCTCTCGCACGCGGGATCAAAGGTGTTCAGCCGTCAACTGCGGTCTCGATACGGTTCACATCGGCGTGCTCGCTCTTCTGCTCTTTGGGCCGTCTGCTCGTCTCTGCAGCTGATGAGTTTCCATGTTCTTCGCTAGGCAGTTACTTCTGCTTTGAACCTGTGAATACAGAAACTACACTTTACTCCAAATTACTAACTGAAATTAATTTTTTAACTTCTCGCTTCTGAACCTTTGACAGGAACCAAAGAATTCTCTCTCAACTTTGCTCGAGTACTGTTAGAAGAATACCTGATAATTGATGGAACTGGCTTTGTGAAAGACTTGTTTAAAAAGGACCGATCAAGAATTATTTCCAATAGATATACAATATTTGTGTTTTTTCCAAAATCTAAAATACATACATAGTGTTTCCACGCTTCTGAACCGCAACCCGTTTCCTCCCCCTCTCTTATAAACAAAGGTAAAATATCCACTGTCTTGTTCTGACAATGAAAAACCAAAGTAAAACACATGCATATGTACAGATATAGGAAATAAAACTTTTACAGCAATCAAAAACTGGTTAAGAAGACGCATAATTAATATTATGCGATGTTAAACTTATCTAAATGATCTGTAATATGAATTGCCAAATGTACTAAATATATACTCTCATCCCAGGGTCTGCCACGGCTGATAAATCAATGGAAGATTGGAAAATCATGTCCAGATAACAATTCTCCAAGCTCACAGTAAAAATCCAGCTGCTATATTAATTCACTAATTGCCAAGTCCAATTGACCTGAATATTGTTTTGATGCAGAAAACTGGATTTATTTGTCAATTCTCTATCCAGGTAAAGTCAAGGCTTGGCCAGGGCCTAAGGTTTAAACTGCAAAGTGTTGGAGTCTGAAATACAGACTGTGTGCCCTTGTTTTTAATTTTTAGTTCTAAGATTCAGGAAAACACTGAATTTCATATAATATGAAATTCATGAGCATGTTTTCATAGTGATACATGAAAACAAATGCTAAAGTTCGACAAGAAAGGTAGGTGTGTAGATTAGAAAGTTTCTTAAATCACTGGGTGAAAAAGTAGTTTAGAGAATAAGAGACAAGATGGAGGATTTAGGGTGTTGTCCCTTGTCCTTCTTCTTTCTTCTTCATGTCCTTCTCCTGGAGGTTTTTGGGTAATAGTTAGTAATTGGATAGAAAACGCCGCAGTGCATCACAGAGGTGATGGGTCATTGGGTCATTAAGAAAAATAATATACGTGTCTATTGTTAATTGGATAAAAATAGGTATAAAGATAAAAGAACTGCGTAGATTGGGGCCATTTTGTGTATCAGACATGAAGTGTGCCACAAGGCCTTGTTTGTACCATCAGAAGAAAGAAATGTACCAAATTGCAAAGATTAACCTTGTAACCAGCCTGGAGAGACCTGTTAAGTTTTGTGAGGATCCTGCAATAAACACGAGAAACAAGATTTTAACGAGCTCGAGAGTTTACTTCAAATAATGAAGATTGAGATAAGTGGAACTCCCCACGAGGGAGGATCCCAGAAGAATTCAGCCCAGAGAAGGCTGGGGAACTATAGAAAGCTGTATTCACAGAGAATTTAGCCCAGAGAAGGCTGGGAAACTATAGAAAGGCTGTATCTACAGAAAATTCAGCCCAGAGGAGGCTGGGAGATTATAGAAAGCTGTATTCACAGAGAATTGAGCCCAGAGAAGGCTAAGAGACTAGAGAAAAGATATATCCACAGAGAACAGAGCCCAAAGGAGGCAAAGAAAAGAGAGACAGAGGTAACAGAAAGATGCCTCTTAACGTATTACTGAAACAAGGTTCTCAATAGTAGCAGCTATGAGATGTTGGAGTCTGAGATACAGACTGTGTGCCCTTGTTTTTAATATTTAGTTCTAGGATTCAAAGAAACACTGAATTTCATATAATATGAAATTCATGTGCATGTTTTCCTGGTGATACATGAAAACAAATGTTCAAGTTAGATCGGGAAAGTGTAAATGTGTAGATTAGAAAGTTTCTTAAATCACTGGGTGAAAAAGTAGTTTAGAGAGCAGAAGACACGATGGAGAATTTAGGGTGTTGTCTCTTGTCCTTCTTTCTTCTTCACGTTCTTTTCCTAGGGGTTTTTGGGTAGTAGTAGGTGATCGGGTAGAAAATGCGGCAGTGCAGCACACAGGTGTCGGCTCATCGGGTCACTAAGAAAAATAGCTCGGTTGGCATCTGGTAATTGGGTAAATGGACATATAAAAGACCTTGAAGAAGATCTTTGTTAGCCATTTTACCCCTTTTCTATCGTAGTGCACATAGCTCCTTGTACCTTGTAATGCTCATAAGAAAAAATAAACAACTGAGACCAAACGAGAAAAACCAGCCTCCCTCTCATCAATCTTCAGTTCAAAGGGAAAAGAACCCAAATCCAAAAGTCCTTTAACTAGACAAATGGCTCCCAACCTTGGGGCACTTCGAACTGAATGCTCCTGTTGAAGGAAAAAAAAAAAAAAAAACAACAAAAAAAACCCAAACAAACAAACAGAAAAAAAACCCAAAAAAGAGAGAAGACAGCGGGAAGCTGGAAAAAAAAGAAGACAGCAGAAAGCTGGAAAACTCCCTGGAAAGGGGAAAAAGATGATCTCGGTAATCCCGGCGCCGGTGAGAGCGGACAAGCCAAGCCGGACGTCTGTGAGCTGTGGAACGGATCACGGATAGAGGAGCTGAGAGAAAGCTGACCCTGAGGTCAGGTAAGCCATCAAAAGGGAGCAAAAATATGGGAAACGTGTCCAAACCTGAGGGGGAGGTTTCGGCTACCTTGGAAGCTACGGTAAAGGAGCACCCGCTCTCTGTTTGCACGGATCAGTTTAAAAGCCTTCTATCCTGGGTAGAATTCCCTAACGTGGATTCAGAAAATATTTTTACCCCAAGCCTATGGGAGAAGATAAACGTCAGTGTATATGAAAAAACCACTCTTAGAGACGAGGTAGCGGCTGAACTAACGGCTTCTGCAGTGACTTATGAAGTCCTCGCCAGTATATGGGACTCTGAAACTCAGGCAAGGGACACGATGGGTCCAGAAAAACAGAAGGGTTTGTTTCAGTCAGATGCAGAATGCTCGTTACCGCACGCTGTAAAGTCTGTGTCAGCCTCCCGGAAATCTACCTTAGCAAAGAGAATGTGTAAGCCTGTTGAAAGCCCAGACAAACAACTATACCGAGACGAGGAGGCGATTCAAAAATGCGGGCAGAATTTGCAAAAAGGGGTCTTAGAGCTTTTGCAAGAGCGTCTGAGTTCTCTTGAAACTGTTCCAGCGCCCGGTCTGCCGGTGCCGGCAGAACAGGGAGGGGAAATTTCCTTGGCTGCCTGCGTGCCGGCAGCCGAGTCCCTTTCCGGCCCTAAGGGAGTGGAGTGGACAGCCCTGTCCCCCCTGGGAGGGTACGGGAGGGTTCGGCCCGAGCCAGAGCGGTCCGGGACCTCCACGGGCACGGCGGCCCCTGCGCCCCGCCTGCCAGGGGTGGGCTTGGAGCCACAGCTGTCAGTCAACGTGACGTCAGCAGTGACGCAACCACAGCCGCAGCTCCAGACCCCGCCTGCGGCACCGCCCCCAGGCCAGCCGTCATCCGGGGCGCCCGTGACGTCACAGGGAGGCGTGGTCCCGTCCCTCCGTGCCCAGCCCGGAGCCGGGGCACAGGCGGGTGGAGAAACCGAGCCTCGGCGTGCACCGAGCGCTGCGGCGGCACTTTTAAAATTGAATTCGCTTGACAATACAGCTTCAGCAGAGCAACAACAGCTTGGAAAAACAACAGCTTCACCACCGCAGATGGTTTCACTGGATACCACACGAAGCCAAGAGTCTTTTGAGCACAGCCGCGCTAACGCACAGTTCTTTCAATCCTCCCACAGACATGGACACAGGGTTATGGCACATGTCAATATCAAGTCCAGCATCTCTCTCACGGTTTCAGAAAAATAGCCGAAAAGCAAAAATCAAAAGCATTGTAAGATGCATTACTGGCTAATCTGCAAATTATAGCAGTCACAAGCTTCAGAGAGAAGCCCCTATTGAAATGCCTTCAAAAATGGATCAAAAAGTTTAAAAATGTTGCATAATAGAATACATATAGATGTTATATTTCTAATGATAGCTGTTGGTTTTGTTTTTACAGAATAACATAGAAAATTATATTAATTTTTAAATATATACGCACCCAAGAAATTTAAAAGATTTTTCTTCTGTTTCAGTATTCGTAATACATGAAAGTTTTGAAAATGTTATCTTCTCTATACATCTACTGATAATGTAATATTGTATGATATGGAGTGATCAAGTATTATTACTGAAATTACAGTTAATTTCTGCAAGATGCTTTTCTTTAAAATTGAGTTAAAAATCATATGATTAACCCTACAGAAAAAGGATTGAATAAGAAGTTGCTTTCATTTTTAACCTTTCATTTGAATAAGTGTATTGTGGATTTAGATCAATATAGTTTTCAAAAATATCAAAGATATATTAACCATATATTACCCATTTGCTTGGTATTTTTTTACAATTTTAATAAGGTAATTTTAATATGAGTCTTTCTGTTATAAAAAAAACCCCAAACATGTATAACAGCATATATACC
This sequence comes from Poecile atricapillus, assembly GCF_030490865.1. Taxonomy (NCBI): domain Eukaryota; kingdom Metazoa; phylum Chordata; class Aves; order Passeriformes; family Paridae; genus Poecile; species Poecile atricapillus. Next base: position 116,897,026 of record NC_081251.1, read on the forward strand.
AATTTAGATTTTGAATTTAAGTTAAAAAGCTAGACTTAAGGTTTCTGAAAAGTACTACAAAAGCTGAATAGCAAATTACCAAATCTGTGGTGTTGTGGTTTTTTTCCAGTAAAACTGCACTCTAAAAATCCTAATAAATTTAAACATAGGCCAAGCAAATTCTTGTTACGAATAAGCATTTTTAATAACATCTGCAGTTATTATAGGTTATTCTCAAAACCAAGTAACATAGAAAGGTGGTAAATTTGTTGCATCCCTATAATCTCTATCGTGAACCAATATTCCTATTATATTGTGTTCAAAGAAGCGTGTACCAAACTTTTAGTTGTCTTTTTTTATAATAACAGAGTAAGATTAAGTCATGTTTTCATCTAATATAGATTAAGTGTTAACAGAATTAAGCAAAGTTAAACTTCACTATGTTTAAAGTTAAGTGTTTTTTACTTCAGTTCTAACTTTGGTATTTTTTAACGTTAAGTTTTGTTGCTTCCTTTTGTCATAATTAATTTTTAACAAGTTTAAAATTTAAATTGCTTCATGTCTTATTGAAGACATTTGTTTAAACTACATAGTTATTTTCCTAGAAAGATGAAAAAAACTACAACTGAAACAGCTGTGATAGAACACTGGTGAACACCTGCTTAAGAACAGAGGTGAATGCTGTTTGTGACACCCTTGATTTCATTAGAAGTTCTATCGTTTGTTATAACCTCTGCAGTTTTAGTTTTCTATAAGTTGCACAAAAAAATAATGATAGTTATTTACAAAAAATTTAAAAGTTTTTCACTTTAATTCATTTTGAGTCATTAAGACAGGAATGTTTCAAAAATATTATCTCGATTTCCTCAGACACTTACTGATGACATATGCATTGTATAGTGTAAATTTATAGGTTTCTACGATAAGCATTATCTATAAAGCGTCGTTTTATTTACAGCCCGCTTTATACATATTTTGATATATATTTGTGTAATTACCTTTTAGACACGTGTCATTTGAGATTTTTTTGTTTTCTAACTACAGATGTATCTCGGTCAGTAAGTTATGCAGCTGCTTCTATGTAGAGTTTTTTTTTGTGTTAGTTTTTACTCTTTTCCTTGTTTAAAAAGATTTACATTTACCTAATCCAATGTAACTTTATTATTTTAGTTTCCAAAATTCTAAGAAAATGTGTCACGGTTGAAAGTTAAGTGTTATGAAAGAAACTTCAGATTAAATTAACTATTGGATAGTTTAATTAGTCAATTACCTAAGACATCTGATCATTTGTTTTATACAAATGCCTTTAAAGGTTTGCAGTGTTTTAAGCACCCTATAGCTGCTATTTTTAAACCCCTTGCTTTGAAAATTACTTCAGAGACATCTTTCCAGTTTAAACCTTAGGCTCTGGCCAAGCCTTGACTTTACCTAGATAGAGAATTTACCAATATACCCAGAAGTTTTCCGCATCAAAGCAATATTCAGGTCAATCGGACTTGGCAATTAGTGAATTAATATAGCAGCTAGATTTTACGGCGGGCTCGGAAAATCGTTATCCGGACACGATTTTCCAATCTTCCATTGATTTATCAGCAGTGACAGACTCTGGGATGAGAGTATATATTTAGTACATTTGGCAATTCATATTACAGATCATTTAGATAAGTTTAACATCGCATAATATTAATTATGCATCTTCTTAACCAGTTTTTGATTGCCGTAAACGGTATCATATACGCACGCATACGTATACATATAGGAAAGAACACTTTTACAGCGATCAAAAACTTACAGATGGACGCATAAAACAGTTATTACTCCTGAGTTTTCTCGTACCTTCCTTCAAAGCACCGGGGACTTTTCCCGTCTAGTCCTAAGCTAATCACCGGGCCTCCCCTGCCAGGACGGAAGGCTATCCCAGAGCCCACATCCGAATCTCAACTTACCCCACGTGACCTCGGCCGTAAGCGTCTCACGTGAGTAATTCCTTTAGGCCGTAGTAACAAATACGTGGACAATATTTGTCGGTAAAATTATCGATGAAATGTGGGTTACTTCTCTGGAGACCTGAGGATTCACTTCTGCCTCTGGTCAGGATACAACAGAGAAGATCTGTGGTACAAATGGTCACAAGCAATCAAACAGGACATCCAGCTTCTCCTTGAACTTTGTGGAACAGGGTTGGCATCCAGCCTCGTCCTTAGACCGGGAAGCAGTTCCTAGAAATGGGAAACGGGAGGCAAGGAAGATTCAGGCTAAATATGGATTCAAACCGGACCGGGTGTTAGCGCAGGAAGAGACATTTTTCATCCAGACTGCCGAAATGAAGACCCGTAAAATCCTAGCTCTGCTTCGTGTTTCACGTACTTTTACGTGGCATTTACATTATCAGAAAAAATGAGCAAAGAATAAACACGACAGGTTCCCGTTATTGTTGCGCGAAGGCTTTTTTTAAAGGCCGCATACTCACCGTCTCTTTTTCACTCCAGGCTCGGCTTTTCCCCCGACGTCCGCCGCATCGGGCGTCGCGAGGACGGCCGGGTTCTTCAGCGGGGAGTCTCAGGAGCCGGTACGAATTCTGCTTTTTCTGAAGGCATATGAAAGCGTGCTATCAAAATAGCTATTTTCTCCACCGAAAAGCTTTCCGTACACGACTGCCAAGGCACGGATGTGTTTTAATCACGTAGCTAGATGTACTTAGAAGATTATTTTTCAAGGCAACACTCGTAGTAGAATTTCATTCGGTTTGCGTCCGCGAGAGGCGGGCCGCCGAAGAGGCACCGTCGGGAACGAAGGACGGAGTAAATCTCCGGGGACGCGCGGCAAAGGACCGAGTTGCACGGAAGAGGCTTCTTTCTAAACTGCATTAATATTTCGCCGTAATTCGGGGTGTTTGGATTTAGCCTGGGCTTGTCAGCTAAGTCATAAACAAGCCAACTCGGCTCCTCAGCTCTCAATGAGCGTTTGAAACACGTCCACAGAAGGCTAAGGCAGTAATGACTGCAGAGGAAAAATTCACGACTGAATGATTGCTGGGGAAAAATTCCTTGGGAGTCACAAACCTGAGACACGTGAAATTCTGAAGGTGGAATTCTAGTTTCAGCTTTGGGCACCCGAAGGAGGACAGGAGTCCTTAGCCACATAAAGGGAAGCCGAGCGCCCCAGCGCGTCAGGTGCAGACAACGAGGCGTTCAGGGAACTAGCGGCGAGCCCTTTCCGCCCCTACCCTCTCACCCAGGGGCAACAGCACCGGGTATTAGACAAACCTCTGTCAAGCAGCAGCAGCCGAGCAAATGAACCGGTGCATGGATTTGCAGGATTTGCAGGGGGGATCTTTCTCCTTTTTTCCTTTTGATTTCATCTTCCTAGTCCCTCCAAAGCGTCCCTAGAAAAAATGGGGATGATGAGGACGAAAGTAGTTGAAACTGAGGGAAGCAACTCTGTTGGGGAGGGTGAAACAGGGAAACCTTATGAATGTGATTGTTTGTCAGAAGATTCTGAAAATACGAAGGCTAGAATCAAAGTAGAAATGAAAGCCTGCTCTGAGTCCTAGGATACTGAGTGCCGGTTAACCAAAGAACAATAGCCTAGCCAGTTGAACGAGAATCCCTGCTGACAAAACAATGTCCTTCTGCTGATCGAGAAGTCCAAAGGTAAAGAAGCAAGGAAAGAACTTGTAAAGCTTTGTAGAGTCTAAAGCGCAGCACTGTATGTTAATATAGGGAAGCGCATAGGCTGTATGTAAACTCTTTAGTGGCTGTGTCTCGTGGTGATCGGTTACTAAGAATTAGAATATTCACGATAGAAAAAGATATATTGGATTGTAACAAGAACTTCGCTCTCAACTCTTACCCCTGTCTCAGCTCCCCTCTCCCCCGCTCTTACCTCTGAACCCCGCTCCCTCACCTCCTTCCCGTCTAGCCCTCTCCCCCACTCTTAACTCTCAGCCCCCTCTCCCTGGTCCTACCCCACTAGTCTTCCCTGCTCTCTACCTCTGGTTTTTCCCTCCTTCCCTCTATTGCTCTCTTATTCCCTCCCTCCCCTTTCCCAACCTCTCCTCCCCTGCTCTTACCCGTTCTCTCTCCCCTTCCCCGGACCACGCGGACGCCGAGGCCGGCGGCGGACACGGATCTCCCCTCTTTTTACCCTTATAATAAATTGCTTATACTTGAACAGCTTGATCCCGGAGAAGTCTCTCACCGCGAGTGAGCGTTTTTACACACCAATACCTGGCGCCCGCACGTTTACGAGCCATCCCACGACTCCTCCATCGGTGAGACACTGCTCCATCATCACTGGCAACTACGAAGACAGGTTTTTTTCACCCTTTAAGGCCGTCTAGAGCGCAGTTTATGTGGCTGATCACCATAACACCGTAACTCTCTTTCCACTGTTCCGCGGCACCCTCGGGCACTGGCCGGCCGTCGCTCAGCAGCGTCGGCTCCGGAGCTCTAGAGGTATCCGCCGCGTGGCTTTTTCGGGGCGCACGTTCCGAACGGCGTCCGCACCCCTGGTTTCCGCAGGGCCCCGTGGCACTGAGAAGGGTGGCAAAGCCACGCCTCTTCTGTGCTACACGGGACATACCCTGCGTGGTTTCTTTGGGGTGAAGGTTGCCAAGCAGCGTCTGAACCCCTGGTTTCCGTGGAGCCCCCGAGCTCAGGGGGGCGTTGCGAGGCGACGTCTCACCTGGGCTAGGTGGGCAAAGCCTCTACGTGGTCGAGCGAGGGGCAGATGCTGTCACAGCATCTACACCCCGAACTCTCTAAAAGTTTTTCCGCTGCAGCGTCCACACTGTAGTTTTTAGACGACTCTGCAGCGTGGTTATGTGCGAGTATTACTAAGTGACACCCGAGAACGGACGGGAGGTGCCTGGCCAGCACCCATCACCCGAGCTCTGAGAGACGCGCTGACATCATTAAAATAAGAGGTGAGTCACAAACCAGTCTATCACGGGTCAAAACTATTCAACCCCAGAAAAAAAGCTGTATAAGCAACTAAAATTCTCACTAACAGCCAGCCAAAGCAAATTGCCTAAACAAGAACTAAAAACCCTCCTAACCTGGACTCTAGTTAATTTCCCAAACGCAAAACACTCAGAATTTTTTACTAGAGATTTTTGGGACACAGTTGGTAATAAGCTTTTTAATAACATCTCTCGCCGAACTGTGGCGGCCGCTAAGGTCCTCCCAGCCTGCAGAGCACTCGTAGAAATGCGTGCTGCCAATACACAACACGCGACGAGCCCCCGTACCCCCGCAACCCCCGTATCTCCTACCCCTCCCCCCCACCACGCGGCCCCCGTTCCCCCTACCCCAGTTCCGGCATGCTCCGTTCCCACCCCTCCCACCGCCCGTCCGCTTTTGCCTCCCTCCTGCCGTCCCAGCTACCCCCGATGTTGCGGTCCCGCCCCGTTCCGGCGTCCCCGCGGTTATGGGCCCCGCCGCCGCTGTCCCCGTGGCCCCGCCTTCCCCCGCCGACACCGTGGTTCCCGGCTCCGCCACCCCGCCCACCCTTGGCATCGCGGTTCCCGCAGCTCCCCCTCCGTGCCACCCGCGCCGCCTTGCTGCCCCACAGGCTCCGCTTTCCCGGCACCCGTGGGGCCGCCGGCCCCACCGCTGCCGCCGTCCAGCGACACCGATCCGAGCGGTGCGGCCCGGGCCGATCTGAAACTCCCGCTGCCGTACACCACTCCCCCATGCTGCCCTGCGGCGCTGACGCCATCCACGCATGCGCAATCACGGCTTTTATCGCCGAGGCTCCTGCCGCCGTCCCCGCGCTCCCCGCGTCTCCCCCCCCGTGCCAGCCTGTCAAACCGCGGAGGGGGAGAGAAATGCCCACTTCTAAAACACCAGAACCAGTCCAAAAATACCAGCGTCATGCAGTTTCAAATCACCGAGTTGAAAATTTCCAAAGGAATCCAATTACAAAATACCAGAATACGGGGTTCCAAAATTCCAAAATGATTCCGTTTCAAAATAGTAAACTAGTGAGTTCCAAAATATGAAAAGCACCCAATTTCAAAATATCAAATTGCAAAATACCAGTTCTCAGATGTCTTACACCGGCAGGATTCCCAAACCCAAATGAATGCAATTATTGTCAAAACGGGATCTGCGCTACCAAAACGACTATTTTCTTCCCTGAAAAGCTTTCCCTGGTGATCATCAATACCCGTAGTTATTTTGATCATTTAGCCGGGCGTAATAGAAATTTTACTTTAAAACCCAACATTTGTAGCGGTCCTCAGCTCGTGTCCGTGACCCGCAGCATCCGGGCGGGACCGCCGGGGCCGGGATCGAAACACAGAGCGAGCCCGGTCCCCGCGGCTGCGCGGGGAAACACCGAGCGGCGAGCAAAGGGAGCATTTATAAACTATATCGATATTTCACTGAAATTCAGGGCAGAGCAGCGACGGGGGCGCTCGGGTTCGGCCAGGATTAGCCCTAAACGAGCCGGGCAAACCCCCGACCGCTCAAGGGAAGCGGAAGTCAGTAACCGGTAATCGCCTAGGACCCCGTGAGGAATTTCCTCTGTAATCACAAACCCAGCACGCAGGGGATTTATGCGGCAGAATCCCAATTTCGGCCACGGCACCCGGAGGAGGAGACCGGTTCTCTACCGCGGAAATGAAAGCCCAGCACCCCGGCGTTTCGGGGACGGACCGCGGGACACGTAAGGGAGGGAACGATCGGCAGCACGTTTCTGCGCCTCACCCCCAACCCCCTCCCCCCCCCCCACTCCAAGGTGCTGCCGCCTCAGGCGTGACCGGTGAGGACGAGAAGGGAGCAGCTCCCGGCAGAGGCAGTTTTGAGAGGCTTACCCGGGCAAGGCTCGCGCAGGGAGCCGCCGGAGGGGCCAGCGGGGGTATCCCGGGAGTTCCTCCGGGAACGAGGGTCACGGCACCCAGCAGGGACCGGGGGATCAGGCGGTTTCACCCGGGCGGGGAGCGTCACTTTAAGATAAAGCTGAGAGAAAAGCCCGTCCTGCCGAGCAGGGTCACCCGAGTGGGCGGGGCAGCACGCACATTCCCGGGGGGGGGGGGGGGGCGGGGGGCGGCAGTTTTCAGCTTTCCTCTTCTACCTCGCTACTCCATCTCCACAGCCCCAAAGAAGGGATGGGTTATCAGGAAAAAAGGCGTTTAAGCTGAGGGAAAAAGCTTCCTTTTCCCCAATCGCCTGTGTTTGAATTGAAGAGAAATCCACTTCCCCTGCAATTTTGATAGTCTCAATTGGAGGTAACTCTGCCTTTTCTGTGCTGTTAGAGATATTAATTGATAGAGAATGCCCATTTTCTATTTTTTTCCACTTTAAGTGGAAAGGGAAAGCAGGGATGATGCTTTTTTATGGATCTGAATTAACCGAAAAATGCCCCCTTTTCAATCACCAGAGAGATTTCAAGTGAGGAAAACCACTCTTTTTCCCAATATTTGACGGGTTTAAATTAAAGGGGAGAAGCCATTTATTTACCACTGTATCCGTTTAAGTGGAGGTAGCTGCCCCATTTGCTCATTTTTAGCGTTGCCATTTCCAGCATGTCCTGGGGTGACTCTATGATACCGGTATCCCCAATCGTCTGGTTTATGTTAAATATTAAGTTCTGCACCTTTAAGACCGGCTCTGAAAGCGAGAGCGGGGGGAAGAAGAAGCACGCCCTTTGCGTTAAGGAACAAACATCACTCCCATACATCCCGCTCCTGGACCGTGGTGTCTGCAGCACGGACAGACAGCGGGACAGAGCTTCTCTCTGGCTTTTAGTTGGTTTTAGCTAGCTGAGGCAGAGGAGTTCCCTGGACCTTTGTTTTTTTTTTTCCTTTTTTTGTTTCCTTGGATCTGTGCAAACCTGCTCTGGACCGAACACCCGGCCAAACCCCGGGAGCTCATGCCTTTGGCCCACCGGGGCCCGGGCCTCAGCACTTTTCAGCACCGGAAGGACCGATAACAACCCGAGTGAGGCGAGCTACACCACGTGAAAAGGACTTTTCTTCCTAGACTTGCCATCCTATCGAACAGTGAGAGGTTTTATTATTTCATATTATTCAATTTCTGTTAAATAAACAGCTTTTTCCACTTCTTTCCAAGGAATTTTTTTTTTCCTTTCCTGGACCAGTTGGTAGGGAGGGGTCATTTCCCTGGGGAAACCCCCATTTGGAGTTTTCCTCCCTAATTTGCCCTAAACTAGGACACAGCATTTCAAGGGTTTAAAGCTGCATTGCAGGGTACCTCTACCCACGCCCCGGCACCAAATATTTCCAACAGAAGCGAGTCCAGCAGGTATGTAACGGTAATGCCAACTGGGAGTCTATTCTTTTTCTTATTTTCATTTATAATGTAGAGAGCCCTAATTAGAGGTCCCTATGAGACACCATTCATATCTATACTATTCTTCTCCACCCTAATTAATCCCAGGGGGAGTGCTACTTAGTAATCAGGAATAAATAATTATGCAAGTCCATAACTTATCCAACTTAGCCGGCAACACTGCTGAAACACAAAGTTTTGCTTCTTACCTCTTTTTTTTCCTTTGCTCCATTGCTCTGAGTAATTGCAGTAAAAAAAGAAAACACTGTCTTTTTCCAAAAAGTTTTCTTCTACACAGAGCTCCTTACCTCAATTTTAACTCAGAGGAGCCAAACAGCTACGGTCCCTCTGAGGGCTTTTATACCCGGTGGGATTTGCCGCCTCCCCTTTCCCAGGCATCGTGGGAAAAAGAGGCGGGCTCAATTAGGGGTATATTAACCCCAGGCTGTGCTAAGGGGCATTATTCCCTCCAAGGGAATCAGCTGGGCTAAAGAGCTTGTCTCTCATTTCAGTGAAGAGGCTCTTTCAATTTACTCCAGCCTGCTTTTAGCAGGTATCTTTTGGGCATTTGAAGCAGCAGAGGTTTTGAAAACACCTTGAAGAAAACATTATTGAACACAGGGAGTATTTAAGTTCATGATTTTGGGTTGGGAGTCCAGGGGTGATAAGATGCTTTTATAATGATTCTTCTGTTTGGGTTTTTTTTTAGGAGGATTGCAGTTTCCTGAAGTTCTAGGTCACGTCAAGTGCGATACTTCAGATTCTCTCAGCAGATTCATCGTGACACAAAAGGGAACCGCTGCGGCAGCTTTCCTTAGCAGCAGATCGGTCTCTCCAATGGATTCACTTCGGAGAGATAAGTCGAGGGCTGTGGTCACAGAGGGGATCGAAGCAGGGTAGTGGGTTAGGATTCACACCGGTTAGGGTTTTGAGTCAGCTATGGGGAGGGGGAGGTTTGAGAACTGGCCTCTGGGGCTACCGTGAGGGAAAGGCTCACTTTGGCTAACAATGCTGAGGCGGGCAGGGCAGAGCAGTCCCAAGGTGTGTTGTCACTTGTCTGTCGTGCTTTCTGTGTCTTCCGTTCATCTCGTGTAACATGTCTCTTGCCTTAGTCCTCCCAGGAGCTTATGAGAAACCCCAGGTCCTTCCGGTCATCTCCCATCTTTGCGTTCCTTGGCCCGGGGCCGACGCTGGCGAAGTTTCGATTCGGGAGGTCAGACAGGCGTCAGAATCGCATCTCTCTTCAGCAGCATCCAATCGGATGTCTTTTTAGGTCTTGTTCTCAGCTGTGTTGACAGCTGTATGCAGTAATCATTCTTTACAGTGGATAAGGACTTGTGCCGATTCAAAGGCAGGCAGAGGCTTCCAGCCACAGGATTCTCAGGCATCTGTCTCCGCGGTTCTCGGAATAAGTCGTTCCGTTAGCATCTTTTTCCCCCGGGGTCATCCGAGCCCGGCGGGCTCGCCTTCGGTCCCATCTCGGTCATCTCGTTCAGCATTTTCTTGGTCCTCGTGAGGACTTCCTCGTCTCAGAGAGTTTTCTCTCCCTGTCGTGTCCCCTCGTCTCACGTGTCACGGGTGTCTGGGGGTATTCGGTCCGGAACTGCTCTGCCCTGCCGCCCGGCCCCGTTGCAGGTGTTCAAGGACAAGTCCCGGGCACTTGTAAGTGGAGACTCGTAATACGGGCTGTAGTTGGAGTCTAGGTAGTATTCTTATGTTGGCAGAAGGTGTCTGGAGCTGTGAAGTTACCCTGCAGCACTTTGACTTTTTTCCTAACTTTCTTTCAGATGCGGATGGATCGACCTTCCGGCAGAGCGCCCCGTCCCAGATGAGGCGATCCCCCTGAGACGGTCGGTCACGGTTTTTCTTTGCAGCGGGGCTGGAACCGGTCACTGTGTTACAGCTCTGCTCTTTGTCTTTATTTTTAGGAAGTAAAGCCGGATAGCAGCAGTGAAGGCGAAGCATTGTGAAGGTGAGCCTCGGTTGGTGAAGAGAAGCAGTTGTTCTTGCTGGGGTCTCAGTTTCTGGTGCAACTTCCAGCATTCCTGCTTGTTTGTGTGTTCTAGGCTGCCTCCTGATGTTGTGCTGAGGCCCCCTCACTGACATGCCAAGAGACCCGGTTTGCTTCTCCGGTGAGCCCCAGCAAATGTTACCGGAGTCCGTGACGAAGCCTCGACCTCGTCCACGTGAAGGTGCGGTCCGGGTAGCCTTTAGCCACGGCCGAGGAGTCGCGGCAAGTCGGGGGCGTCGGGAGGAGCGGCGACGGCGCGCTCAACTTTTAGCGACGCCGCATCGCCTCCTCTCCGTTTATTCTAGGCGTGCCCCGCGACGACAGCGTCCGCCTCGAAGCGTGGCCGAAGCGTGCGGCCCGAGGACCCAGGCGTTCCTAAGAGACAGTGAGTAGGAGCATAGTTGGGTTTTGGTGAATATGCCACTAAGATTCTGCACTTATATTTGGTTTTCTTTATCATAGGTGATGATACTTGTCTGAGACAACAGCCCGGCGAGAGAAGAACTTCCCAGACGGCGAGGTGGCTTCGTTTGGCCCCCGACCGGCCTCTCGCCGTGACTCACGTCTTCAGCCACCCGAGAGATAAGCGGAGCCCGCAGAGGGGATCAAAGCAGGGCGGTGGGTCGGGACTCAGATCGGTTTGGGTTTTTGAGTGAGCTTTGGGGATGGGGAGGCTCTAGAAATGACCCCATAGGCCCCATTGAGGGAAAGCCTCACTTTGGCTCGCAGCGCTGAGGCGGGCAGGGCAGAGCAGTCCCAGGGTGTGTCGTCACATGTCTCTCGTGCCTTCCGTGTCTTCCGTGCATCTCGTGTAACATGTCTCTTGCCTTAGTCCTCCCAGGGGCTTTTGAGAAACCCCGGGGTCCTTCCGGTCATCTCCCATCTTTGCGTTCCTCGGCCCGGGGCCGACGCCGGCGAAGTTTCGATTCGGGAGCTCGGACAGGCGTCGGAATCGCATCTCTCTTCAGAAGCATCCGATCGGATGTCTTCTTAGGTCTTGTTCTCAGCTGTGTTGACAGCTGTGTGCAGTCATCTTTCTTTACAGTGGATAAGGACTTGTGCCGATTCAAAGGCAGGCAGAGGCTTCCAGCCACAGGATTCTCAGGCATCCGTGTCCGCGGTTCTCGGAATAAGTCGTTCCGTTAGCATATTTTTCCTCCGGGGTCATCCGAGCCCGGCGGGCTCGCCTTCGGTCCCCCCTCGGTCATCTCGTTCAGCATTCTCTCGGTCCTCGTGAGGACTTTCTCGTCTCAGAGAGTTTTCTCTCCCTGTCGTGTCCCCTCGTCTCACGTGTCACGGGTGTCTGGGGGTATTCGGTCCGGAACTGCTCTGCCCTGCCGCCCGGCCCCGTTGCAGGTATTCAAGGACAAGTCCCGGGCACTTGTAAGTGGAGACTCGTAATACGGGCTGTAGTTGGAGTCTAGGTAGTATTTTTATGTTGGCAGAAGGTGTCTGGAGCTGTGAAGTTACCCTGCAGCACTTTGACTTTTTTCCTAACTTTCTTTCAGATGCGGATGGATCGACCTCCCGGCAGAGCGCCTCGTCCCAGATGAGGGGATCCCCCCGAGAAGGTCGGTCACGGTTCTTCTTTTGCAGCGGGGCTGGAGCCAGTCACTGTGTTACAGCTCTGCTCTTTGTATTTTTTTTCAGGAAGTAAAGCCGGATAGCAGCAGCGAAGGCGAAGCATTGTGAAGGTGAGCCTCGGTCGGTGGAGAGAAGCAGTTGTTCTTGCTGGGGTCTCATTTTCTGCTATAACTTTAATCCCTTGTTTTTTTATGTTAGGTGGTCTACTTGCAAGATATCCCAGCCCAGGGTGCCAGAGGACAGGTGGGTGCAAGCTCTAAGTGTGTTTTGGTGTTTAAGTCCCTGGTTTGCTGATAATGTTTAGTTCTCTAAGATAGAATGAAAGAACCACATCACGAATCCCACCTTGTGGATCCTGACACGAATCGGTGTCACGGACAGGATTCTGAGAGACAGAAGGGGTTGCAGATTTGTTGTGCACTCGGTATCGGGGGAAAGACGTTTTGCCTCAGCCGCCCCTAGCCTGCCACGCCGGTGAGCAGTGTCTAGAAAGCAAGGGAGGCGATTCGAATTTCTCAAAAACTGCACACGCCTCGGTGCAAAGCACCCCACACTCATTTGAGGGTTCTGTCTTCAGAATTTTACAAGGGATATTTGAATGCAACAGTTTGGACTGACTGATTTTTCTGTTTAAAGTACTTGTTTGCTGATAATGTTTAGTTCTCTCAGATAGAATGAAAGAACCACATGACAAATCCCACCTTGTGGATCCTGACACGAATCGGTGTCACGGACAGGATTCTGAGAGACAGAAGGGGTTGCAGATTTGTCGTGCATTCGGTCTCGGGCAAAGACGTTTCGCCTCAGCCGCCCCTAGCCTGCCACACCGGTGAGCAGTGTCTAGAAAGCAAGGGAGGCGATTTGAATTTTTTAAAAACTGCACACGCCTAGATGCAAAGCACCCCACACTCGTTTGAGGGCTCTGTCTTCAGAATTTTACAAGGGATATCTGAGTTCAAGAGTTTGGACTGTCTGATTTTTCTGTTTAAAGTACTTGTTTGCTGATAATGTTTAGTTCTCTCAGATAGAATGAAAGAACCACATCACAAATCCCACCTCGTGGATCCCGACACGAATCGGTGTCATGGACAGGATTCTGAGAGACAGAAGGGGTCGCAGATTTGTTGTGCACTCGGTATCGGGGGAAAGACGTTTCGCCTCAGCCGCCCCTAGCCTGCCACGCCGGTGAGCAGTGTCTAGAAAGCAAGGGAGGCGATTTGAATTTTTTAAAAACTGCACACGCCTAGATGCAAAGCACCCCACACTCGTTTGAGGGCTCTGTCTTCAGAACTTTACAGGGGATCTTTGAGTACGAGAGGTGGGACTGAGTGGTTTTTCTTCTGTTTAAGTCCCTGGTTGGCTGACAAGCTTTCGTAGTCCAAGATGGAATAAAGGAACCGCATCAGGAATTCCACCTTGCGGATGGTGCCAGTCATATTTTCTGTTTTGTCCGAGGTTCCGTGCAGAGAGGCAGAGCCGAAGTTTGCGATCGGCCGCACCGAAGCCGGCGCGGGGGACGTCTCGACGTACGCATCCTATCGAGGATGGGTCTTGTCCTATTACGTTACAAAAGGTAAGCGTCACAGGTGGAAGTTGGGATCAGGGGAAAAGCATTTATAATCAGTGGAGCCAATTTAAAGTTAAGGTACAGGACAGGGCTGTAGTGGGGTGGGCCCCTCTGAAGCCAAGGGAGAGGGTTTCTTTTCGAGCTCCCCAGAGCTTTTGCCGGGCAGGGCAGTTCCAATCCATCCTCTCACGCTCTCGCGTTTCACGTCGTCGGCCATCTCAGCCTCTCGACGTCGTCGTGGATTTTTTCGTCCGAGGAACCGGCCTTCGCGTCCCCGCGGCTATCGCCACGTTCACCCGGCAGACATCGCCTGCGCTCGCCTCTGTAAAGTGCCTTGTGCTGTGCTCGCCTCTGTAAAAAGTGCCTTGTGCTGTGCTCGCCTCTGTAAAAAGTGCCTTGTGCTGTGCTCGCCTCTGTAAAAAGTGCCTTGTGCTGTGCTCGCCTCTGTAAACAGTGCCTTGTGCTGTGCTCGCCTCTGTAAAAAGTGCCTTGTGCTGTGCTCGCCTCTGTAAAAAGTGCCTTGTGCTGTGCTCGCCTCTGTAAAAAGTGCCTTGTGCTGTGCTCGCCTCTGTAAAAAGTGCCTTGTGCTGTGCTCGCCTCTGTAAAAAGTGCCTTGGCTTGGAGCTGCCCTGCCCTGGCACCTAGTTAGAGTTAGGTAGAACAGGTATAAAAGGTTATAGGTCCTGTTTTCTATGAGGTTTTTGTGTACAAAATGTGTGGGCCTAGAGGGGGGCTGAGTCCTAGCTACCATACAATCCCTCACTGACCACCTTGTGTTGTCTTGCAGGTCTCTGATGCCTATTTTCTGAGGATCTACCATTTGATGTTGAGAAGCAGCAGCGAGAAGATGTCTCGGGGTATTTTGTTCAGCACAGTGTTTCAAATAAGGGTTGCGGTCACTGTGTGAGTTAGAGTCTCCTGCTGTGTGTCAGGGCGTGTCTGTCTGTGAGAGTCGGTGGGTCTGGGTGTGCTTGTGTGTGTGCGTGTTGTGCGGTTCTAACCTTGTGTGTATTGCTTTTGCTTTTCAGGACTTTAAATTCACTTTTAAATTTAGAATAAAAAATCCCCAGCTGGGGGGGTTTTTTTTTTTTCCCTCCCAGCTGGGGTTTTTTTTCCTCGGTCCCGGCCGGTCTGCGAGGCGACAGTCATCGCCTAAGTTTGGGCACGGACCGGCCCCGGACCGGGGTTTTCGTCAGGCAGGCTGATTTTTGAGGCCCCTGGGAACTGTGTTCCCGTGGGGTAGGAGGGGTGTGTGTGTGTGTGTGTGTTGTGCGGTTCTAACCTTGTGTGTATTGCTTTTGCTTTTCAGGACTTTAAATTCACTTTTAAATTTAGAATAAAAAATCCCCAGCTGGGGGGGTTTTTTTTTTTTCCCTCCCAGCTGGGGTTTTTTTTCCTCGGTCCCGGCCGGTCTGCGAGGCGACAGTCATCGCCTAAGTTTGGGCACGGACCGGCCCCGGACCGGGGTTTTCGTCAGGCAGGGTGATTTCGAGGCCCCCGGGAACCGAGTTCCCGTGGGGTAGGAGGGGTGTGTGTTGTGGGGTTCTAACCTTGTGTGTATTGCTTTTCAGGACTTTAAATTCACTTTTAAATTTAGAATAAAAAATCCCCAGCTGGGGGGGTTTTTTTTTTTTCCCTCCCAGCTGGGGTTTTTTTTCCTCGGTCCCGGCCGGTCTGCGAGGCGACAGTCATCGCCTAAGTTCGGGCACAGACCGGCCCCGGACCGGGGTTTTCGTCAGGCAGGCCGATTTCGAGGCTCCCGGGAACCACGTTCCTGAGGACCGCCGACGGCAGGGTTATAACGGGGCGGTCGAGAGGACAGTGAAGGTGAGCATGTGTGTGAGCAGAAGCCGGCTTCTGTGGCGAATGAGTATTGTGTTTTCTGCGTGCTCCTTGTGGTTTGGGGGAGCAGTAATAATGAAACAGCATGTATTGTCCTTTTCAGAAATGGTTATATTACGTTAATATGTATTTGGCTTGTACTGTTCTGTATTTGCTGCTGTGTTTCTCTGTATTGCTCTGTATGTGAATTAGGAGTTTTTCAGCGTGTACAGCAATTGTATTGTATTGTAATGCATTTGTATCCAGTTTCTATGTGTTTTTCTGTACTGTAAATAAATTCATTCAATAAAGTTGCCTCACCCCTAATAAAGATGATCCCCCCCACCCCCTCCTCCCCAACCCCTGTGTCTTTGGTGTGGTGTAGTCATTATTTTCATTCTATTTCTTGCTTTTCTGTCTCTTTCTAACCTTATTTCTGTCTGTCACTTCCTCTATTTTTCTGTTTCTTTGCTCTCTGACTCCAACCCTTTATTTTCCCTCCAACTCTGTTTCCTTTCCTTCTAGCTCCGAGTTAGACAGACAGCAAATGGAGTCGATCCCTTTCCACTGTAACTCAGTTCCAGTGAACAGGAATCGTCTCTGTTTCCTTTCTCTCTACCTCTGAGTTAGACAGAAAAGAAATAGAGTTGGTTTCTCTCCACTCTCCATCTGTCTCTTTTCTCTCCAACTCTGTTTCTTTTCCCTCTAGCTCCGAGTTGGATAGACAGCAAATGGAGTCGATTCCTTTCCCCTGTAACTCTGAGTTACAGGGACCAGGCCTCGCCTCTGTTTCCTTTCTCTCTACCTCTGAGTTAGAACAGAAAAGAAGTAGAGCTGTTTTCTTTTCACTCCAACTTTGTCTTCTTTCCCTCTAGTTCCGAGTTAGACAGAAAGCAAATGGAGTTGATTTCTTTCCACTGTAACTCAGAGTTACAGTGAACAGGAATTGTCTCTGTTTTGTTTCTCTCTGCCTCTGAGTTAGACAGAAACAAAACAGAGTTGGTTTCTTTCTCCTGTCCCTCTCTTCTTCTTCTTCTCCCTTCAACTCTGTTTCCTTTCTCTCTTCCTCAGAGGGAAAGGAAATAGAGTTTTTATTTTGTTCCATTCTCCCTCTCTTTGTTTTCCTTCTACCTCTGTTTCTATTTCCTTTCCCTGTTTCTTTGCACTGTCCCTCTCTTTCTTTTCACTCTAAGTCTCTTTCCCTTTTCTCTGTCACTCAGAGTTGGACTTTATTTCTTTTCCTTCTCTATTTCCTTTCTCTCTAACTCTGAGTTACAGAGAAAAGAACTTTTCTTTTCTCTCAAGTTTGAGTTCATCATTTCTTTTCACTCCAACTTAAAGTTTGAGTGAAAAGAAATGATCAACTCAAACTCCTTTCTCCTCTAACTTTGTGTTTTGCTTTCTAGCTTTAATCTTTAAAAAAAGCAGCACTAGAACCTTTCATGCTCCCGGGGAGTAAATAAACAAAATAAATCTTGATTATAAATAGATACCATTTACTCCCCGGGAGCACGAAACCTTCTACTGCTGCACCAGACTTATAGTTTTTATTCTTTTTCTTTATAGTATATATACTATATAGGGGGTCCCCACCCATACACACCCACACTATACCCACCCCCTAGCCGGCTCACACCACCACTGCCTCCTACCAGCAGGTAACCACCACTGACCCATCCCAAAACACCCACTCCCCAATCACCCACCCCACCCCTGCACCCCCCCAGCCCCAAGCACCCACCCCACCCCTGCACCCCCCCAGCCCCAAGCACCCACCCCACCCCTGCACCCCCCCAGCCCCAAGCACCCACCCCGCCCCTGCACCCCCCCAAAGCCAAGCACCCCCACCTAGACACCAGCTCTCCCGTCTCACACAGCCCCCGCCCAACACACAACAAAACCAAGCACTTCCCCCTATTCAGCAGCCACGCCAGAAAAAAGCCCTACACTGAACACCAAACAAATCACCCCACCCCAAACCACCACCAAAATCACATCAAAAACCCCCCAAACATCGCCCCACAGCTCTCTTTCACGACGCGCCGCCCCCGGCCCCACCCCAGAGCTGTCCGTCACGCCGCACCGCCCCCGGCCCCGCCCCGGAGCTGTCCGTCACGCCGCACCGCCCCCGGCCCCGCCCCGGAGCTGTCCGTCACGCCGCACCGCCTCCTAGGACCGCCTCCGATGACGTCACGCAGCCGCCATATTGAAAAACGGCAAAAAAAATTTTAATAAAATACGTACAAAACCACAAAAAAACACCATAGTAACGCACGCACGACACACCCCGCCCAACCCGCCGACCCCCCCGGCGCCAAAAAACGCGCCTAGAACGACCACAATCAATCACAACCGCCGCCGACCGTACGAGCACCGCGCCGCAACAGGACGGCCGCACAGCAACCCGAAATGACCCCCCGGCGCGCGTCAGCGCGCCGAGGGGTCGTTTCGGGTCCCTGCGCGGCCGTCCCGTTGCGGCGCGGCACCAGCAAAACCCCCCGACATGGGCGCCGCCATATTGGCCGGAAGTACGTCACAGCAGCCATGGCAACCACCGGAAATCACATCTGCGCATGCGCGCCGCCATTTTGTCACCAAAAACAAGCACCATAGCAACCCGAAACGCGGTGCCGCAAACGGCGGAAAAAACGTCGCGAAATGCCGCGCGTCAGCGCGGCATTTCGCGACGTTCTTACCGCCGGTTGCGGCGCCGCGTTTCCACGCCAAAAAAACGCACGACACAACCGACATAAACAAAGACATGCGCGCAGCCATTTTGAACCGAAAATCCGTACAGGCAGCCATTTTAAACCGAAAGTTCCATGGCGGCAGCCATTTTGAACCGGAAATCCGTACAGGCGGCCATTTTAAACCGGAAGTTCCATGGCGGCAGCCATTTTGAACCGGAAATCCGTACAGGCGGCCATTTTAAACCGGAAGTTCCATGGCGGCAGCCATTTTGAACCGGAAATCCGTACAGGCGGCCATTTTAAACCGGAAGTTCCATGGCGGCAGCCATTTTGACCAGAAATCCGTACAGGCAGCCATTTTAAACCGGAAGTTCCATGGCGGCAGCCATTTTTAACCGGAAATCCCTACAGGCGGCCATTTTAAACCGGAAGTAAACGCCGGCAGCCATTTCTAACAAGAACTAAACACCGGCAGCCATTTTTTAGCCGAAAGTAAATGCCGGCAGCCATTTTTAACCGGAAGTAAATGCCGGCAGACATATTTAACCGGAAGTAAACGCCAGCAGCCATTTTTAACCGGAACTAAAAGCGTTAGGGTTAGGGTTAGGGTTAGGGTTAGGGTTAGGGTTAGGGTTAGGGTTAGGGTTAGGGTTAGGGTTAGGGGTTAGGGTTAGGGTTAGGGTTAGGGTTAGGGTTAGGGTTAGGGTTAGGGTTAGGGTTAGGGTTAGGGTTAGGGTTAGGGTTAGGGTTAGGGTTAGGGTTAGGGTTAGGGTTAGGGTTAGGGTTAGGGTTAGGGTTAGGGTTAGGGTTAGGGTTAGGGTTAGGGTTAGGGTTAGGGTTAGGGTTAGGGTTAGGGTTAGGGTTAGGGTTAGGGTTAGGGTTAGGGTTAGGGTTAGGGTTAGGGTTAGGGTTAGGGTTAGGGTTAGGGTTAGGGTTAGGGTTAGGGTTAGGGTTAGGGTTAGGGTTAGGGTTAGGGTTAGGGTTAGGGTTAGGGTTAGGGTTAGGGTTAGGGTTAGGGTTAGGGTTGGGTTAGGGTTAGGGTTAGGGGTTAGGGTTAGGGTTAGGGTTAGGGTTAGGGTTAGGGTTAGGGTTAGGGTTAGGGTTAGGGTTAGGGTTAGGGTTAGGGTTAGGGTTAGGGTTAGGGTTAGGGTTAGGGTTAGGGTTAGGGTTAGGGTTAGGGTTAGGGTTAGGGTTAGGGTTAGGGTTAGGGTTAGGGTTAGGGTTAGGGTTAGGGTTAGGGTTAGGGTTAGGGTTAGGGTTAGGGTTAGGGTTAGGGTTAGGGTTAGGGTTAGGGTTAGGGTTAGGGTTAGGGTTAGGGTTAGGGTTAGGGTTAGGGTTAGGGTTAGGGTTAGGGTTAGGGTTAGGGTTAGGGTTAGGGTTAGGGTTAGGGTTAGGGTTAGGGTTAGGGTTAGGGTTAGGGTTAGGGTTAGGGTTAGGGTTAGGGTTAGGGTTAGGGTTAGGGTTAGGGTTAGGGTTAGGGTTAGGGTTAGGGTTAGGGTTAGGGTTAGGGTTAGGGTTAGGGTTAGGGTTAGGGTTAGGGTTAGGGTTAGGGTTAGGGTTAGGGTTAGGGTTAGGGTTAGGGTTAGGGTTAGGGTTAGGGTTAGGGTTAGGGTTAGGGTTAGGGTTAGGGTTAGGGTTAGGGTTAGGGTTAGGGTTAGGGTTAGGGTTAGGGTTAGGGTTAGGGTTAGGGTTAGGGTTAGGGTTAGGGTTAGGGTTAGGGTTAGGGTTAGGGTTAGGGTTAGGGTTAGGGTTAGGGTTAGGGTTAGGGTTAGGGTTAGGGTTAGGGTTAGGGTTAGGGTTAGGGTTAGGGTTAGGGTTAGGGTTAGGGTTAGGGTTAGGGTTAGGGTTAGGGTTAGGGTTAGGGTTAGGGTTAGGGTTAGGGTTAGGGTTAGGGTTAGGGTTAGGGTTAGGGTTAGGGTTAGGGTTAGGGTTAGGGTTAGGGTTAGGGTTAGGGTTAGGGTTAGGGTTAGGGTTAGGGTTAGGGTTAGGGTTAGGGTTAGGGTTAGGGTTAGGGTTAGGGTTAGGGTTAGGGTTAGGGTTAGGGTTAGGGTTAGGGTTAGGGTTAGGGTTAGGGTTAGGGTTAGGGTTAGGGTTAGGGTTAGGGTTAGGGTTAGGGTTAGGGTTAGGGTTAGGGTTAGGGTTAGGGTTAGGGTTAGGGTTAGGGTTAGGGTTAGGGTTAGGGTTAGGGTTAGGGTTAGGGTTAGGGTTAGGGTTAGGGTTAGGGTTAGGGTTAGGGTTAGGGTTAGGGTTAGGGTTAGGGTTAGGGTTAGGGTTAGGGTTAGGGTTAGGGTTAGGGTTAGGGTTAGGGTTAGGGTTAGGGTTAGGGTTAGGGTTAGGGTTAGGGTTAGGGTTAGGGTTAGGGTTAGGGTTAGGGTTAGGGTTAGGGTTAGGGTTAGGGTTAGGGTTAGGGTTAGGGTTAGGGTTAGGGTTAGGGTTAGGGTTAGGGTTAGGGTTAGGGTTAGGGTTAGGGTTAGGGTTAGGGTTAGGGTTAGGGTTAGGGTTAGGGTTAGGGTTAGGGTTAGGGTTAGGGTTAGGGTTAGGGTTAGGGTTAGGGTTAGGGTTAGGGTTAGGGTTAGGGTTAGGGTTAGGGTTAGGGTTAGGGTTAGGGTTAGGGTTAGGGTTAGGGTTAGGGTTAGGGTTAGGGTTAGGGTTAGGGTTAGGGTTAGGGTTAGGGTTAGGGTTAGGGTTAGGGTTAGGGTTAGGGTTAGGGTTAGGGTTAGGGTTAGGGTTAGGGTTAGGGTTAGGGTTAGGGTTAGGGTTAGGGTTAGGGTTAGGGTTAGGGTTAGGGTTAGGGTTAGGGTTAGGGTTAGGGTTAGGGTTAGGGTTAGGGTTAGGGTTAGGGTTAGGGTTAGGGTTAGGGTTAGGGTTAGGGTTAGGGTTAGGGTTAGGGTTAGGGTTAGGGTTAGGGTTAGGGTTAGGGTTAGGGTTAGGGTTAGGGTTAGGGTTAGGGTTAGGGTTAGGGTTAGGGTTAGGGTTAGGGTTAGGGTTAGGGTTAGGGTTAGGGTTAGGGTTAGGGTTAGGGTTAGGGTTAGGGTTAGGGTTAGGGTTAGGGTTAGGGTTAGGGTTAGGGTTAGGGTTAGGGTTAGGGTTAGGGTTAGGGTTAGGGTTAGGGTTAGGGTTAGGGTTAGGGTTAGGGTTAGGGTTAGGGTTAGGGTTAGGGTTAGGGTTAGGGTTAGGGTTAGGGTTAGGGTTAGGGTTAGGGTTAGGGTTAGGGTTAGGGTTAGGGTTAGGGTTAGGGTTAGGGTTAGGGTTAGGGTTAGGGTTAGGGTTAGGGTTAGGGTTAGGGTTAGGGTTAGGGTTAGGGTTAGGGTTAGGGTTAGGGTTAGGGTTAGGGTTAGGGTTAGGGTTAGGGTTAGGGTTAGGGTTAGGGTTAGGGTTAGGGTTAGGGTTAGGGTTAGGGTTAGGGTTAGGGTTAGGGTTAGGGTTAGGGTTAGGGTTAGGGTTAGGGTTAGGGTTAGGGTTAGGGTTAGGGTTAGGGTTAGGGTTAGGGTTAGGGTTAGGGTTAGGGTTAGGGTTAGGGTTAGGGTTAGGGTTAGGGTTAGGGTTAGGGTTAGGGTTAGGGTTAGGGTTAGGGTTAGGGTTAGGGTTAGGGTTAGGGTTAGGGTTAGGGTTAGGGTTAGGGTTAGGGTTAGGGTTAGGGTTAGGGTTAGGGTTAGGGTTAGGGTTAGGGTTAGGGTTAGGGTTAGGGTTAGGGTTAGGGTTAGGGTTAGGGTTAGGGTTAGGGTTAGGGTTAGGGTTAGGGTTAGGGTTAGGGTTAGGGTTAGGGTTAGGGTTAGGGTTAGGGTTAGGGTTAGGGTTAGGGTTAGGGTTAGGGTTAGGGTTAGGGTTAGGGTTAGGGTTAGGGTTAGGGTTAGGGTTAGGGTTAGGGTTAGGGTTAGGGTTAGGGTTAGGGTTAGGGTTAGGGTTAGGGTTAGGGTTAGGGTTAGGGTTAGGGTTAGGGTTAGGGTTAGGGTTAGGGTTAGGGTTAGGGTTAGGGTTAGGGTTAGGGTTAGGGTTAGGGTTAGGGTTAGGGTTAGGGTTAGGGTTAGGGTTAGGGTTAGGGTTAGGGTTAGGGTTAGGGTTAGGGTTAGGGTTAGGGTTAGGGTTAGGGTTAGGGTTAGGGTTAGGGTTAGGGTTAGGGTTAGGGTTAGGGTTAGGGTTAGGGTTAGGGTTAGGGTTAGGGTTAGGGTTAGGGTTAGGGTTAGGGTTAGGGTTAGGGTTAGGGTTAGGGTTAGGGTTAGGGTTAGGGTTAGGGTTAGGGTTAGGGTTAGGGTTAGGGTTAGGGTTAGGGTTAGGGTTAGGGTTAGGGTTAGGGTTAGGGTTAGGGTTAGGGTTAGGGTTAGGGTTAGGGTTAGGGTTAGGGTTAGGGTTAGGGTTAGGGTTAGGGTTAGGGTTAGGGTTAGGGTTAGGGTTAGGGTTAGGGTTAGGGTTAGGGTTAGGGTTAGGGTTAGGGTTAGGGTTAGGGTTAGGGTTAGGGTTAGGGTTAGGGTTAGGGTTAGGGTTAGGGTTAGGGTTAGGGTTAGGGTTAGGGTTAGGGTTAGGGTTAGGGTTAGGGTTAGGGTTAGGGTTAGGGTTAGGGTTAGGGTTAGGGTTAGGGTTAGGGTTAGGGTTAGGGTTAGGGTTAGGGTTAGGGTTAGGGTTAGGTTAGGGTTAGGGTTAGGGTTAGGGTTAGGGTTAGGGTTAGGGTTAGGGTTAGGGTTAGGGTTAGGGTTAGGGTTAGGGTTAGGGTTAGGGTTAGGGTTAGGGTTAGGGTTAGGGTTAGGGTTAGGGTTAGGGTTAGGGTTAGGGTTAGGGTTAGGGTTAGGGTTAGGGTTAGGGTTAGGGTTAGGGTTAGGGTTAGGGTTAGGGTTAGGGTTAGGGTTAGGGTTAGGGTTAGGGTTAGGGTTAGGGTTAGGGTTAGGGTTAGGGTTAGGGTTAGGGTTAGGGTTAGGGTTAGGGTTAGGGTTAGGGTTAGGGTTAGGGTTAGGGTTAGGGTTAGGGTTAGGGTTAGGGTTAGGGTTAGGGTTAGGGTTAGGGTTAGGGTTAGGGTTAGGGTTAGGGTTAGGGTTAGGGTTAGGGTTAGGGTTAGGGTTAGGGTTAGGGTTAGGGTTAGGGTTAGGGTTAGGGTTAGGGTTAGGGTTAGGGTTAGGGTTAGGGTTAGGGTTAGGGTTAGGGTTAGGGTTAGGGTTAGGGTTAGGGTTAGGGTTAGGGTTAGGGTTAGGGTTAGGGTTAGGGTTAGGGTTAGGGTTAGGGTTAGGGTTAGGGTTAGGGTTAGGGTTAGGGTTAGGGTTAGGGTTAGGGTTAGGGTTAGGGTTAGGGTTAGGGTTAGGGTTAGGGTTAGGGTTAGGGTTAGGGTTAGGGTTAGGGTTAGGGTTAGGGTTAGGGTTAGGGTTAGGGTTAGGGTTAGGGTTAGGGTTAGGGTTAGGGTTAGGGTTAGGGTTAGGGTTAGGGTTAGGGTTAGGGTTAGGGTTAGGGTTAGGGTTAGGGTTAGGGTTAGGGTTAGGGTTAGGGTTAGGGTTAGGGTTAGGGTTAGGGTTAGGGTTAGGGTTAGGGTTAGGGTTAGGGTTAGGGTTAGGGTTAGGGTTAGGGTTAGGGTTAGGGTTAGGGTTAGGGTTAGGGTTAGGGTTAGGGTTAGGGTTAGGGTTAGGGTTAGGGTTAGGGTTAGGGTTAGGGTTAGGGTTAGGGTTAGGGTTAGGGTTAGGGTTAGGGTTAGGGTTAGGGTTAGGGTTAGGGTTAGGGTTAGGGTTAGGGTTAGGGTTAGGGTTAGGGTTAGGGTTAGGGTTAGGGTTAGGGTTAGGGTTAGGGTTAGGGTTAGGGTTAGGGTTAGGGTTAGGGTTAGGGTTAGGGTTAGGGTTAGGGTTAGGGTTAGGGTTAGGGTTAGGGTTAGGGTTAGGGTTAGGGTTAGGGTTAGGGTTAGGGTTAGGGTTAGGGTTAGGGTTAGGGTTAGGGTTAGGGTTAGGGTTAGGGTTAGGGTTAGGGTTAGGGTTAGGGTTAGGGTTAGGGTTAGGGTTAGG
This sequence comes from Poecile atricapillus, assembly GCF_030490865.1. Classification (NCBI taxonomy): domain Eukaryota; kingdom Metazoa; phylum Chordata; class Aves; order Passeriformes; family Paridae; genus Poecile; species Poecile atricapillus. Next base: position 116,920,947 of record NC_081251.1, read on the forward strand.
GTTAGGGTTAGGGTTAGGGTTAGGGTTAGGGTTAGGGTTAGGGTTAGGGTTAGGGTTAGGGTTAGGGTTAGGGTTAGGGTTAGGGTTAGGGTTAGGGTTAGGGTTAGGGTTAGGGTTAGGGTTAGGGTTAGGGTTAGGGTTAGGGTTAGGGTTAGGGTTAGGGTTAGGGTTAGGGTTAGGGTTAGGGTTAGGGTTAGGGTTAGGGTTAGGGTTAGGGTTAGGGTTAGGGTTAGGGTTAGGGTTAGGGTTAGGGTTAGGGTTAGGGTTAGGGTTAGGGTTAGGGTTAGGGTTAGGGTTAGGGTTAGGGTTAGGGTTAGGGTTAGGGTTAGGGTTAGGGTTAGGGTTAGGGTTAGGGTTAGGGTTAGGGTTAGGGTTAGGGTTAGGGTTAGGGTTAGGGTTAGGGTTAGGGTTAGGGTTAGGGTTAGGGTTAGGGTTAGGGTTAGGGTTAGGGTTAGGGTTAGGGTTAGGGTTAGGGTTAGGGTTAGGGTTAGGGTTAGGGTTAGGGTTAGGGTTAGGGTTAGGGTTAGGGTTAGGGTTAGGGTTAGGGTTAGGGTTAGGGTTAGGGTTAGGGTTAGGGTTAGGGTTAGGGTTAGGGTTAGGGTTAGGGTTAGGGTTAGGGTTAGGGTTAGGGTTAGGGTTAGGGTTAGGGTTAGGGTTAGGGTTAGGGTTAGGGTTAGGGTTAGGGTTAGGGTTAGGGTTAGGGTTAGGGTTAGGGTTAGGGTTAGGGTTAGGGTTAGGGTTAGGGTTAGGGTTAGGGTTAGGGTTAGGGTTAGGGTTAGGGTTAGGGTTAGGGTTAGGGTTAGGGTTAGGGTTAGGGTTAGGGTTAGGGTTAGGGTTAGGGTTAGGGTTAGGGTTAGGGTTAGGGTTAGGGTTAGGGTTAGGGTTAGGGTTAGGGTTAGGGTTAGGGTTAGGGTTAGGGTTAGGGTTAGGGTTAGGGTTAGGGTTAGGGTTAGGGTTAGGGTTAGGGTTAGGGTTAGGGTTAGGGTTAGGGTTAGGGTTAGGGTTAGGGTTAGGGTTAGGGTTAGGGTTAGGGTTAGGGTTAGGGTTAGGGTTAGGGTTAGGGTTAGGGTTAGGGTTAGGGTTAGGGTTAGGGTTAGGGTTAGGGTTAGGGTTAGGGTTAGGGTTAGGGTTAGGGTTAGGGTTAGGGTTAGGGTTAGGGTTAGGGTTAGGGTTAGGGTTAGGGTTAGGGTTAGGGTTAGGGTTAGGGTTAGGGTTAGGGTTAGGGTTAGGGTTAGGGTTAGGGTTAGGGTTAGGGTTAGGGTTAGGGTTAGGGTTAGGGTTAGGGTTAGGGTTAGGGTTAGGGTTAGGGTTAGGGTTAGGGTTAGGGTTAGGGTTAGGGTTAGGGTTAGGGTTAGGGTTAGGGTTAGGGTTAGGGTTAGGGTTAGGGTTAGGGTTAGGGTTAGGGTTAGGGTTAGGGTTAGGGTTAGGGTTAGGGTTAGGGTTAGGGTTAGGGTTAGGGTTAGGGTTAGGGTTAGGGTTAGGGTTAGGGTTAGGGTTAGGGTTAGGGTTAGGGTTAGGGTTAGGGTTAGGGTTAGGGTTAGGGTTAGGGTTAGGGTTAGGGTTAGGGTTAGGGTTAGGGTTAGGGTTAGGGTTAGGGTTAGGGTTAGGGTTAGGGTTAGGGTTAGGGTTAGGGTTAGGGTTAGGGTTAGGGTTAGGGTTAGGGTTAGGGTTAGGGTTAGGGTTAGGGTTAGGGTTAGGGTTAGGGTTAGGGTTAGGGTTAGGGTTAGGGTTAGGGTTAGGGTTAGGGTTAGGGTTAGGGTTAGGGTTAGGGTTAGGGTTAGGGTTAGGGTTAGGGTTAGGGTTAGGGTTAGGGTTAGGGTTAGGGTTAGGGTTAGGGTTAGGGTTAGGGTTAGGGTTAGGGTTAGGGTTAGGGTTAGGGTTAGGGTTAGGGTTAGGGTTAGGGTTAGGGTTAGGGTTAGGGTTAGGGTTAGGGTTAGGGTTAGGGTTAGGGTTAGGGTTAGGGTTAGGGTTAGGGTTAGGGTTAGGGTTAGGGTTAGGGTTAGGGTTAGGGTTAGGGTTAGGGTTAGGGTTAGGGTTAGGGTTAGGGTTAGGGTTAGGGTTAGGGTTAGGGTTAGGGTTAGGGTTAGGGTTAGGGTTAGGGTTAGGGTTAGGGTTAGGGTTAGGGTTAGGGTTAGGGTTAGGGTTAGGGTTAGGGTTAGGGTTAGGGTTAGGGTTAGGGTTAGGGTTAGGGTTAGGGTTAGGGTTAGGGTTAGGGTTAGGGTTAGGGTTAGGGTTAGGGTTAGGGTTAGGGTTAGGGTTAGGGTTAGGGTTAGGGTTAGGGTTAGGGTTAGGGTTAGGGTTAGGGTTAGGGTTAGGGTTAGGGTTAGGGTTAGGGTTAGGGTTAGGGTTAGGGTTAGGGTTAGGGTTAGGGTTAGGGTTAGGGTTAGGGTTAGGGTTAGGGTTAGGGTTAGGGTTAGGGTTAGGGTTAGGGTTAGGGTTAGGGTTAGGGTTAGGGTTAGGGTTAGGGTTAGGGTTAGGGTTAGGGTTAGGGTTAGGGTTAGGGTTAGGGTTAGGGTTAGGGTTAGGGTTAGGGTTAGGGTTAGGGTTAGGGTTAGGGTTAGGGTTAGGGTTAGGGTTAGGGTTAGGGTTAGGGTTAGGGTTAGGG